>NW_028270152.1:51643387-51953087 GCF_037043375.1 Chiloscyllium plagiosum | reverse complement strand
GCAATTATCCACGGTAACAAATGGTATGCCTGTTTTCTGGCACCAACTCTTGTTGCTGGCCTTATTTTGCAAAAGTAGGATCAGAAGCAGAAGTGGATACGTTTCCAGTTTGGTAAGTTGATGGTCAATTAATGGAGGCCAACTGGATGCAAGGCCTCCTGTGGCTTCAGTAACAGGTCAGCTGACTGGAGGCTGCCTCCCAGTATCAGATGGAAAGTGAGGGGGCTTTTGTTCCAAGTGGCCTTTGAGAGCTTCTTACCTGGCCACAGAATTGGCACAGGGCACATTGAGGATCCTCCTCCACAATGATGGTCTAACTATTGTTATAATTTTTAAGTTAAAAGTTCTAAAGAATGTTGAGAGTCACCCTCTTACCCCCTTGCATGAAACAGGAGACTGTACCTTCTTCTGAACTTATCCACTGTCCTTAATCGGAAAATTAGGGTGCCTGTTGGCAACTTATTGGCCAATTCAGTGAAAGATCATTGTCTGGTAATTGTTCGTCATGCAGTATTTGTCAGGTATCAATCAAAGATCCAAAGGCCATTCCCTCCTCCAAGTTTTTATCTTATCATTCTCAAAAGTACTTGCATATGTTAGTCATGAAATGCCTACTCCCCAACTTAGTTTAATAATTCTTTCTCCGTTAAGTCCTCACTTGAATAACTTAATGAAACTTTTGCTTTTTATATATCCTCTGCCTACCTTTGTGTTGCTATTCACCCTCTCAGTGTTCTCTTATTCCTCCTTTCTCACAATCTTCAGGTTTGCATTTTGATTTTTTTTCCCCCTTTCCATGTCCTGTAGATATTTATGCAGCCTGCACCATGATCTCACATTTAGAGATTTTTAATTGACTAGACACCGCCTAATTGCAAGTATTTCATTCCAATTCATTTAATTGTATTCAGATCTCTGTTTCATAAATATTCCTATGCCCTTTCATTGTCTACTTGCCCCATTTTGTTTTCTAGAACTAAATTCCATATTTCCTTTTCTTCATTTTGTATTAAAATATGCTGATTTAGAACTTGTACTAAAATCATACTGCTGTTGGAGAGACAGGTAAATCTGTCTTCATACTGATGAACAACAACTTTTGTTAACCATTTCTTCAATATATATAAACGAGTTGCATTCTTAGAACTTTGTAGGGTTGGTCAGCAGCAACACTGATAGGATACCCCATTCAAATATAGTCAAACTTATCCTTTATCCAAATGAAAACAGCTCCAGACATATTGTAGAGACATTTGCCATTCTTTATTATCTTTAACCCCCAGTCTTTGGATGGGCCATTATTATGGCACTGTTGAGTCTTTATTATTCTGTAATTTATGTAAATATGTATTCCCTTTGCACAGCATGATTTTCCAGATATTTTCCAAATCAGTTTGTTCAGTAATGTTATGTTACACCATTGGAGCAGGTGGAGCTTGTACCTTCAGGCTCCCAGGTAGGGACACTTTTACTGTGCCATTAGTAGCCTCAACATAGTTTTCTATAACACACTTGAAATAGAGTTGCAGTTTCCTTCTTATTAGTTAACTTTGATCTGCAGAATCAACTTGCAGTTCCCCTCCCATATACAAACATAGAAGTTACAAGAAACCCCACTATCCAGAGCATGGTATGGTATCATCTGCATTATTCTGTAAAATCTACTGCTGTCACCTTTTAGTGGCAAACATTGTTTACATTTTAACATAACATTGTTCTGTTTTTGTAAATTACTTTTAGAAATCCTGATTCTGTTTCAATTACAAATATACTGAATGACAGTGCTTTCTATGTATTATTGTGATTACAACATCAGGTAATTCTTTTTCTCTCAAACATCAAATCAACTTATACAGCTCCAGTAAATTCAACTCCATTAAAAACCACTACTTCATTTTTAGATAAATCATATTGGTGTAATTGAAACAGATAACCCATGGGCAAAGATTTTGCAATATATTGGGTTAGTTCTGGCAGAGTACGTTGTCAGTGACTAGTTGCCAATTACGTTTTGATCATTTCTATTAACAAATTCAATAGTTTCTTCCATTAATACTGTACACAATTCTGTGGTAGGAATTTCATAAAGGAAAAAGAATCTTGTTTTTCATGAGTATACATGAGAAACAGAAAATATTTAAGAATTACATCACAGTTTGGGCACTGCTCACACCAAAGGGAGTTCAAAAAGAATTTTGACTATCAAATGTAATGCTGAATATATGGCTATCAGTACTAAATGGAGATCTGCCCTTCAAACTCATTTGTGTTAGGTTCGAGTCTTTGACTTGAAATGAAACCTTAATACTAAACAATGATGTACTGTTTATTGGATTTGGGAGAAAAATCACAGGTTACTGTGGTAAAACAACTAGGAGAAAGTGAGGACTGCAGATGCTGGAGATCAGAGCTGAAAAATGTGTTGCTGGAAAAGCGTAGCAGGTGAGGCAGCATCCAAGGAGCAGGAGAATCGATATTTCGGGCATAAGCCCTTCTTCAGGAATTAGGAGGGTGTGCCAAGCAGGCTAAGATCAAAGGTAGGGAGGTGGAACTTGGGGGAAGGCGTTGGGAATGCGATAGGTGGAAGGAGGTTAAGGTGAGGGTGATAGGCTGGAGAAGGGGTGGGGATGGAGAGATCAGGAAGAAGATTGCAGGTCAAGAAGGTGGGGCTGAGTCCGAGGGTTGGGACTGAGATAAGGAGGGGGGAGAGGAAATGAGGAAGCTGGAGATATCTGCATTTCATCCCTTGTGGTTGGAGGGTTCCTTGGCGGAAGATAAGGCGCTCTTCCTCCAGGCATCGTGTTGCCATGGTCTGGCGATGGAGGAGGCCAAGGACCTGCATGTCCTTGGCGGAGTGGGAGGGGGAGTTAGTGTTCAGCCACGGGGCGGTTGGGTTGGTTGGTGGGTGTCCCAGAGGTGTTCTCTAAAACGTTCCGCAAGTAGGCGGCCTGTCTCCCCAATGTAGAGGAGGCCACATCGGGTGCAGCGGATGCAGTACATGATGTGTGTGGAGGTGCAGGTGAATTTGCGACGGATATGGAAGGATCCCTTGGGTCTTGAAGGGAAGTGAGGTGGGAGGTGTGGGTGCAAGTTTTGCATTTCTTGCAGTAGCAGGGGAAGGTGCCGGGAGTGGAGGTTGGGTTGGTGGGGGGTGTGGACCTGACGAGGGAGTCGTGGAGGGAGTGCTCTTTCCGGAACGCTGATAGGGGAGGGGAGGGAAATATATCCTTGGTGGTGGGGTCTCTTTGGAGGTGGCGGAAATGACGAAGGACTCCGCCAAGGACATGCAGGTCATTGGTCTCCTCCATCGCCAGACAATGGCAACATAACGCCTGGAGGAAGAGCGCCTCATCTTCCGCCTAGGAACCCTCCAACCACAAGGGATGAATGTAGATTTCTCCAGCTTCCTCATTTCCCCTCCCCTCACTTTATCTCATTTCCACCCCTCGGACTCAGCCCCGCCTTCTTGACTGGCATTCTTCTTCCCGACCTCTCCGCCCCCACCCCCACTCCGGCCTATCAACCTCACCTTAACCTCCTTCCACCTATCGCATTCCCAACACCCCTCCCCCAAGTCCCTCCTCCCCACCTTTTATCTTAGCCTGCTTGGCACACCGTCCTCATTCCTGAAGAAGGGCTTATGCCCGAAACATCGATTCTCCTGCTCCTTGGATGCTGCCTGACCTGCTGCGCTTTTCCAGCAACACATTTTTCAGCTCATCAGTAGTAAAACAACTGTCAACATGATTACAATTTTAAAAAAAATAATCCAGTCAGATGTTTAATTAAATTGCTAATCGATCAGTGTAGCTGCAATTGAGTTGCTGATCTGAATAATGACATAATCCAAGTATGTTGCATTTCTTAATGAGTGATGAAAACACCTGCCTCTTGTAGATTGTATATCACTCCTTTTGATAGTGTTATTACAAATTAGCCCGGACGAAAGCATAAATACTAAGCTTTGAAACTATAATAAATGTTAGGTTGAACTGCCTACAATGTTGTTTAGAACCGTTTGGAAGCATTATATTGTTGAGCCTACTCTTGTGCAGTATTACAACACAATATATGTTTGTCAACCAATTATTTGCCAGTTGTGGCATTCAGACTTAAAAGCATCAAGGGCCAAAGTTGGCAGTGGAAACTGAAAAGGAAGAGACTTGTGGCTGCCGTTCTGATCTTGCTGATACAGACTCACTTTCCTACACTGGGACTCAATGATTGTGCAGCAAAGGTTCTGAAAAAAAAGTCCACAAACAAGAGAGAACTTAGTGTGGTAACAGGAGCAAAACTCAGCACTGGTCCAAAAGGACAGCCTAAAAATTTCATAATGCCCTTTCTCTCCAAAGGTTACAGAGAGGTAATCGTGAACAATTTGTACTAAAGAACTGATGCATCTAGAGAAATGTTCACAACTATTCATTCTTCCTCCAACACTGTCCACAGCATCCAAGGTATGCTGTCCTCTCCTCATCATAAACTCAAGTGTTAGCCACAGCTGATCTGGGAAGCAAAGATGCCCATTGATTTTCCTGAACTCCAACAACTCCACTGGCATTTGACTGCAGTGAGACAATCGCTCTCACCTTCCTTTCCTGTTCGTCTTGTTGCTCACACACTTCATTAGCTTTAGCTCTGCTTATCTCTGTGCTAGCCAGACAAACCACACCCCTCTCCAAAAACCCTTGCACTTGCTCCACTCACCCTTACCTCACACGATTCTCTCTATTTACTTCTCTCCATGTCCTCTTGTTATCTTTTGGTTCAGTTTGTCAGGTTATTTTTTTCAAAACCATTCATTAGAAGAAGGGAAGATGCTCTCTGATTTTCATGACTTCCAACAAACAGACAGGACAATGCACCACTTGCCATTGAATTTAAAATCATAGAATCATACAAGCTGGAAGAGGCCCTCTGGCCCATCTAGCCTGTACTGCCAAAAAATACACTAAATCTACATTAGTTTCATTTCCACAGCTTTGAATGTTATGACACTTTGAGTGCTCATCCAAGGACTTTTAAAAAAGCTTATGAGGTTTCCTCCCTCAATTACCTGGATTTTCTTCAAGCCCCCTCCAAAACTCCTGCCTTTCACCTTAAAAGTGAACCCCTTATTATTGACCTTAAACTCAGGGGAACAGCTGCCAAACTCTTGCCCTGTCCATCCCCCTCACAATCTTACACACTCTATCAGGACCCCCTAAACATTCTCTGTTTCAAAGAAAACAATCCAAATTTATCCAGCCTCTTCTCCCCTTCCAGTACAATCATAACCTTCCCAGAGTCCCATGACTAAGATTGAACACAGTGTGGCCATACCAAAATCCTGTACAATTCCAACATGACCTCCCTGCTGTTATAACCTGTGCCATGACTGCTGGCCTCTGGAACTGCTCGGACACCGTTGGCCATGCGGCTGGTACTGCTGCCACGCCCACGCTGATTGATGATGTCATTTCCGCCCCCCATCATGACCATTCCCACAGCCACTTCCGCCCCGCACAATTCATCATGCATCACACGTGACATCACTTCCGCCCCTCACATAATCACTGATGTCACATGCTCAGTGACTGCCGCCACCCCTACTGCCGTGTCTGCCACCACTTCCGCCCCCACCAACGCCACACACCTGCATTCTGCTGACACGTCCCCCACAGATCCCACTGTCACCATTCCCGTCCCCCAGAACCCTGAGGGGAACACCACCCCTGCTCATGACTCCACCCCCATTCCCCCCACCATCACACCCACTCCAGTTACCGGCTCCGCCCCCACTCCCAGCTCCAGACCCACACCAGATCCCAGCTCAGCCCTGCCGAGTTTTCACCATCCCTCTAGACCTCCCCCTCACTGAGGACGAATGATCAGTCCTCAGCAAAGGACTCACCTTCATCCCCCTCCGTCCACACATCAATGAATTTAATACACGACGTGACCTTGAACACTTCTTCTGCCGCCTCCGCCTCCGAGCTTACTTTCACAATCAGGACTCCCGCCCACCTTCCGAGGACCCCTTTGCCCACCTCTAACACACTGCATCCACCTGGACACCCCGCGCTGGCCTATTACCCGCCCTTGACCTCTTCATTTCCAACTGCCGCCGGGACATTAACCGCCTCAACCTGTCTACACCCCTACCCCACTCCAACCTCTCACCCTCACAACGCGCAGCCCTCCAATCCCTCTGCTCCAATCCCAACCTCACCATCAAGCCAGCAGATAAAGGGGGCGCAGTGGTAGTTTGGCGCACCGACCTCTACACCGCTGAAGCCAAACGCCAACTCGAGGACACCTCTTCCTACCGCCCCCTCAACCATGACCCCACCCCCCATCACCAAACCATCGTCTCCCAGACCATACAGAACCTCATCACCTCAGGAGAACTCCCACCCACAGCTTCCAACCTCATAGTCCGGGAACCCCGCACTGCCCAGTTCTACCTCCTTCCCAAGATCCACAAGCCTGACCACCCTGGCCGACCCATTGTCTCAGCATGCTCCTGCCCCACTGAACTCATTTCTATGTACCTCGACACTGTCCTATCCTCCCTAGTCCAGGAACTCCACACATACATTCGAGACACCACCCACGCCCTCCACCTCCTCCAAGGCTTCCGTTTTCCCGGCCCCCAACGCCTCAACTTCACCATGGATATCCAATCCCTCTACACCTCCATCCGCCATGACCAGGGCCTCCAAGCCCTCCATTTCTTTCTCTCCCGAAGTCCCCAACAGTACCCTCCCACCGACACTCTCATTCGTTTAGCCGAACTGGTCCTCACCCTTAACAATTTCTCTTTTGAATCCTCCCACTTCCTCCAGACCAAAGGGGTAGCTATGGGCATACGTATGGGCCCCAGCTATGCCTGTCTCTTTGTTGGCTACGTAGAACAGTCGATCTTCCATAATTACACCAGCTCCACTCCCCACCTCTTTCTCCGCTACATTGATGACTGCATTGACGCTATCTCGTGCTCCCGCGAGGAGGTTGAGCAATTCATCAACTTCACCAACACATTCCACCCTGACCTTAAATTTACCTGGACCATCTCTGACACCTCCCTCCCCTTCCTGGACCTCTCCATCCCCATTAATGACGACCGACTTGACACTGACATTTTTTACAAACCTACCGACTCCCACAGCTACCTGGATTACACCTCTTCCCACCCTACGTCTTGCAAAAATGCCATCCCGTATTCCCAATTCCTCCACCTCTGCCGTATCTGCTCCCAGGAGGACCAGTTCCACCACAGAACACAGCAGATGGCCTCCTTCCTTAGAGACCGCAATTTCCCTTCCCACGTGGTTAAAAATGCCCTCCAACGCATCTCGTCCACATCCCGCACCTCCGTCCTCAGACCCCACTCCTCCAACCGTAACAAGGACAGAATGCCCCTGCTACTCACCTTCCACCCTACCAACCTTCGCATAAACCAAATTATCTGCCGACATTTCCGCCACCTCCAAACAGACCCCACCACCAGGGATATATTTCCCTCCCCACCCCTTTCCGCCTTCCACAAAGATTGTTCCCTCTGTGACTACCTAGTCAGGTCCACGCCCCCCTACAACCCACCGTCCCATCCTGGCACCTTCCCCTGCCACCGCAGGAATTGTAAAACCTGCGCCCACACCTCCTTCCTGACCTCCATCCAAGGCCCTAAAGGAGCCTTCCACATCCATCAAAGTTTTACCTGCACATTCACCAATATCATTTAATTGTATCCCTTGCTCCCGATGTGGTCTCCTCTACATTGGGGAGACTGGACGCCTCCTAGCAGAGCGCTTTAGGGAACATCTCTGGGACACCTGCACCAATCAACCACACCGCCCTGTGGCCCAACATTTCAACTCCCCCTCCCACTCTGCTGAGGACATGGAGGTCCTGGGCCTCCTTCACTGCCGCTCCCTCACCACCAGGCGCCTGGAGGAAAAACGCCTCATCTTCCGCCTCGGAACACTTCAACCCTAGGGCATCAATGTGGACTTCAACAATTTCCTCATTTCCCCTTCCCCCACCTCACTCTCGTTCCAAACTTCCAGCTCAGCACTGTCCCCATGACTTGTCCTACCTGCCTATCTTCTTTTCCACCTATCCACTCCACCCTCCTCCCTGACCTATCACCTTCATCCCCTCCCCCACTCACCTATTGTACTCTATGCTACCTTCTCCCCACCCCCACCCTCCTCTAGCTTATCTCTCCACCCTTCAGGCACCCTGCCTTTATTCCTGATGAAGGGCTTTTGCCCAAAACGTCAATTTTACTGCTCCTCGGATGCTGCCTGAACTGCTGTGCTCTTCCAGCACCACTAATCCAGAATCCATGCTCAAAACAAATGTCCTATGTGCCTTTCTAACTAGTCTATTCACCTCACCTGTCATCTTCAGGGATTTGTAACAATCACCTGCTGAACCCTGTTCCTCTGAGCTTCCTAGCGTCTGCCAATTATTGAGTAATACCTTGACTTACTAGTCCTTCCAAAGTGCATCACCACATACTTACTAAGATTAAATTAATTTGCCAATTACCTGTCCAAAAAACCAATCTGTCTATATCCTCTTTCAACCTAAGACTTTCTTCCTCACTGTCAATCACCTGGTCAATTCTCGTGTCATCCATAAACTTATTTAACATCCACCCACATTCCCGTTTATAAATATCACAAACAACAAAGGACCTAGTACTGATCTCTGTGGTACACCACTGAACATCAGCTTCTAGTCACACAAATTACCTTCTACCACCACCCTCAGTCTCTGTCACTAAGCTGATTTTGGATTCAACTTGCCAAGTTTTTGTGGATCCCATGTGCTTCTACATTCTTTATCAGTCTCCCATTTGAAAACTTGTTGAAGCCAAATTCCAAAGTATTGCAGGTTAACAGGGATAAAATAGTAACTCAGTGAAATCATGACCGACATGACAACCATTAAATACACTTTCCTACATTTTCTCCAAAATACTTGATGCTCTTAATGGTTAACTCTGTCTATTTTGCCTTAAATATATATAACCTCTACAGCCCTCAGTGGAGAGGAATTCCACAGACTCATTACCCACAGAGAAGAAATTTCTCATCTTTGTCTTAAATGTGGGATCCTTTATTTTGAGATAAAGCCCTCTGGTCTTAGACTCTCCCACAAGGAAAAAGACAAACTTTCTAAACCCGCCTTGTCAAGTCCCCTAAATCTTGGATGTTTCAATAAGGCTGCCTGTCATTTTTCAAAACTCCAATGAGTGCAGGCTCAATCTACTCAATCACTCCTCATAAGAAAAATCCCCCAGTTATCAGCCTAATGAACCTCATCCGTGCAGCCGCCAATGTCATAATTTGTCCTTCCTATTCCCTGTTGATCTTGTGCACTTGCTTTTTGTGATTCATTCAGGAGGACCTCAAAATCCCTCCGTTCTGTATTTTCTGCAGTCTTCCTCCATTTAAATAATATTTAGTTCCTCTACTCTTGCTGCCAAAGTGCATAACCTCACATCTTCACACATTGCATTCCACCTGCTGAGTAGAAGGTGGAGCAGAAAAGTTTTAAGGAATGTTCCGAGCTAAGTCATGTTAAAAGTCATGGTCAGATAGAATATAAACTGCAGCAAGACCAGGAGTACATCCAGACCTGTGCTGATAAGTGATAAAAATTGTACTTGCCAATTAAATGCCAGGCAGTGGCCATAAAGTCATAGAGTCATGGAGATGTACAGCATGGAAACAGACCCTTCGGTCCAACCCGTCCATGCCGACTAGATATCCTAACCTAATCTAGTCCCATTTGCCAGCACTTGGCCCATATCCCTCTAAACCCTTCCTACGCAAATGCTCATCCAGATGCCTTTTAAATGTTGTCATTGTACCAGCCTCCACCACTTCCTCTGGCAGCTCATTCCATACACGTACCACCCTCTGTGTGAAAAAGTTGCCTCTTACGTCTCTTTTATATCTTTCCCCTCTCACCCTAAACCTATGCCCTCTAGTTCTGGACTCCCCGACCCCAGGGAAAAGACTTTGTCTATTTATCCTATCCATGCCCCTCATAATTTTGTAAACCCCTATAAGATCACCCCTCAGCATCTGACGCTACAGAGAAAGCAGCCCCAGTCTGTTCAGCCTCTCCCTATAGCTCAAATCCTCCAACCCTGGCAACATCATTGTAAATCTTTTCTGAACCCTTTCAAGTTTCACAACATCTTTCCGATAGGAAGGAGACCGGAATTGCATGCAATATTCCAACAATGGCCTAGCCAATGTCCTGTACAGCCGCAACATGACCTCCCACTCCTGTACTCAATACTCTGACCAATAAAGGAAAGCATACCAAACACCTTCTTCACTATCCTATCTACCTGTGACTCCACTTTCAAGGAGCTATGAACCTGCACTCCAAGGTTTCTTTGTTCAGCAACACTCCCTATGACCCCACCATTAAGTGTATAAGTCCTGCTAAGATTTGCTTTCCCAAAATGCGGCACCTCACATTTATCTGAATTAAACTCCATCTGCCACTTCTCCGCCCATTGGCCCATCTGGTCCAGATCCTGTTGTAATCTGAGGTAACCCTCTTCGCTGTCCATTACACTCCAATTTTGGTGTCATCTGCAAACTTACTAACCGTACTTCTTATGCTCGCATCCAAATCATTTACGTAAATGATAAAAAGTAGAGGACCCAGCACTGATCCTTGTGGCACTCCACTGGTCACAGGCCTCCAGTCTGAAAAACAACCATCCACCACCACCCTCTGTCTTCTACTTTTGAGCCAGTTTTGTATCCAAATGGCTAGTTCTCCCTGTATTCCGTGAGATCAAACCTTGCTAATCAGTATCCAATGGGGAACCTTGTCGAGTGCCTTACTGAAATCCATATAGATCACATCTACTGCTCTGTCCTCATCAATCCTCTTTGTTACTTCTTCAAAAAACTCAATTAAGTTTATGATACATGATTTCCCATGCACAAAGCCATGTTGACTATCCATAATCAGTCCTTGCCTTTCCAAATACATGTACATCCTGTCGCTCAGGATTCTCTCCAACAACTTGCCCACCACCGAGGTCAGGCTCACTGGTCTATAGTTCCCTGGCTTGTTTTTACCACCTTTCTTAAACAGTGGCACCATGTTAGCCAACCTCTAGTCTTCTGGTACCTCACCTGTGACTATCGATGATATAAATATCTCAGCAAGAGGCCCAGAGATAATCCATCCATCTCTACTTGACATTCAATTACAATGATATCTCTGAACCTCCCACTACCAATATCCTGTGAGTTACCATTGACCAGAAACTGAATGGAACCATCTCATATAAATACTGTGACTACACAAGGAGGGGTGGTAGTGCAGTGGCAGTGTCACTGTATTAACAATCCACACCACCGGGGCCATTACCTGGATACAGACACCAATCCCATCCAGGCAAATGGTGTAATTTGAATTCACTAAAACTTGGAAGCTGACCAGGCAACTATTGTCAACTGTCATAAAAAGCATCAGTTTCATTAAGGCCCTGTAGGGGAACTGCTTGTCCTCTATCTAATGCTGCAGCCCTCTGAAATGGTTAAAAAACCCAATCATTTCATAATTAATTCAGGATCGACTGCAAATGTTGACCTTTCCAGAGATGCCAATATCCCCTACATGAATAAAGGAAGAGTGGGTCAGGGGCTAGTTGATGACACCCTTACTCTCAGAATAATTAAAAATGTGGACAGAAAGCTGAGGCAGCCAACTTGGGAATATACCAATTTATTTCAGAGTGAAGACATGTTTCTTCATATTATGAAAGCTGCTCTCATAACACTGGATTATACAAGTCATCAGTACAGGCTGATATTTATGCTTCACTCATGTCAAAAGTACTTGGATATGCCCTTAAAAGAATTGTAACCAACAAGGCTATGGAACAGAAGGTAAACAAACAACTGCAATAGTAAAAATAAGCAATGTTAGGAAGACAGAAGATCAAAGCCTAGGCAAGCAGGGATTTTGCATCCATGGAATTTCAATAAGATGATGACTGTAAGCCAATGATTGACTTAATGAAATGTAGTAGTTTTGAATTACAGGAAAGGGTACATGAAGGTATCTGAATAGACAGGAATTTGTGAAGATTTCAGATGGAATTCAGGAGACACCAGAGCATAGACCAGGGGTTAGAGCCAGAGAGTGGAATTCTAAATAATCCAACTTTTATTCAAGCGCAAGCATTATTCCTTGAAAGCCGCTACCCAGATACTGTACATGTCCCTGAGCTGAATAAAATGTAATTGCTGTAACCAATACAGGTCAATATCACAGCAAGGGGGTTTTATCAGGGTTAATTAAACCTAAGAAAATTGTGCAAAAATGTATGAGCACATAAATATAAACTGTCGGGCATAATTTTCAGACACCGGGAAAATAATTTGGGGCATCAAAAGAAAGCTATAAACAGTGATGACAGAAACTATAGCCCTCATCCTATGCAAAGGGAAGCCTTTTCCTGAATTTAAAAGATGAGTCTAAAGCAAATGCAAGCTTGGTGGAAGCTAACTTCCTGCCTGGCACAACAAACAGTTGGCTTTTTGCATTTTTCAATCCTAGAAATGTCATGTCTGTGATTCAAAATTCCAACCACACTGCATTTATATGTACCTCAAAAGTAATTTATCCTTGAGCACAGCCACATCAGTGTAAGATGGCAAGTGTTGTGGAAATTACCACCACAAATACAAAAATGTCTTATCTGAAATTTAACCTGGCAACATCCTGGGCAAATTTATTTGTTCATCCTTGCATCAAGCACTGAAGTGTGAACTTTAATCAGAGGTAACAAAGCCTAGAAGACCTCTGACAAACAAGGTTAAAGCCTAATAAGCCACAAAATGAAGATGTGTCATGAGAAAACAGTTGCATTGATCGGACTCATGTGTGTAATTTCAGTGAAGGTGCCCATAAATACATGAACTTTCACCACTGCATCATGAGACTACGTTATTGTTAGTTACTTATCCAAAAACCCAATCTATACCATAGGTACAAAGATAGTCTTAAAAAGAGCAAAAATGTAGACTGTACCTTGTAGAATGCCTTACCAATCATTGCATTATACATATGGCTAAGCTCCAAAAATATAAACAAATATTGCTCCAAGAACAGTTCAGTTAGTACCACTCCTATCTTAATTGAAAGCTTTTGGATTCAGAATCCAGTCCACAGATGGGCACAAGCTAGACTGACTCTCCTAGTGCAGTACTGATGAATTCTGTAATGGCAGAGTTGTCACCTTTCCAATGAGACACTAAACCTTAACTGATCTGCAATCCTGGGCACAGTTGAAGGATTCCCTGGCATTATTCGCACGGAAGCTCTTTCATGTCACTGCACCTTGGCTTTACAATTAGTTATTCAATGCCTTTGCTTGGTCCTGACTGAAACCTTCTCCAGGTGATAATTTCATTCAGTATCCAAGTTTCTAGTCATTGCATCTATACCTTGGTTACTAACTCCTGTACTCTGGTCTGGTCACTGCCTGAACTCTGGCTGTAACCTCTACTGAGTGCCTGCACCCCTCCCTATCATGGCAGTGCTCTTCCATGGTCTGTGTCCATTCCATCCACATTCTCATGATCAGTGACCATTCTCCCCATCCCCCATGGTCACTACCAATCTTCCCTATGGTCATTGCCCATTCCCCATGCACCATGCAAAGTGCAAATTCCCCTCCCTCCTCCCATTCCTCAGCTCCCTTACCCTGCCAGTACTCCTGCCAATGACTGATAATGGTTACTCCAAAGACTTCAGCAAATGGTTCAGGGTCCATTAAAGGTTATAGAACTATGATACATTTTTGCAGCGTCAATAGTACATTGCACACATTCTGTCTGATAGTACAAGGTGTTCAGCATCTCGCCACCTGTCATTTACGGGAGTCCGGCAGGCTGCTCAGAAATGTACAAATTTTCCAAGCTTGTGCAAATGTGTTGGGCTGCATTTAAGAACATGGATGGTCTTCCTCTTCACTCCTTAAAAGTCTTCAAATTTTTGCTGTGCCTTTCCTCCAGTTCATCCATGGTACCCGTACCACACTGCAGTGAAAAATACATTCAGTCCGACTTTGCATGTATCTGACTGTGAGTGAACGCTGAACAGTGCTGACTGCTCACAAAGGTTAAGGAAGGGAGTTCTGGTCTTCAGAATCATCCCTAAGTAAGAACTTTGGACTGAGAACTTGAGAACCCTCTCACTATTCACCCAAGATCTGTCTGCAATCAAAATCATCCTCCCTGTCCACCTTGCTGGATTGCATATAGTCTCTGTACTTTGATATCACTTCCTAAGGAATTAAACAAATAAAGTATTTATCTTCTGTAATTGTCCTAAGGGCAAGTGAGATAATTAATTAACTTTAATGTTCAACTGTCGATATTTTTGAAGATTGAACCAGCATTAGCACAATGAGAAACAAACACCATTGGACAAACAAGCCCGAGATGACTGACATTTTTGTGTCTTCTGTTTGGCCCTCAAAGGTCTGTAAGTGGCAGTGACTTCCGGAAGCAGAAGTTCATGCTGCAATCAGTGTTGGCACGCTGATCGCAGTGTGTGGATTATCAGTGTATTGGCACGCTGATCGCAGTGTGTGGATTTTCAGTGCATTGGCACGCTGATCGCAGTGTGTGGATTATCAGTGCATTGGCACGCTGATCGCAGTGTGTGGATTATCAGTGCATTGGCACGCTGATCGCAGTGTGTGGATTATCAGTGCATTGGCACGCTGATCGCAGTCTGTGGATTATCAGTTCGTTGGCACGCTGATCGCAGTGTGTGGATTATCAGTGCATTGGCACGCTGATCACAGTGTGTGGATTATCAGTGCATTGGCACGCTGATCGCAGTGTGTGGATTATCAGTGCGTTGGCACGCTGATCGAAATGTGTGGATTTTCAGTGCACTGGCACGCTGATCACAGTGTGTGGATTATCAGTGCATTGGCACACTGATCTCAGTGTGTGGATTATCAGTGCATTGGCACGCTGATCGAAATGTGTGGATTATCAGTGCATTGGCACGCTGATCGCAGTGTGTGGATTATCAGTGCATTGGCACGCTGATCTCAGTGTGTGGATTATCAGTGCATTGGCACGCTGATCGCAGTGTGTGGATTATCAGTGCGTTGGCACGCTGATCGAAATGTGTGGATTTTCAGTGCACTGGCACGCTGATCACAGTGTGTGGATTATCAGTGCGTTGGCACGCTGATCGCAATGTGTGGATTATCAGTGCATTGGCACGCTGATCACAGTGTGTGGATTATCAGTGCGTTGGCACGCTGATCGAAATGTGTGGATTTTCAGTGCACTGGCACGCTGATCACAGTGTGTGGATTATCAGTGCATTGGCACGCTGATCGCAGTGCGTGGATTTTCAGTGCGTTGGCATGATGATTGCAGTGTGTGGATTATCAGTGCATTGGCACGCTGATTGCAGTGTGTGGATTTTCAGTGCATTGGCACGCTGATCACAATGTGTGGATTATCAGTGCATTGGCATGCTGATCACAGTGTGTGGATTATCAGTGCATTGGCACGCTGATCGCAGTGTGTGGATTATCAGTGCATTGGCACGCTGATCGCAGTGTGTGGATTTTCAGTGCACTGGCACGCTGATCGCAGTGTGTGGATTATCAGTGCATTGGCACGCTGATCACAGTGTGTGGATTATCAGTGCGTTGGCATGCTGATCGCAGTGTGTGGATTATCAGTGCACTGGCACGCTGATCACAGTGTGTGGATTATCAGTGCATTGGCATGCTGATCACAGTGTGTGGATTATCAGTGCATTGGCACGCTGATCGCAGTGTGTGGATTATCAGTGCATTGGACACTGATCACAGTGTGTGGATTTTCAGTGCACTGACACGCTGATCGCAGTGTGTGGATTATCAGTGCATTGGCACGCTGATCACAGTGTGTGGGTTATCAGTGCGTTGGCATGCTGATCGCAGTGTGTGGATTATCAGTGCACTGGCACGCTGATCACAGTGTGTGGATTATCAGTGCATTGGCACGCTGATCGCAGTGTGTGGATTTTCAATGCGTTGGCACACTGATCGCAGTGTGTGGATTTTCAGTGCGTTGACATGCTGATCACAATATGTGGGTTATCAGTGCACTGGCATGCTGATCGCAGTGTGTGGATTTTCAGTGCACTGGCACGCTGATCACAGTGTGTGAATTATCAGTGCATTGGCACGCTGATCGCAGTGTGTGGATTTTCAGTGCGTTGGCACGCTGATCGCAGTGTGTGGAATTTCAGTGCATTGGCACGCTGATCGCAGTGTGTGGATTTTCAGTGCGTTGGCACGCTGATCGCAGTGTGTGGATTTTCAGTGCATTGGCACGCTGATTGCAGTGTGTGGATTTTCAGTGCATTGGCACGCTGATCGCAATATGTGGATTATCAGTGCGTTGGCATGCTGATCGCAGTATGTGGATTATCAGTGCGTTGGCATGCTGATCGCAGTGTGTGGATTATCAGTGCGTTGGCATGCTGATCGCAGTATGTGGTTTATCAATACGTTGCCTGAGTGCAGCTTAAAGGGAACACTGGTGACTGGGTAGCTGGAAGAATAGCGGAGCGTAAGTCAGAACGGCTGCTCAATTCAGTCCTCCTGCCAGCATGATTTCCCAGCAGTGGGGCCTGGCTATGTCTTGATTCCCTGCAGAACTGGTGCAGGAAGTCAATTGGATAAATAAAGGCCCGGTTAAAGCTGATTTTTCCAAATCACTGGCATTTTACTAATGCCCTCCTCCATTGATCCAGCCTCACTATTGAATTCCAGCGGGAGAGGGGACTTGGTGAGATCAGAATTAGAAGCTCTATGATCCAGGGTAAGGGCCATTGGCAGCAAAATTCAAAAGGGCATTTACCTGATAACGTCATGAGAAACTAAGCATAGATATCATGGATTGAAAATAACACACATATTACAGTTAGATATTATTTACAAACTTTACATTTACAGGCATATCAACATCAGGGCTGATTATAAGCTATCAAGTTGCATCAAGCAGCAAGCTTCTTATAATGTGTCATGCTTCAAGTGATCCCCAAGGTAAGATGGAATATGAGTTTGTTATACTTTCACGTCACATGCTATGACAGAGTAATGCTATCATGAGCATGTCTCTTAAAGGCATTCTGACCCTGATATATAACAGAACAAGTAACTTCAGCTCAAAAGGGATTGCCTATCTGTTCATCAGGGCTTCCTGCTTGGTCCATCAAGAAAACAAAAGATATGGTCACCCTCCAGTCACATTCTCCCATTTCCCTCAGCTGAAGCTACCATTCTTGGTCTTGTTGACAAGGATCCAGAGCTATGAACTTCTCATGCACGAAGAAGGCCCATTTCCCTTCCTGGTAAAATAATGACTAAAGTCCACCCCATGTCCTTGGGATCTCTGATCGGAAACTATTCTAATGACAGAACTACTGCTATTTTGGAAACAACTTACCCAGTCTTTATCTTGCAATGCCATTCACCTTCTGAACATTATAGTCATGAAAGAAAGGCTTGCACCAGTAACACGCTGAATCCAGTATGATTTTTCTCATTCTGTCTCTTCCCCTCTCACATATACATTTAAATCCACTCCATGTGCTTGACAACAAAATTAAAACACTTGAACGTAAGGTTTTCAAGATATGTCCCTTAGCAACTCCACAAATAATTCTGAAAATGGCTATGAAAACAAATACTAGAAATTGAAGAAAAACTGTTGGAACATTCTGTTCAAACTGTACAGTCCAAATTCAGTTTAGCTCAGGACAAAAGTACAAACTTCAAACCAAAGATTGTGTAAAAAGCTAAAGCTTCAATTAAAACTTTAATTTTAAAAATTGATAAATTTAAACAGGTTATTGATACACCCATCCTCATAAATCCATATTTTGGTTTTCATCCTCCATAAAAATAAATTTTGAAATTGAGAAAATTAAATTGCTCAGAGAAAGATTTTTAAATTTTCAAATGATTTGTGTTTTGGAAAATATTTCAGCATTTTGTGTGGAGTGCTAACAGAACACCATCTATGGCTCTAATTTTCAATTACAGGGTATAGGATTACATAAGCAGCTTTAAAAATAAATATAAACATATTCATTTTGTAGTTGATTCTAAAGGGCATAGAGAAGTGAAACCATACACTATGATTTGAAGATAGGAAGTCCACACACATGCAAAAGTATATTAGAATACAAAAAGCAATTGTTTCAACAACGACTCTGAGGAAAAACACCTTATATTTCTACAGTCTGAAAAAAACCACTAACTACTACTCTGTTTTATGTCTATTGCCAACTTTCTATCTATACTGTCACATTCCTGAAGATACTGTAAGTCTTAATATAATCAACAACGCTCCGACATGGTATCTTTTCAAATGTATTTTGAAAATCAGTGCAAACATCTATTGCAGTTCCTTTATCAATGCAGTCCATTATTTCCTCAAAGAACTCTATTAAATTTGTCAGACATGACTTGCCTTTTACAAATCCATGCTGACTGTCCTTAATTAACCTATGTCTTTCTCAGTGGGTATTAATTTTATCCCATATAATAGCCTGTAGAATCTTACTGACTATGGAACAGTATTGGGAATTAGCAGCATGCAGTGCTACAAAAAAGAACTCACTGTTTCACTGACAATTGATGTTCCTGTATAATTTATAAGTATTATACAATATACTGAATACAGAAAATGGTTGCACTTCAGGTGGGTGAACTCGAATTTTCCAAACATTTAATGTCTAATTTTGACAGTCACGTTTTTAAAAAAATGTGTAAACAAACATTAGAAGGTCTCAACTTGACATCTGTATACATAGATGGCAATGTTCTGGTGAAACATGTCAGCTTTGCATTTGTTTTTTAATTGCTTCTCCATGTTGCCATAACATTGAAAATAATGAACCTTCACGTGCTATTTCTAACTCCATCATTATGTATCTATGTCACTTATTATTTCTTCCTACATGCAGTACATTGTAAACTTTAACATTACATTTTATTTGTCAATCATCTGCCCAATAAAATAAAGATTTAAATCCTTTTGTAGATTGTAGCTAGTTTTACAGCTCCCTCCATCATCATTAATGACACCTGCAGTTTCTGAACCCAGCTATTATAAGAAGGAACACATATCCTGTAGTAGTCCATTCAGCAACTCCTCCCTGCATAGCTCATAATTATCATGTTTCTTATTTCTTGACCAAATCCACATTACCTTCCAGGTTTTCAAGAAGTCTTGTTTAAGTGGTGATCTTTCATATGGAACTTTGTCAAACAACTTAGAAAGACAAAACAAGTCATGCCGTGAGTGTTGAATATTTAAAGAATTCGACACTAAAGTGGGAGGTATAGTAAATACTCCAGCTAGGAGTAGAGAGTGACTCAGGTACATAGATAGATTAAACAAAAGGTCTGCAATGCAGCTCTATCTGAGGGAACACAAGCCATTTGCTTTAGGTCCAAGAAAGACAAGTAAGTATTTACTAAATGTTGAGAAATCAAGAACTATGGAGGAACAAAGCAATAAAATGAGCCGTTTCTTCCATCATCATCAGGTCTTCAAGTTTCACAAACAGAACTCAGTCTTTTGTAGACGTACTTTGTATACAGTACAACAATGAAAGAGTCAATAAGTAATTCAGCAACTGTCAATAATAATGTGGGAGGATTTTACTCCACAATGGTCAGCCAAGACCATGGTAGCCGGAGAAGGCCCGGAGAGTACTACTCAACTACAGAAGGGCCAGTAGTCACCGGGTTGCCCAGGTGCATAGCAGC
Organism: Chiloscyllium plagiosum; assembly: GCF_037043375.1. NCBI lineage: Eukaryota > Metazoa > Chordata > Chondrichthyes > Orectolobiformes > Hemiscylliidae > Chiloscyllium > Chiloscyllium plagiosum. The sequence continues at coordinate 51,933,244 of NW_028270152.1, read as the reverse complement.
CTTAGACTGTGCTGCTTGAGCCATTAGGGTTAGCAAGCCCATAGTAATGACAGGGAATGTCATCCTGCACACTAAACACACGCTAGTAGAGATGCTAAACACAGGGAAACTGAGGGCCATCTCCAATATGAGAAGGGCAAAGTGGGAGGCAGCTCTTTTATCCTCCCAGTCGGTCCATGGTAATACAGGAGAAAACCCAGCTGAGGGAATTTTAGACACAGGGAAACCGCACAGTTGTGGGGATATAGATGGGGATGAGGATAAGGGGAGAGTGAACGATACCTCCCCTTAGACACAGCCGAGGAGACCCTCATCATGGACAGATCACAAACATACGTAGGAGGGTCGCCCCGAACAGGATGGGCTGTGGTAAATGATAAGTTAGAAACTGTTATGTCCGGGAGAATTGATGGAAGTCAGTCCACGCAGGTAGCAGAACTGATAGCATTCACCAAAGCACTGGAACCAGCAAAAGATAAAACTGTGAATAGACAGTCAATATGCCTTCAGTGTAGTCCATGACTACATGGTGGCATGGGGCAAAAGAGGGTTCACCACCACAGGGGGAGCCCCTATCAGACACCAATTAAGAACTCAGACACTATTGCGTGCCAGTGAACAGCCAAAAGAGGCTGCAGTAATAAAAATAAAGGCCCATCAAAAGGAGCCAGCAAAAGAGAGCCCAGGTTGGCTACAATTCAAAGGAAACCAGGCAGCAGACCGAGCAACTCAGAAAGCCCTAGAACAAGTAGCCATTAACGAGACTGCAATAACCACTATTGATTTAGCAAACGATGTGATCCAAATGCAGCAGCTGCAGGACAACACCCACAGGAAGAGAAAGAACAATGGAAACTACAGGGACCGTTCAAAAATGGGGGGCATGGTGTCTGGAGGCAAGCAGACAAGGTGTTAGCACCAGCGTGTATACACAACATATTGCTTGAACTGCACCATGGGCTCTCCCATATAGGTAGAGAGGCCATGATAGCAAGGCTAGGGAGAGAGTGGTGGTGGAAGGGAATGAGAAGAGATGTGGCCAAGTGCTGCTGCAGACGCATGATTTGTGCAGAGCATAGCCCAGGGAGACCCATAAAAGTTAGGATGGGACACCAGCCCAGACCTATGTGACTCTGGGAACACCTTCAGATAGATTTTACAGGGCCACTACCACCTTCCCGTGGGAAAACATACTGCCTGGTCATCATAGACCAATTCACCCGGTGGGTAGAGGCATTCCCGACCAAAAGCTGCACTGTAGCCAGAATATGAGCAAAGGAGGTAATCCCAAGGTGAGGGGGGTACCCCTCCAGATCGACTCCGACCAAGGGATGCATTTTATAGGCAAGGTCATGAAGACTGTCTGCCAATTGCTTAGCATTAATTAAAAATTTCACATCCCATATCACCCTCAGAGCTCCGGGATGGTAGAGAGAATTTATAGAAAGCTCAAAAATACTTTAGCTAAGGCTATGCAAACCTCAGGCAGAACATGGGCGGATGTGCTGCCAGCCACATTAATGAAATTAAGAGCCACCACAAATCAGGCAACTGGGCTAACACCATACGAATTAATGTCAAGATTAGAGTGGAGCTGGAAAAGCACAGCAGGTCAGGCAGCATTCGAGGAGCAGGAAAATCGACATTTCGGGCAAAAGCCCTTCATCAGGAATGACCAAGTGAATTAATGACTGGGCAAGCAATGCAATTGCCAGAGACAACAATTACAGGAGGCACTGATATGGGTCCACTTGAAGACAAACTTCAGCGGTATGTGATAGAATTAAATGTCCAATTGAAAGGGATGTGGAAATCTGTAATTGATAAACAGGACAAAAAAGGACAAGGCAGGGAAACTTGAAATCTCCCCTGAGGTCCCAGCAGCAGGAAGCCATGTCCTGGTGTGAGCACTGCCTGACAAACCAGGCTTTGCCCCAAAATAGAATGGGCCATATGATGTGGTAATAAGTGGGGACACCTGTGCCTGCACAGATGTTAAAGGGAAAGGCACATGGAAGCATTGGACCCAACTAAAACCATTTAAAGATTCCTGTGACCAAACTGATGTCGTTGACCATTCCACAGGTGCAGATGGGAACGGCGGACAAGACAATCATCCATGGCGGGGGTTGGCGGGGAGGGGTGAAACACAACAGCACAAGCCACACAGAAGAATGACTGCACCTCCTGACAAAAACAAAGATTTTGACTGATAACTTTATTTTAACTGCAAAATGTATATACCTGTATGTATTGTACTGTGTTTAAATGTCGCGACAGTCAGGAGCACATCAGGATTTGAAGATAACCTCTTTTATAAACCCCACCTAAGTTTACATGGGAACCGAACTGTCTGCTACCCACTGGCACAATCAGTAGAATCCTATTTGTGGCCACCCCGGTGTGGACCCATCACGACCTTTATACAGTAGACATCTCGAGTGTGTCAACCCCAAATCTGACTCCAAGGCTGGTGATTTTTCCTGCAACACATCCAATCAATGACCCTACTCCCAATCTCAACTGAGGTACTTCGCCTCAATTGAAACAGTTAACAATAGCAATTTGCAATTGAAATGTTAGCTAGAAAGCACAAAGGTCCTAGACATGAGAGTTAACTGTCCTAGTTTGTATTTTTGGGTACAAGACAGACTGCATCAATGAATGTCAGCTGCTTTTGGGGCAAGAAACAAGGCACTGTTCAATACTCCAAAAGACATTGCTTTAGTTCAGGGCAACAAACCTTCACTCAGCTTTCCTGTTAATCAGCTGACCACTACCTTTGTTATCCTTCTAAGGAGACCATTCAGCTGTCACTCACCGCCAGAGCTTCCTCTAGCCATCTTCCTATGAAGGCAATCCCTTCTTTACCCTATTTCTGGCAGTAAAATATCAACATCAACTTCAAGAAGTTGTGTTGCTCTGTTACTTACCTGCATTCTCACACCATACCAATTGATATGTTTTTCTTTCTCTAAATTTTCTCAATCTTGAATTGTGAGAGGTGTTTAGGTGCCTCTTACGCTTCTTCTCAATCTTGTGAATTTTTGTCTATTCATTGTGACACACAATTCAATGTCACTCACACACAATCTTCTTTTCCAACACTTGTCCGTCAGAATCAGTACCTTTATGCTGCGAATGACTGGAAAAATTACCTTGACCATTCAGGTAGGGTGAACGGCCATTCTAAACCATGTTGAGGGATTGAATATATTCGAAAGGAAAGTAAATAGTTTTGCTGCTGGATCAGAGCTCACACTATGCAAAGAGGTAGATGCAATATTGAGTAATGCACACTATAGCTATCAGTTTAGTTTTTGGGATCGTTTTGATTGCCCAAGGACTACAAGAAGGCATTTCCTAGAATTCAACTCTGACCTCGACACACCACTGGAAATTGACCTTGAGTTTTTTTAAAATCTGACTTTCTTTATCTGCTGTGACAATATCTATAATGGGTGGAAGGGCAAAAGATGGAGATGAATTCTGGTAAGCTGTTGTGAATCATGAATCTAAATAAAGGAAAATCACTATAGCCTTACCAGACCATGGGGCTGTTTTTTCATTAGGCAGAGATGACTGGTGTGGGTTTAACCTAAGGGTCACCACACCTCAGGTGAGGGAAGAGATTGAGAAGGAGAATCCTTCATGGTAATCTCAGCCAGTGCACAAATTGAACCCACACTTTTGGCATCCTTTTACATTGCAAGCTGGCCATCCAGCCAACTCATAGAATCCCTACAGTGTGGAAACAGGTCATTTTGGCCCAACAAATCCACACTGACCCTCTGAAGAATAACCTACTGAGACCCATTACCCTGCACTACTACTTCACATTTCCCCTGACTAATGCACCTTATCTACACACCTCTGAACACTATGGGCAATTTAGCATGACCAATTCACCTAACCTGCACATCTTTGGACTGTGGGAGGAAACCCACGCAGACACAGGAAGAATGTGCAAACTCCATGCAGTCACCTGAGACTAGAATTGAACCCAGGTCCCTGGCGCTGTGAGGCAGCAGTGCTAACCACTGAGCCACTATGCCACCCAACTGAGCTAGAAGAGATCACAACTGTCTGGAGAAGATTTGGTAGTCTAACTTGTCTCCTTCTCTGTCATTTTTCCATGATGGTATTCATACGCAAATGTAATGGAAAGAAAATATTCGCTATATAATTTTCATATCATTGCTAGCATAGCTCTCATATGGTTGTGTCTATATATGTCCTGTGCACAAAAATGCGGGACAAATCCAACCCAACTATCATCCCATCAGTCTACATCTCAATCATGAATAAATCAATGGATCATGACACAAACAGTGATATCAAAAAGCAATAACCTGTTCACTGATGCCTAGTTTGTGTTCTGCCAGGTCCATTCAGTTCAGCCTAAGTTCAAACATGGACAAAGGAACTGAATTCCAGAGGTGAGCCTGAATATCAAAGTCACACGACCAAGTGTGGCACCAAGTGTGATAAAACTGGGTGGAGAAAACTGCCTGAATGGAGTCATATCTGGCACAAAGGAAAGATATTTGTGGTTTTTGGAAGTTAGTCATCTCACCTCTAAGACATCGCTGCAGGGGTTCCTGCGGATCATGTCAGAGGTCAAACCACCTTTAGCTGCTTCAACAATGATGTTCTCTCCATCATAAAGTCAGAAGTGGGGGATGCTCGGGTGTTCACTGATGATTGCACAAAACTCAGCACCATTCACAACTCCTTGCATACTGAAGCAGCCAATGCCTAGATGCAAGGGTGGCATGGTGGCTCAGTGGTTAGCACTGCTGCCTCATGGTCCCAGGTTCGATTCCAGCATCGGGCAACTGACGGTGTGGAGTTTGCACATTGTCCCCATGTCTGCGTGGGTTTCTCTTGGTGCTCTGGTTTCCTCTCACAGTCCAAACATGTGCAAGACAGGTGAATTGGCCATGCTAAATTACCCATTGTTTTAGGTGCATTAGTCAGAGGGAAATGAGTCTGGGTGGGTTACTCTTCAGAAGGTCGGTGTGGACTTGTTGGGCCAAAGGGCCTGTTTCCACATTTGTAGGGAATCTAATCTAATCTAATTGTGCAAAAAGACATGGACATTATCCATTTTCATTTGCCAGGTAATGAACATCTGCAATAAGAGACATTAACCATTGCCTCTTGACGTTCAAATCATTCCGGCATTGTCAATATCCTGGTGGTTACTATTCACCAGAACTCAACTGGACTCGTCAAATATATATATATACATGTGTGTGTCTACAAGAGCAAGTCAAAGGCTAGAAATACAGCAACAAGTAGCTGACCTCCTGACTCCCTAAAGTCTGTCCACCATATACAAGGCACAGGTCAGGAATGTGATGGAATACTTCCCAATTACCTGGATGAGTGCAGTTCCAACAGCAATTAAGAAGCTTGACACCATCTAGGACAAAGCAACCCATGTCGTTGGCACCACATCCACAAGCATCCACTCCCTTCACCACTGATGGTCAGCAGCAGCTGTGTGTACTTTCTCCAACAACACCTTCCAAATCTGGGACCACTACCACTTAGAAAGACATGGTGAGCAGATACTTGGGAACATCATTTGTAATTTCCAAGCCACTCAGCATCCTGACTTGAAAATTTATCACCATACCTTCAGCTGTGTAAGAATCCTAGAGCTCCTTTCCTCGTAGTATTGCGGGTTTACCTATAGCATATGGACTGCAACAGTTCAAGATGGCAGCTTCTCAAGGTTATCTAGGGATGGACAAAAATGTTGGCCCAGTCAGTGAGGTCTACATCCCACGAGTGAAATTTAAAAAAACACTAAGTGAAATATTATGGATTTTAATATGTGACATGCAATAAATTATGAGGGAAAATTTGTTTTTATATTTGGATTTTTTTATTGCAGATAATCCTAGCTGTATATTTCAAATTAATTTAGTAGGTAAGCTTCAATTCTTAATGTCCTTAAACATATTTTCGGTCACTCTGATGGGCAGATAAAGCCCAAGAAACCAGTGTAAAACCAAAAGAGAAAAATGCTAGAAAATCTCAGCAGGTCTGCCAACATCTATAAGGAGAGAAAAGAGCTGACATTTCGAGTCTAACTTTGTCAAAGGGTCAGTTAGACTCGAAACGTCAGCTCTTTTCTCTCCTTACAGATGCCGCCAGACCTGCTGAGATTCTCCAGCATTTTCTCTTTTGGTTTCAGATTTCAGCATCTGCAGTAATTTGCTTTTAAACAAGTGTAAAAGTTCATGATTCCAGTAGTTTCTGTTTTAATCATATCACTGCACCTTATAGGTTCTACTTAAGATCCAATAATCAGTTTCAGGGTATGGTTCTAGTTACATTTTTTTAAAAAAAAACATGTTGTCATATCTTCTCTCTCCTAGTGCCTCACCATTCTGTCTTTCTGGGCTTCAGCAATAGGAACTCTTGTGCTTTGTACCTTCTATTAAGGTTTTGAGCTTGGTTATCCCTTTGCACTTCCTCCGGCTGTTTCACACTGTTGTGGCAATTTTCAGTAAGGTTAGGATATCATATCAAGCAAAGATGAAATAGGTGTTCTCAAACACCTCTCCATCAGTAATTTTAATGGTGATAATCCATTCTGGAATGGCAAAATGTAATTGAGCAAAACTCAGATCTTCATTTTCCTTCTTTGAATGCTTTTATTGTTCACACTTTTGTCTAAATGTTTTTATTCTCTTGAAGATACAACTTGGATGGGGCGGTGTAATGGGGTGGAGTGTTGCCAGTGTCCATTAACCAGGACTCAGGCCTGTAGGGGGCTTGTTGTGCCTGGGTTTGATGTAGGCTTACTGTGTGTGGGTTACAGAGTTGGGGTGGGGGAGTGGGGAGAGCCCAGGCTAGGAGCAGCATCAGGGGCCATGGTTTCTGTTCCTGTCCCTGTTTGAGGATAGAGTGTTGGACTGGTAGCATGAAGAAAATTATATTCACGTACAAATCGTTTAAACTGCTCATTTGCAAACTGTGATCCATTGTCTGTGGCCACAATGTCCAGAATCCAGTACATTGATCTGATTATATCACAGCAAACACAGTAATAGAATCAAAGTAGATGGTTGCTTTATGAATAATAATTGGTTACACTCATGAGTCCTTTGGACTCAAATAAATCCATTTCTACAACTTTGTTGGAAAAGATAAAAATAGTAATAGTTCCTTTTTCTCTTGGCTATTAACAGCATGAGGAATGCATATAACAATGTTTTTATATAGATAGAATGAATGACACATAGCCACCAGAGTGGTCTTTAAACTCTTGCATGATAATTTGCACTCATATATACCACTAATTTTGCATTGAAGATAAGCAAGTCATCAAAGATGGTGATGCATTTGCACTGTTCAAAGTACTGGCATTGCTTTGTAACTATTTTGGCCATCCTTCCAGACAATGTTTCTGGATATGAAGACATTTTTCATCCCATTCTTGGGCTCTTACCTCTTTCAACTTTCTATCAAAATCTGTTATGTGCTTAATGACTTCTGATCAAGAAGGCTTTAACCTCCTTGATGATGTCTGAACCTGCTTGTCTGTTCCATTCAATGCTAGATTTGAGAGTGTGTTTGCTGCTATTTGGTACCTTCCCTGTAGATAGTCAGTAGATGGATCATACCTCGTGAGTATTAACCTGAATGGCATTTCGGTAATTCCTTTATGTTCAAAAAAGTGACCAGTCATTTATAGTCAATTTCAAATTTGAAGGGTTATCCTGAAAGGTAATTGAAAATGTTTTCATAACCTCATGTGATAATGAAAACCTCCTCCTCAGTTGTGATACAACACTCTTCTTTTCTGTAAGTGAATCCAATTCTATAGAAGGTACATCTGTTATTACTATAGTTGATAAATGTAGATCATAATGTGGTTCAAGATCTCAGGAGAAATCATATGTTGTTTGGTTGTTTCAGAAGCATTTTCTTGGTTGACATTCCAGCATCAATGTTGACACTGTCTTAAAAACAGTCTCAAATGCTCATGAACTTCCTTTAGGTTTGGCAGAAACTTAGTCAAATGATTGATCATGCCTAGGATTTTTTAAATTACTGTGAGATTCCTAGGTTATTCTTAGTTTTGGTAGAAATAACATCCACTGAGGCCAATGAAGAATTCTGAAGCAGGGTCACTGTACTTGAAACATTGACTGTGATTTCTCTCCTCAGATGCTGCCAGACCTGCTGAGCTTTTACAGCAATTCCTGATTTTGTTATTGTTGTTGTTGTTGTTGCCAATGGATAATTTGTTTGACTGAGTTAAATTCATACAGGTTCTTCTGGAATAATTTGATTTCAAGACAGCAGCCATAAATGAACATTATTTTATTGGCATGATAACAAGTGAGATAACTTCTTGATGAAGTATATATTCTATTTCTCCTTTAATGTTTTCCAAGAGTGGATGAGATTTTTTTCTCTGAGTTAATAACCAAATTGGTTTAGCATGATCTCATATGGTAATATGTTATTCAGTCTTCAATTACACCAGCCTGAGAATAATTTTCGGAACTCATGTCATAGTGAATTTGTTTATTCAGTTTCAGCAACCTCATCAATCTTTCAGATTAATTTCACCTTTAAGCATGGTCTTCTTAGTAGAGAGCCTTCTTTATTCTGAATGACAGAGAGATTTAAATGCTTATCTTCCTTTATATGAGAGTTTTGCCATGAGCTGACCATTTACTTTTTGTGAAGTTCCTCCTTTGATGTTACTACATTCTGGATGCAATTTAATTTATTTTATCCATTTAATTTGACCCAATTATAGTGCAACACAGCCTCTAGTAATGAATTTATAATCCATAGAGTGTCCATTTAGTTCGACACAACAGTATTTGTTTTCAGTATCGTTAATTTCTCCTAGTCATTTTTCTGTTCCTCTGGTTTTCCAACCTTAGCGATATGGTATTCAGGATTTTTGATTTTTATGTATTCTTCTGTATTTTTTCAATATCCTATCTTGATTCCAGATCTTAACGATGGTGTCCATTATGCCAAATACTATAACCGACCTGGTTGTTGTGGCCTTTCTTATTCCATCCTGAAGCAGATCTGTATCTGTCGAATATCTTCGTCCAATTTCCATATTCATAGGACTTGTGTGGTCCTTTGATGGCATGGAATATTCCAGGAGTGATGGTTTGGCCTCCATAGTTCTTCTGTGCATTGGAGCTATTCCTTATCTGCTGCCATGACTGTCCCACTGCTCTTGGCTTCAGGTACTTATTCAATGCCATCTGGGCTCCAAGTCTGTTTTGTACCTTTCTGCTAATCCTGTGGTATTCCGTCAGTCTTGCTAAGTCTTAAAGTTATTTTTTCTCTCTTTTCTGAACCTCAAGTTCACCTCAATTGTTAATTTTGTTACTAGTTTTTACCTTTCCCATTGCCATTAATTTTGTCATGTGTTTGAGGTCTAGCACTGTTTAGTCTTCCAAAGGTATGCTGCTTTCTGTAAGCTTTTACAGTTTGATCTATATACACATTAGCTTCATATTTGGTTATGACTTCTGCTCTCTTCCAGCATTCACCACTGAGTCATGTGACTTTGACATCTGGTTACAGCATCACTGCAAGAAAGTTCTGATGTTCATCTTATTCTTCTACAAACTGGACTATGTAAATTAATTCAGAACAAATAGAATCAATGCATTTATTTTGGTTTAAAACCCAAGTTGAAATATTAACAGTTGTTTCTTTTTCCCATAAAAACACAGAATGATACCGAAAACAAAACTATGGCTAGAAACATCAAAATCATTTGTGTACATTCTAATAATGTATTCTACTGAAAGTTAATAAAGTTTAGATACAGACTATGATGTTTGGAAGATATTGAATCAAATGGAAACTGCAGTTATGTTACGTGTTTATCAACTGATTCAAGTTTTAATGCAATGTCTGCCAAAATAGATCTTGCTATGTTTCTAGCACTGGCTGTAAAGCAAAACTGTAAGGGCTCCCAGGGACAACATACATAATTTGTCAGTATTCACATTGGAAAAGGACAATGTTAGTGAGAATATGGATATGGAAATGTGTTGCTGGAAAAGCGCAGCAGGTCAGACAGCATCTAGGGAACAGGAGAATCGACGTTTCGGGCATTAGCCCTTCTTCAGGAATGCTTTTTCAGCATAACATTTCCATCTCTGATCTCCAGCATCTGCAGACCTCACTTTCTCCTCAGAGAATATGGATATACAGGCTACTAGATCAGATGGGATTGCAGTTGACAAAGAGGAGATTTTAGCAATTTTGGAAGATCTAAAAATAGATAAGACCCCTCAGCCGGATGAGATCTATCCTCAGATTCTCTGGTAAGCCGAGGAGGAGATTGCAGAGCCTTTGGCTTTGATCTTTATGTCACCATTGTTGACAGGAGTAGTGTCAGAAAACAACTAGCAAATGTTGTTCCCTTTTTAAGAAGGGGTGTCGGGACAACCCTGGTAATTATAGGCTAATGAGTCTTTCTTCGGTTGTGGGTACGGTGTTGGAAAAGGTTATAAGAGGTTGGATTTATAATCATCTGGAAAGGAATAAAATAATTCGGGATAGTCAACACAGTTTTGTGAAGGGTAGGTCGTGCCTCACTAACCTTATTGAGTTCTTTAAGGAAGTGCCAAAACAGGTGGATGAAGGTAAAGTGGTTGATGTGGTGTATGTGGACTTCAGTAAGGCATTTGATCAGGATCCACATGGTAGGCTTTTGCACAAAATACAGAGTTTCGGGATTGAAGGTGGTTTAGCGGTTTGGATCAGAAATTGGCTAATTGAAAGCAGACAGAGGGTGGTGGTTGATAGGAAATGTTCATCCTGGAGCTCAGTTACCAGTGGTCTACTGCAAAGATCTGTTTTGGGGCCACTGCTGCTTGTCATTTTTATAAATAATCTGGATGTGGGCGTAGAAGGATGGTTTAGTAAATTTACAGATGACACTAAGGTAGGCAGAGTTGTGGATAGCGCTGAAGGATATTGTGAGTTACAGAGGAACATAGATAAGATGCAGAGCTGGGCTGAGAAGTGGAAAACGAAGTTTAATGTGGAAAAGTGGGAGGTAGTTCACTTCAGAAGAAGTAACTGGAATGCAGAGTACTGGGCTAATGGTAAAATTCTTGGCAGTGTAGAGAGATCTCGGTGTCCAGGTGCATAAATCCCTGAAAGTTGCCACTCTGGTTGATAGGGTTGGTAAGAAGGCATATGGTGTGTTGGCATTAATTGGTAGGGGTATTGAGTTTTGAAGCCATGAGATCATGCTTCAGCTATACAAGACACTGGTAAGGTCGCACCTGGAGCATGTGTGCAGTTCTGGTCACCGCATTATAGGAAGTATGTGGAAGCTTTGGAAAAGGTTCAGAGGAGTTTTACTAGGACGTTGTCTGGTATTGAAGGAAGAAAAGCTGAGGGAACTGAGGCTGTTTTCGTTGGAGAGCAGAAAGTTGAGAGGTAACTCAATCGAGACATATAAGATAATTAGTGGGTGAGATAGGGTGGACAGTGAGAGCCTTTTTCCTCAGATGGTGAAGGCTAACACAACGGGACATAGCTTTAAATTGAGGGGTGATAGATTTAGGACAGATATCAGAGGTAGTTTATTTACAGAGAAAGTTGTAGAGGCGTGGAACGGCCTGCCTGCAACAGTAGTAGACTCGCCAATGTTAAGGACATTTAAATGGGCATTGGACATACAAATGGATAATAATGTAATGGTGAAGGTTAGATTAATTTCGCAGATTGGCGCAATATCGAGGGTTGAAGGGCCTGTACTGCGCTGTAACATTCTATGTTCTATGTTCTATACTATTAAAATCTTGCATAAAAACAAAGAATTAGGGGGAAAAAGCCAAAACAATCTGTATTAAAGTACAAATGACAGCTTGGAGAGTCGTATAACCTTTAGTAATTATCAAACTGTCGGGGTTACAGTAGTTTTAAAAGCAGATTTTGTTCCTGACTGTCCTACGATAGCAGGCTTTCCAAAGTAACTGCTCAACCAGATGACAAAGTCACTTTAAATAAAGAATTTCAGAAGTAACTCTTTGTTTTAAGCTTGTTTTGGCCAGTACGAAACAATAGATCTCATTGCATAAAATCTGCAATCTACTATAATGAGCAATTTATGAAACATGTACCGACATTACTATGGTCATTTTCTACAATTAAAAAGATTAACTACCCTAAAATTGTCAATCAAGTCTTTTTCCATATTTTACCTGGGAGAGTATATGGTCATAAGAAATCTGTCCCACAGGAACAGTGGAAGTACAGCAGCTTAACTATTGGTTATCCTCCTGAGACTAGGTACAAAAGCTTCATACATTTAGAATGAAATTAAATAGTTGCTGGAAAATAACATAATACTAAAGCAGCTGCAATGAATAACCATAAACATTGTGGAACAGCTCTATATTTTCAATTTATCATTGGTTAATGGCACTGAAAGGTCACCTACTATTGTAGTATTATTTGCCAACATTTAACTGAACAGTACTGCTGTTGTAAAAAATTTACAAGAATCACATAAGTTTTGAACAGAAGGAAATTGTTAATCTGGGGAACAATTTTAACTTGGAAGAGTGATTGAATTTTGGACTGGCTGACGTGGGATTAAATCTCAGAAAGTAACTTTATCAGGAAAGTAGCTCCACCTCCCCATCAACTCTAGCACTTAGACTTCATGTAAACAGCTCTCTCAGGGAAGATTGAAGTTTAATTTCAAAATGTTTGTAGCTTATTAAGAGTGAGTTCCAAAGGGATTGGGGGATGGTCTCTTGTTGCACAGTGGTTGTGTCTCTACCTCTGGACTGGGAGGCTTGGAATCAAGTCCCACCTGTTCCCAAGGTGTGTAATAACATCTCTGAACAGGTTGGTTAGAAAGATAAGTTAAATTTAAAACAAAAAAATAAGTTTGGGGATTTAACTCTGTGTGTCAGTATTTCCTGAGTTTCCTGGAATTGTCTTATGAAAGCAAGACACAAACACAACTATCATTGAGAAGGCTGAATAATTTCCAATCATGACTGAATCCTCAGAGTGGATTTCTTCTTTAATTAGATGAAATGCTTTTATTCACAGTGCTTGTTCTGAAAGGTTACTTCACTACTTGACAGGTTAATTTCACATTTTGGGTGTGACTTTTAATGCTCTGTGAAATTTGCACATTAGATATCCATGTTGCATCTGCGATGTATCAGATCAACATGGGTCTACGTTACATTGTATTAGTTTGAACCTCAGTTCACAATGAAAGTGGCCAGCAGAACTAACAGAACCAGCAGGCAGTGGGAGGAGGTCCACTAGTAGGAGTACCGCAAGCATAAACAGCCAAAAGTATACAGTAGTGGATGCTGCACTCACAGTAACTTACTGGATCAATGGGGCCTGGTTACATTGGACCCAATTAAGCAGTTGCCAGTGAAGGGAAGGGGGGGCGTTAGTGAGGGCAGGAGGGGTGACGCTATATGATTAGCCATTGCTATTGGCGCCTGTGTGGTCCACAAAGTGCCCAGTTAGGAGGGCCCTATTCCAAAGGTGGCCACCAGTGTTTACCTACCCAAGATGGTGCTCAGAGACCCTTAACTGGTCATTTAGTTGAACATAAATGGAAATGCATTCCCTTGAAATTTTATAAGACCGTATTCCCAAAACTTTAGGCACCGAATCCAGGAGCACGATGCTCAGCTCCTGAAAAGAGAACTGCAGTCATACCTTCCTATTTTCTTCGGCAGGCTTCTTCATCCTATCGCACACCACAGATGCTTGAGTTCCCCCAAAATGGCATTCAGGGAGATGCCATTAAAGTGAGTTGCAGTATTGGGATGCTTTGATTCCAGTCTACCAATTCCGTTTTTCTCCTTCCGCATCCAAAATCTGTTCATTTGTTTTTTTGCAATGTCATTTTTAACCTCTGGAGGTGAAATCACCTCATTTGGGCAGGCCCTCAATCTAATTGTTTAAAAAGCCTAGAAACTTCTGACCTAATGCAATGGAGTTTTTCAGGTTTTGTGTGCCCCTAGACCACTGCCAGTGCAAAGTACTGTTAATATTTCTGCATGGTCTTCATCTATAGACATGTGCCCATTTTAATCTTGTATCATTTCCTTTGGTGGGCAAAAGATATTGCTGCTTCCAACTTTCTAACTTAATTTCCAAATTCCTGTACAAGTAAATATAAATATTAATATAACTGGTTTATATCATCTGAATATTCATGATGTATGAGTGCAGTTGTAAGTATGCTGATCAGTCATTAATGGTTTGGAGCTAAAACGTTTTTGGTCATATTAGAATTCAATTCTTAGTGTTCATAGATTCTTATACTGCAGAATCAGACACTTCAACCCATTATATCTGTGTTGCCGTTTTGAAGAAACTGTCCAGATTAGGCCCACGCACTTGCTTTTTTTTTCTATAGGTTTGCAAATTAGTTTTGTTTTTGAAATACACATCTAGCTGATTTTTGAAAGTTTCTATGTAATCCTAGTTTATCACCCCTTTCAGGCACCTTAAGAATGTAAGAAATAGGGACAGTAGCAAATCTTTTGACCCCTCAAGATTATTCCACCATTCAATAAGTTCATGGCTCATCTGTTTGTATATTCACTTTCCAGTCTGTCTTCCACAAGCCTTTGCATGTCCTTGTCTATCAAAAAAGTCTGCCTTGCTCAGCCTTGAATACAATATACTCAATGACTGAGGCTCCACTGTTCTCTATGGCAGAAAATTCCAAAGTTTAATAATCCTCTGAGAGCAGAAATTCCTCTTCATCTCCATCTTATACCTTCCTATTTTGAAACACTGCTCTTTAGTTTTAAATATACCAGCAAAGACATCCTCTCAGCATCTATTCTGTCAAACCCCATAGAATCGACTCTGGTCACCAATCCCATTTCATCTAGTGATCTACCCCCATTGGCCTCCAAGCTGATAGTCTCCCAACTCCACACAGCTCGCTTCTACTTCCTTCCCAAAATCCATAAGCAGGACTATTTGGGTAGACCTATTATTTCTGCCTGCTCCTGCCTCACAGAATATATCTCTTCCTACTTTAACTCTGTCTTTTCTCACCTTATCCAGTCCCTGCCCACTTACACCCAAGATTTCTCTAAAGCTTTACATCTGTTTCAGAATTTCCAGTTTGCAGGCTCCAGTCGCCTCCTCTTCACTATGGGGGTACAATCCGTTTTTGTGGTCAACCCCACCAGGATAGTCTCAGGACTCTTGGCTTCTTCTTGGAACAAAGGCCAGAACTGTCCTCACCCACCACCACCCTCCTCCACCTGGCTGTGCTCGTCCTCATCCTAAACAAGTTCTCTTTCAACTCATCTTATTTTCTTTGAGTCAAAGGGGTCGTCGTGGGTACCCGCCTGGAACCCAGTTATGCATGTCTCTTTGTGGGCTATGTGGAACATTACTTATCCTAATCCTATTCCAGTCCCCACCCACAACTCTTTCTCCAGTATATCAATAATATCATGGGTGCTGCTTCCCTCTCTCATCCAGAATTGATAAAGTTCATTGATTTCG
This sequence comes from Chiloscyllium plagiosum, assembly GCF_037043375.1. Lineage (NCBI taxonomy): Eukaryota > Metazoa > Chordata > Chondrichthyes > Orectolobiformes > Hemiscylliidae > Chiloscyllium > Chiloscyllium plagiosum. Next base: position 51,917,701 of record NW_028270152.1, on the reverse strand, counting down.
TTTCCAATTTTTACCCCATCCTCACCTTCACCTGATCCATCTCTGAGTCCCCTCTTCTCTTTCTTGATATCTCTGTTTATATTTCTGGAGGTAGATTGGCCACCAATATCCACTATAAACCCACCGACTCCCAGTTACCTTGACTATGCATCCTCACACCCTGCTTCCTGGAAAGAATCTATCCCATTCTCTCAGTTCCTCCATCTTCTTCACATCTGTTCCGGTGATGCCAACTTTGACAAGAGAGCCTCCAAAATGTCTACTTCTTCCTGAACTGAAGATTCCCCAGTACTGTTGTGATAGGGCCCTCAGATGGGTCTGACCCATCTCCCGCACTTCGGCCCTCACCTCCCTTCTTCCTCCCACAACAGCAATAGGGCCTTCCTTGTCCTTACCTTCTTTCCCACCAGCTTCACCATACAGAGGATCATTAACAACCATTTCTGCCACCTCCAGCGAGATGCCATCACCAGACACATATTCCCCTTGGCAGCCTCCCACAAGGACTATTTCTTCCGGGACACCCTGGTCCACTCTTCCTTCACTCCCAACAGCTCCCCCGACAACATCACGGCACCTTTCCCTGCAACCACAGAAAGTGTAACACCTGTCTGTTTACTTCCTCCCTCCTCAGTATCCAAGACCCCAAACACAACTTCCAGGTAAAGCTGCACTTTCACAGAATCTAGTCTGCTGCACTCGTTATTCACAATATAATCTCCTCTACATTGGGTGAACGAAGCATAGACTGGGTGACTGTTTCACAGGACACCTACATTCTGCCCACAAAAAGGACCCTAAGCTTCCAGTTGACTGCCACCTTAAGACACCACCCTGTTCCCTGGCCAAAATCTCCATCTCAGGCTTGCTGCAGTGCTCCAGTGAAACTCAGTGTAAGCTGGAAGAAGAGCACCTTATTTTCCATTTGGGGACCCTGCAGCCTTCTGGACTGAATATTGAGTTCAACAATTTGGTTTGAGCTATCCCACGTCCTTATCCCAATTCTCACACACCAGACCTTGTTATCACATCATCTGCAATTACACACCACCCATTGTTAGCCATGAACAGTCCCCATTAACAGCCATTCACCCTCCCAGCCAGATCATTATCCACTCCTTTGTCTGTCCAACTGCTCTTCTCTCTCTTTGGGCTCTATCCCCACCTATCATTCACACCTTACCCCCTCCACCCACCCTAGCTTCTGCATTTAAACCGACATTTGCCAAGCTACCATCAGTTCAGAGAAAGGGTCACTCAACCTGAAACATTAACTCTGATTTCTCTCCACAGATGCTGCCAGGTTTGCTGAGCTTTTCCAGCTATTCCTGTTTTTTGTTTTCCACAGAACCTTGAATGTTTCAATGAGATCATGTTTTATTTTCCATACATCAATGAGTATAGACCGGAATGGCTCAATCTTCAGTCATATGGCACACTTCTACTGAGAAATCAACCTAATGAACATTCTCTGAGTTGCATCCAATGCAAATGTATCTGGCTTTAAAAAGGAGACAATAACTTTCTGCAGTACATTAGGTCTGGCGTCTAATACAGTTGCACAAAGACCTCCTTATTTTTATACCTCAACTCCCTTTCAATACGAGCTAATATTCCATTTGTTTTTACAATAACTTGATGTGTTTGAATGCTAGGTTTTGTCTTTCAGGTATAAGGACGTCCAGATAATTCCATGTCAAAGCATTCTGTAGTATCACGTAATTTTTAAAAATCTGCTTTTCTATTCTAACCAACAAATTGAAAACTTCATCCTTTTAATTGTTTGCTCTAGTGATTGGAACTAGGTGGATCTCGTTGACTATGAGATCCTCGATTGGAGTCATTAACCCGTGTCAAGAGAACCCTGCCTGACCAATATAAAGTGGGGATTCACAGTCTCAGTTTAGAGACTAACTCTGAGCTGGCTGGCCACAGCCAGTGTACTGTGCACATGTAAATAAAGGGCGACTTGGTGACGAGATCTGTGCAGTTATTTTAATTCGCTAAATTTTGTTCACTGATTTTATGAATCCACATCCTTCTATGCACACTTTAGGTTGGAGTTTTCCAGTCTCTGAAATACATCGACAATGGCAAATCAGTTGGGAAAATGCGATCAAGTTGGAAAAATGTGATTCCTGATATTGCAAAAAAAGGTTGGATTTTCCACCCAAGGTTTTAACACCTGAACGAGAATCTCGATACTGAATGACAAGAGTCTATTCGCATTCAATAGCACCTCATTATTACTGAATCTTGCTTATTTATATCCAAGTTGCTATGTTCTAACGGAGTGGAGTGCCTTTTGGCACAGATACAAGGCCTTTTGTGGAAGTGTCATATTGTTATGCTCTTAATTAGTGTTATTGCCAGACAAGTCAAGACCATGGGCTTGGTGGTTCAGTGGTTAGCACTGCTGCCTTACAGCACCAGGGACCCAGGTTTGATTCCAGCCTCGCGCAACTGTCTGTGTGGAGTTTGCACATTCTCCCCGTGTCTGCATGTGTTTCCTCCCACAGTCCAAAGACGTGCAGGATAGGTGAGTTGGCCATGCTAAATTGCCCATAGTGTTAGGGGATGTTTTAGTTATGGTGTAAATGTAGGGGAATGGGTCTGGGTGGATTACTCTTCGGAGGCTCGGTGTGGACCTGTTTGACCGAAGGGCCTGTTTCCACACTGTAGGGATTCTAATTCTAATAAAACAGAGGAGCAGAAATTAGGCCATTCAGCTAATTGAGTCTACTGAACCATTCAATCATAGCTGATAAGTTTCTCAAGGAGGCGAAAGTGAGTAATGCAGATGCTGGAGATCAGGGTCAAGGTTAGCGTGGTGCTGGAAAAGCACTGCAGGTCAGGCAGCATCCGAGGAGCAGGAAAAGCTGATATGTTTCTCAACCCCATTCTCCTGTTTTCCCCCTGTAACCCTTAGTCCCCTTGATACTCAAGAACCTATCTATTTCAGTCTTAAATACTCAATGACCTGGCCTCCACAGCCTTCTGTGGCAATAAATTCCATAGATTCACCACTCTCTGGCTGAAGAGGTTTCTCCTTATCTCCATTCTGAAAGGTCTTCCCTTTACTCGAAAGTTGTGAGTCTCTCCTACCAATGGAAACATCTTCCCAATGTCAAATCTGTCCAGGTCATTCAGTATTCTGTATGTTTCAATTAGATCCCCTATCATTCTTCTAAATTCCTTTGAATATAAACCCAGATCCAGACTGAAACCTATCTGGATAGATTGTTGTGTGGTTTGTTTTGGTTTTCACAAAGTGATCTTTCATGAAACAAGCAGTGTTACAATTTTGCTTAAACAATAAAACAGGAGTTTATTAACAAAACAAATTCAAATTAAAAGTATAATTAACCAAACTATAAATTTATAATGTAAACTGAAAGATTTGCAAACATGATTCAAGTATCATCCCATTAATTCCAAAACACTCCTTTACAACATAAAAGCAAAACAATGGCTTCTGCAGACTATAGAAAATATATCTCTCATGGAGCACTCAAAAGCATATCTTGTATTCCTAAGAACACAATTTATACCACATCAGCATCCCTTCTCTAACTACTCTAAGTCACTTGCGGCTATAATTTTTAAACTGAAACTACAGATAGCTTATTCCTGGAACTTTCACACACCTGAGCCTAAAGGTACTCAGCTTTAAGTAAACTCTTTGGCGTTTTATACCTACACTTCTGACCTGGAACTAACACTGACTCTGGTATGCTTTCCTTTATTGATCAGAGTATTGAGTACAGGAGTTGGGAGGTCATGTTGTGGCTGTACAGGACATTGGTTAGGCCACTGTTGGAATATTGCATGCAATTCCGGTCTCCTTGCTATCAGAAAGATGTTGTGAAACTTGAATGGGTTCAGAAACGATTTACAAGGCTGTTGCCAGGGTTGGAGGATTTGAGCTACAGCCAGAGGCTGAACAGGCTGGGGCTGTTTTCCCTGGATTGTCGGAGGCTGAGGGGTGACCTTATAGAGGTTTACAAAATTATGAGGGGCATGAATAGGGTAAATAGGCAAAGTCTTTTCCCTGGAGTCGGGGGTTCCAGAATTAGAGGGCATAGGTTTAGGGTGAGAGGGCAAAGATATAAAAGAGACCTAAGGGGCAACCTTTTCACGCAGAGGGTGGTATGGGTATGGAATGAGTTGCCAGAGGAAGTGGTGGAGGCTGGTACAATTGCAACATTTAAGAGTCATTTGGATGGGTGCATGAATAGGAAGTGTTTGAAGGGATATGGGCCGGGCACTGGCAGGTGGGACTAGATTGGGTTGGGATATCTGGTCGGCATGGACGGATTGGACCAAAGGGTCTGTTTCCATGCTGTACATCTCTATGACTCTATGTTGATCTAGATCTATCATACCCTTCCCTTCTCAGAAGCTTTGGTCGATCCCACCATCTTTATCCAAGGCCCTGAAAGTACTGCTCAAAATTCAAAATAATGTTAAAATAAAACTCTCTCTCCGAGTTATGTTTCCATGAAACTTAAAAACTCTCCTGACCTTCTAAACTGATGTTTGTTTATCTTGTTCAATCGTAAAACCCTACAATGTACGTAAAAAGATATTAGTTCTGAAGCTAGGGCTTCAGAAATCATTACAAGTTCATTATTAACTTCAGACATGGGAGGAAAGAAAAATCACATGTTGCTCAAAAGCCAAGGCTCAAACTGACAATAACTTATAGTAAATTAATTTTTATTAATCACACGGATGACATCTCTGACTTGAAACATTAACACTTGCTTTTTTCTCCACAGATGTTGACAGAACTGCTGAGTTTCTCCAGCACTTTCTGGTTTTACTTTCTTGAAATAAATGAGTTGATTGGCAATGGAAGCTGAAAGAGGAATGGGGAAGGCAAAACCTATTTGGCTCAACAGGATAGAAAGGAACAAGAGTGTTTGGGGGTTCACTTACACTGGCAGGCTAAGCCTGTGAGTCGTCACTCTGTGAAGTGCAAGCTATGTTGCCTTCTAACTCTTTCAGAATCATAAACATATAACGGAAATGACAAATAGCTGACACCACATCCAGAGGATGAAGTAAGTGATTTTGTTTCTCTCTGAAGGAGAGAGCCCCACTTGTGCCCTTCAAGAGGCAATTCACCAGACACTTGCACACTTCAAGAATCTGCAATCGAAGAATTCTGCATGTGTAACATTTGTAACGGTCATATAGATTGAATCCTGGCCATAAGTAATCTTAACCTTGTCCTTGGTTAATACAGATTAATCATAGTCATATTTGTAACACAGACGCAACCACAGATTGCTGCTAAAGGATCACTTGAAGACCACAATTTATAAAGACAATCCTGGATCTCATGGGTTGCACAAGAATATGGAGCTGCTTTTTTCTCACTCCATGAGCTCTAAGTATTTGACAGCATATGCTCATATGCAAAGCCATCTTTATTGGCTGATGTGGTAGATGGAGGGAACAAAGCTTTCAGTAATCATACCGCGCTTACAATCTCCTCTACAGCATTTGCATAATATGGGATATCAAAATCAGGTCACTATGTCAAGGGACCATGCACCCCACTTAAGCTCATTGGATCCATTAATCATTTTACCAGTTGTGGAGGTGTTATCATCACTGTGGTCAATACATAACAAGGGTGCAGAGAATTTGAGGAGGAACTAATGTGTAAGACAAGCCCAGCACTAGCAGCAACTTTCAGCAACTGCCAAACTGCCTTTACATGAAGAGCTCACAGCATAAGGTCCCCTCAAGATATGGAGGAGGAGCTATGGGAGGCTCAGTGTCATTTTTTTCCTTCCAATCATGTTCTCCAGGTGAACATAGCTCATCGGTATCAGTGAATTAGGATTGACCATGACACTTTTACAGAACTATCATTTGTTGAAGCATAACTTTTGAACTAAAGAGGTATGTGATGATTCTACCCCGATGACCATTACCATGACAGCTGCACTGAATTTTAAGCAACTATCTGCTTCCAAAAATCCACTGGGGAATTGAAGGGTCTCTGAAACCTCAAACCATACATTTATAAAGACTGTTACTGAGGTAATTTTTATCGATCTCACCACTTTATTTTATTTCCCTGTGACATGGTCTGTGCTGTAGTCCAGGCAGTATTGCTATGAGAGTTGTTATCCCAAAAGGCTTTTATTTCCACTTTCTCCAGTTATCAATAGCCCAAGGCAGTTCTAACATTGCATTGTCCCCAATTTTATTTATTAAAGCAAAGTACACCCCAAAAATTACAAGAAAAATCTTACCCATACATATTTACAATTTCAGGTGCATTTATATGGACTTACGTTCCCTTTATCAGGACTTGTCCAGTGATCAGCCTGGTCCATCTCAATTTCTCATCATTGATCAATCAATCTTCCCCCAAGCTAGCTAAATTATTACTGTGAGGCAAACTGCTTTCTACTCTTCCTACAATAACAAGTTCTACATTTTGCATTCTTGACACTGTCCAGTCTCCAGAAAATAATCAGTTGGATCACGGGTAAACATCACAAACCTGCTATGCTTTCCATGATGGTTTGGTCAATTAACTGATTAAGACTCACTGTGTTTCCCTGAAAAAATGCTGTTCACTTGCCTTTAATGAACTTTGATAAGAAATTTTAAGCTCTTTGGCAGTGATGTGATCAAGTCAACTGCATGATATTTACAATTCCATGATAATTAAAATTCAGCTGATAAATTCAATTCTCTGATTGTTTTAAAGGAAACTTCAGCTTTTCTTGAGTTACGGTGACAGTTTGGTTCATTACTGCTTTACTTATGAGGCTTGATGTAAACAAACACCTACGTTCCTTTGGCCTCACTTTAAGAACTTATGGCCTTTCTAATTATTAGGTCATCATTGAGTTTCATATGTTTTCTCTTTCTCATTTCATTCTAATTTAATTTAATCTTGGCTGACCCAGAAAATTGTAGCTTAATATCGACATCAGTCAGTTGCAGGGAGCTATAGACTATACCCAAGTTGCACTGAGGGTGCCACATCATAATGTAACAGGCCGCATTAATAAAAAAGGGCTCCATTCAGTCAATATCCAAGTCTTCTGTGGTCATCAGTTCATATCTTAGAAGTCTGCACCAAATACTCTGCAGCTGCCATGTCACTTGTATTGTTGAGAACTCTCCCATTCCTGCTTCATCTCAGATGCATGATGTCTTACAAGGATGGCTGATGGGAGACAAGAGCTACACTCTGTAACTATGTCTGATGTTTCTGTTACGCAACTGTAGTCACTGGAATAAAAAAGTAAAATATAACCAGGGGATTAGAATCTCCTCAGGTCAGGTGACTACCTCCAAGCCAATTGGTCACAACCAATGTACTGTGCACTGGTAAATAAAAGGTGACTTGATGACAAGATACCAGCCTCTGTTCAGTTACTTCAGTGGGAATGGGAGAAAACAGGATGTGTCTGAAGAATATTTGTTGGCAACAGTCATCTTGGAGTTGGGGGTAAGCATTTCTGGCATCAAGCCTTTATTTGGGAAGTTTGACTCGTTTGATCCTGCTGCTGAAGATTGGGCCCAGTATGTTGAAAAAAGTGATTTTTTTTTCAGGCAAATGGCATCGGAGCAGACGAAAAGCAATGAGCAATTCTTCTGACTTGTTGCAAACGTGCAGCACTTTCAGTTAGAAGGGGCTTAACTTTCCCAGAGGCACCAGACACTAACATCTTCCAAGCGTTGATGGAGTTGGTTAAGGAATATTATGACCCCAAACCTCCCGTAATTCTGGGGATGCTATCAGTTTTATTCAGCTATTAGAGAGAAGGGGGAATCCACATCAGGATTTTTGAAGAGTTTGAGATGACTGGCAGAGGTAACCCTGAAAACGATGCTAGCAAGAAGTTATATCTGGTGGCCAGAGCGCTGGATGATGACATAGCTGCATTGGTGGGGCAGTGCCCAGAGTGCCAACAAGGACAAAAATTGCCACCAGTGGCGTTTACACAATCATGGAAATGGCTGGGTGAACCCTGGACTCGGTCGCATGTCAACTATGCTGGTCCTTTGATGGGCTTAATGTTCCTGGTCATTGTGGATGCCCATTCAAAGTGGTTGGACATGTGTAAAGTTTGTTCAGCAAACTCAGGGATGACAATTGAGAAGCTGCGAGGATCGTTCACGATACACGCTCTCCCGGAAGTATTGATCATGGACAATGGGGATCATTTACCAACAGCGAATTCAAATATTTCCTAAAGCTAAATGACATTTGGAATATAAGGACTGCTCCATACCATCCATTGTCCAATGCTCTGACAGAGAGAGCAGTCCAAACGTTGAAGGCAGTTTAAAGAAGTAGCCTACAGTGTCACTTGATAGCAGCTGTCCCGGTTCCTGTTCAATTATAGGACCACTTGCAACAATACGATAGCTCCAGCAGTTTGCTGATGGGGAGAAAATTCCACACCAGGTTAAACCTGATCGTTCCAGGGAGGGTGCAACGGCAGCAGAAACACCATTGTCAGCCACATGCCTTCTCTAAGTGAGAGAGTTAATTTAATTTAAGGATGAAGTTCAGTGCCAGAACCATGGAAATGGCCTTGGATGGGTACAAGGTGAGGATAATCCAAGATCAGGTCCCTTCATTTACAAAGTTCAGGTAGGTGATACAGTCCTGAACAAACATGTGGATCACCTGAAAGCTTTTACCTCACAGGAGCAAAACATACCTGTCCGCTCAGAACAGCCAGAAGGCCTGTTGGAAACCATAGGTTCTCATCCTCTGTGTGGTGTCCAAGAAACCTCAGAGTCTGAAATGGATGAAGCCTTGATACCGTTACCAGCAAAAGAAAAGGAAACTCTCCTGAGATGTTCTGGATGCAAAAAAGAGATGACGGTCCAGTACATGCTGCCTGTGTCAGAGTCTGAGTCAGGTGTGAAAACATCACAAGAAAAGCGGCAAGAGAAAGACCAGGCCTGCATCCCCCGGCTTAGCGCAAGAGGGATGCAGTGATTGAAACCAGCTGGATCTTGTTCAATGAGACATCCTTGATTGGGGTTATTAACCTGGGCCAATCAGGAAAACCCTGGCTGACTAATACAACCAGGAGATGCCCTCCAACACTATTTGATTTAATCCCTACCCTTCCCTTTGCTTTTTTTGATCATGCAACATTGCCCTTTGATGAGAAGGGCATTGCTTGTCACTGGCCACCCTGGTGTTTCCTTTCTGGTGGTGGAAATTGAATAAAGATTTGTACACCTGTTGTCTTTCACTGTGTCTCACACCTGACACATACAACATGGGTGCTGGGAAGAAAAAAATTAAAAACAGAAAAAGGAAAAAAAATACAACCAGGAGGTTAGAATCCCCTCGGTTCCTGGGACTGAGTCCGAGCTGGCTGGTCATGAGGTGAGCTAGCCATTTGGATATAAAATTAGCTTGAAGGTAGGAGGACTGCTTTTCAGACTGGAGGCCTGTGACCAGTGGTTTGCTGCAAGGATCAGTGCTGGATCCATTGCTTTTTGTCAAATATATAAATGATTTGGATGTGAACATAAGAAGTATGGTTAGTAAGTTTGCAGATGACACCAAAATTGGAGGTGTAGTCGACAGCAAAGAAGGGTACCTTAGAATACAATAGGACCATGATCAGATGGGCTGATGGGCCAAGGACTGGCAGATGACATTTAATCTAGATAAATGTGAAGTGCTGCATTTTGGAAAGGCAAATCAGTGCAGAACTTATACACTTACTGGCAAGGGCCTGGGGAATGTTGCTGAACAAAGAGACCTTGGGTACAGGTAGACAGGATAGTGAAGAGGGTGTTTGGTGCTTGCCTTTATTGGTCAGTGCACTGAGTATAGGAGTTGGGAAGTCAGGTTGCAGCTGTATAGGACTTTGGTTATGCCATTATTGGAATACTGAGTTCAATTCTAGTCTCCCTGTTGTGAAATTTGAAATGGTTCAGAAAAAATTTACAAGGATGTTGCCCGGATTGGAGGATTTGAGCTACAGGGAGAAGCTGATGCGCTAAAGTCAACCTAATCTTTCTTTCATAATATTGTTCCTACCTGAGTGCTGGAGGTCCCAAAGTATAGCAGCAGTGGTAAAATGTGGTCAAGTTAGAGCAAGACAATATTAAAAATTGTTTAATGATCTTGCTACTGCTCAGAAATTATCTACACTTGCCAAGAATGTATTGTATTCATACTAGCCACTTACATAATATTGAAAAGCCATTAATTTGATTACTGTGAATGTCTTGAAGGCCGCTGGTGCTCTTTACATATCTAGTCTTCACCTGTGAACCTTACATCACTATAAACATGCATTCACTCTGTTGAAAAATTAATATAACAAATAATTTGTAGAATATCTCTGGCTGCAGTCCTATTATGACAGCAGATCATTGTGTCAACTGTGGTTCATTTGTATGTAATGTAAGTTTGGGTTTCTGAATTTTGAATTGGTAACCATGAATTTTCTGTGTATTTGAATTTAATAATTAACTTGTAAGCACTTGTGTAGCCATGTGATATATTTTGAAAGCAATGTTCGAGGTCTGGCTTTAGAGTGAATGGATTTTGTCCATTACTAATGGTCTTCTGTTTATTTAGGTTGGTTTGTGACTCAGAATGGTAAATAATGGGGTTCCAATGTTTATTAGAGAGTTCAATGTTTATTTAAGTTCAAGGGAAATGCCCTCGGTGAGAGGGGAAGATGCTTAATTTCATTTTTGATTTTGCGTGGGGCTATGCAGTGAAGCATTGGGAATAGAATTGTTGTGTAGACAAGTGCCCCTGAGAAGGGAGGGATATATAATGAACTACAGTGAAGAGTTAGTGTTATTCCCAAATTAGAAGAGTCCTAAATGGAATCTGATTTAATCCAACAATAACATCAACTGGGATCATACATAAGAATATCATTCTCTGAATACTCTTTTTTAAAGGAGAAACTAGCACATGATAACAGAGAGAGATTGGTGCACTACTGCCCGACAGCCTCCCGCAAAATCTTCAACCCCTCATTCTCAGAGAAGAAAGTTTTTTTTTAGATTAAGAGGGAGAGCATCTTATGAATTAAGGAAGTGAAAGAGGGAGGCAAGTTCGAACTATAGAGTTGTAATGGCATCTGTTCCTTCCCTTCTCATCCGAATATATCATTATTATCTTTCAGCAAATCGAAATCGGGAAACTCTCCTGCCATTCTTTTAAATAAAAGAAACATTTTAATCTTTGTGTTTTTTATATTGATATCCATGGAGGGGAAGAAGAAAAATAATAAAAACCAAAAGAACTGCGGATTCTGGAAATCAGAAGCAAAAACATGAATCGCTCGAAAAGCTTAGCAGGTTTGGCAGCATTTGTGGAGAGAAATCAAAGTTAATGTTTCGTGTTCAGTGACCCTTTCTCAGAACTGATGAAAATTAACCCTCTTTGCTTGCAATCATAACTGAGAGGCAAGTGAATTAGAGGAGACTACAGAGTAAGATGGCACATGGAAAGAAACATAGATCACAAGTGAGCAGCAGCATTGGCAATGAGCCCATGAGGAATATCCATAGACATTGTCCCTTGGCTAAAGAATCTCCAAGTATTACAGGTCTCTTGAAAGTTTCAGTTTTTAATTGGGTAGTGGTATATTTCTTGTTTTCTGCTCTTTCTTCAGGTTGCACTTCTTCATTCTAATTCCTCATTTTCCTATCCAAGCCCTGATCCAGAACTTAAGTCTTGCTATCCTCCTGAATGCCTTCTCTCATTCTAGCTCCAGACCTGTGACCAAACCCATGCTCTGCTGCCTACTGTGGCCCCATCTCAATCTTGCCCCATCTGATCTTCCATGCTTTCCCCATATCATTACACTTTGCTTCTCTCTGTTCTATCATTGACTTGCTTCAGTCATCTTATCTAAAGCTAAATTAATCGCTGGCCTTGATACTTTACCAAATCCTTATGCAGCTTGTGTTACACAAATATTTGTATTCCAGGTTAATTAGCTGGATCTGTTTTTTTTTTCAATTATAATCTCATTACACATTCTCCTCTTCCTTGCTCCTTGTTCTTTTACTTGATTGACATGCATTCTCTTTGGCTTTTTAATTTCATTGCTTCATTGTCTGTTGTCGCCAGGAATTACCGTACACTCCTAATTACCCTTGAAAAGGCAGTTGTGAGCCTCCTCCTCAAACCATTGTGGTGGACAGTATATAGTACTGGGTAATCACAGTGCTGTTAAGTAGGATCTTCAGGATCTTGACTCATTAACAAGGACTGAGTGGAGTTTGAATTGGAGTTCTGTCAACTAGGTGGTGGAGAATGGATTTGAAAGGTGCTTTGGACCAATTACTAATCTGAAGCCATGTTTGCGGGTGGGGGAGTGAAGGTGGTGGATAGTCACTGCCACATCTTGAAAGTCAACTCTTCTGGCCATGTTTGGACAAAGGTAACTTTATTTCCTTATGCCCCTCCCCTTTCTCCACATCCACCTTTGTCTTTGCGAATCTTGTCTCTTTCTCCCCTGGCCCTTTCCCTCTCACACCTCCTTTATCCCGTCAAATCTTTCTTTTCATTCTCTCCTCTTCCTCCCTCTGCACTCCTCTCACTATTCCTGTTCTCCTCCTCGTCACTCCTCTCCATTCCTCACCCTCCTCCAATCTCACTAACACCCCCCTCAACCTTGTCTTCCTGATCGTCCTTCCCTTTTCGACACTCTGTCTTCTCATTCCCCCCACCCCGTCCTTAATCTCTCTCTAACACAGTCCCCCTTCCTCCGCCTATCTCACAGTTCCTCACTGGCTCAAATTCTTCCTCCTCTCCTTCGCCCTGTCTCTCCTGCCCTTTACCCTGTTCTGTTCCTCCGTCCGTCCGTCCTTCCCGCCCTCCTCCTCTGTTCGCTCTCCGCATCCTCAGTGTTCGCCGCAGCTCTGGCGGAGCTGTGTGGGCGTTCGGAGTAGCTGCACAAGTGGAGCTTCCTCACTGACCATCGCTGGCAAGACTGCGGGAGGGGCTCGGCCAGGTACAGCAGGGCAGCCGGCGGGGCTGCTTCACTGAGTTGTTGCTTCGATCCATTGGGTCCTGCCCTATTTTACTGTGGATGTCTTTCGTTAATTTTGCAAGCTGAAATTTCTAATGGGGAAATTATGGCTTAAAATGCCCTGATAGGTGCTGACTTTTTTGGGGGAATAATTCTTTGCTATCTCAGCTATGTAACGGTGAGGTAAATATCCCAGTGGGAAAACAGTACATTTGCTTTCTTGTTGACAGACAGTAGGTGACAGCTCCCATTAATGTTCTGGATCTCTTGAGGTTCAGGTTATGTATCGTTTATATTTATAAATAGATGTAAATAACAGTTTTGACAGTGAATTGAGAGATGCAGAATTTCAGTGCTGTATATTGTAAATGTGAAAATAGAACTTACCACAAGTATGCTGAAGAATAAACCTCAGATTCAACTTAAAAGATAGCATACAGCCTGCTTAACTGGGGTAAAATGTGCTTTAATTCAGCTTTCATGTTTTGTCAATGACGAAGAAGGTTCTGAAGTTGAAACAAAAGTTATGGAGTTCTCAAAGTAGTTTTGTTAATGAATATTTTTTATTTCTGTTGAATAAAGGAATCTTGGCATATAGCACCAAATGAAGCTTAAATGTTCCTTCTTTTGTAGATATTTGGATCAAGATGGACGGAGAGGGATCAAACCTCCCAGAAAACCAGGACAATGACAGTAAGTTTTAATATTGACCCAAGTCACACAAAGGCTGCTGAATTTTGATCGAAAGAATAAATGTTTACCATGCACATTAAATTTTAAAAGAGCAAAAAATGTGGCAACAAGTTTGTGTTTTGATCCTGAAGAAGGGGGTATGCCCGAAACGTCGATTCTCCTGCTCCTTGGATGCTGCCTGACCTGCTGCACTTTTCCAGCAACACATTTTCAGCTCTGATCTCCAGCATCTGCAGCCCTCACTTTCTCCCTACTGAGTAAACTTTGATCCTACTGAGTAAACAGTTTAGGTATCACGAGTAGATATTTATATGAGTTTGCATTGGAGTAGTAATAGATATTGCAACAGCAAAAGTTAGACTGTGAATAACAATTGCATTCAAGTGAGCAACTTACAGGTTATTTCCCTCTTAGTACTTTGAAAAGATGTTAACATTCACAAAGGAAGCAAAGAAGGAAAAGCTACAGAAACCTACACAATATTTCTTTTCATATCTTTTCAATCAAATGCTATTATGTTTACAAGCTGTAAGTTCATTATATGTTGCATGAGTTTTACATTTCCTTTACTGTAAATCTTATAAATCTTCTTATTCAATATCTGATATGTATTAAATATATATGGATTGAATTTTATGACCACCCCACATACACAGATATATGAAAGTGGGGGGCTAACCTGCTACCTTCCCACCCAAACCCAGTCTTTGCCCCATTTTATGAGGTAGCAGGTGAGCCATCAAACAGCTCATCTGCAATTAGGCCTGATGGTCTTAAGCAGACAATTAACTGCCACCTTCATTCTGCTTCCACTGCCCTTTTCTGGTCTGCAGGTGAAGATGGGCACAGGGAACAGCCTGACGGCTTGGACTGCATGGACTGGTGACAGGCAGAAAGAATGTGTCTCATTTAGGGTTTCCTTATGTACCTGTTTTTGGGATGATCCAAAGATTGCACATTCCCTTTTGACATATTGTTTGTTTTTGTTTCGAAAGATATAATGCATAGTATGCAGAAAATGTAACAGCACAAGGAAATGACTGAACTACATATTACATAATCAAGACAAATTAAGTATTGTATTTTTAATTTTTGTAGCTATTTCGTGCACCACATTAACCAAGTGTTAACGTATGCAAAACAGTGGTAACAGCAGGCAATTGACGTGGTAAATGATCCCAAAACAAATGGATTAGATTTAACTCTACAGCCATGCAACATCCAGTTTTGACTCGTGGGCAATTAAACAGCTCGTAAGAGGTGAAGGTTCCACAAATAAACCTCATCAAGTACATCAGTTCAAAAGATAATGCTGAAAGGTTTGTATCCTTCTTCAACCAGAAGTGCAAAGTGGATTGTCTATCTCAGTCCTTCTTCCTCCTGAACTCCCCACCCTTCTCTAATCTTTAATCACTCTATTTACTCTATAATATCAAGAAAAAGCTGAAAGCATTGGATACTGCAAAATGTTATGGACCCTGACCACATTCTGGCAATAGTCCGAAAGAGTTGTGCTTCAGACTAGATGTGTGATAGCCAAGCTGTTCCAGTACAGCTGCAATACTGACGTCTACAATGCAATGTGAAAAATTGCCCTGGTATATTGTTCACAAAAAGCAGGACAAATCCAACCTGGTCAGTTACTGCCCTGTCAACAAAGTTATGTATGATCAAGCCAGCCAGCCAATCAGAGAGATCATTGATGTACTACCCTCACAGTCTCCACAGTTTGTATTGAATGCAACATGTTGCAGTGTTCAATCTGAAAAGATACCTCTCCAAAAAGGGATAAAGAAAATCTATAATCCAAAGCTGATCAATAGGCTGAAACTTAAGATGAGAGAGTAGTGTGAACAATAGACTTGTATACTGCTAAATTAAAATTGGGAATTCTAGTCAGTCAAACTGAAACCACATAAAGGTTATGACTACAGAAAGATATATTCCCCTGTTCCATCAGCTTTAGCATCACAGTTTTCCCTTATTTTATTCAGGTTGATGATGGTCTTGTCCTGTTTTCTGATGAGCACATTGGAAAAACTTATCTAATTCAATAGACCATTGAATATCTGCTGATAGTTGGATGAAGAAAAGTAAAGGAAGTTTATGTGAAGTATAAACGTCAGCACAGACCAGTCAAACAACTGGTGTATTTCTGTGCTATAAATTTGATGGATTTATTTGTACAGAACTGTGTAAAGTAATTTAAGAAAAGAAAAGCTATTCCTTGGTGGATAAATTCAGCATGGTGTACCTATCCTGCCAATGAGAAACTCTCTGCTGGAAGTGCTTGCTGATCTTGTAGTGATCAAGGGAATCTCAAGATTTATTCCTGGAAACTCAGAGGGTGCTGAATATTGACCAGCTGTGATCTAGACATAGGTATTGAATGGCTTGGGGCACTGTCATCAAGAAGTTCATGTCATCAATATGGCAGCAAAGTAGGACTCCTGAGCTGGGGCTTGCTTGCTTTTCTTTTTTATCTTTTTACTTATCTCTTGCCCTGAGCTCGGATGGCATTGGTAGAGGTGAGGAACCACAGCAGGAACAGATTCAAGTGGACTCACCACCGACTTGAATGGGCCCAGTGTGGACCTATGGCAGAGGCAAGTGAGCTGTTACTTACTTTCCTGGAACACACACAAGAACGGGCACTGGAAGAGATGGCTGCTACATTGGTGGAGGTGACGTCAGTGAGGTAGGCCCAGCGGCGAAAGAGGGCACCTGAGGATCGGCGACTTTGTTGTCAGTTAGATCTGGTGCTGGCAGCAGCTGAATGGCATCACAGTGACATCATTGAGGTACGCCAGTGGTGAGAGATGTGACTCTGATTTTGGTGGGTCCAGCACAGGAGGCAGCAAGATGGCAGTGGAGCAGAAATGGTCCAGTAGCGAAAGATGACACTTGTAGAGTAGCAGCATTAATGTTGGGTTGGGTCTGGTGTAGACAGTGGTGAGGCGGTGGAGGAGTGATGGCAGTGCAGAAATTGATGATGAGTTAGCTCAAGATTGGTGGACTCTCCTTAAGCTATATCTTTCCTTTTTTTTCTTATTCTTAAAACGATTTAAAATGGCACTAAATTGTGGCGACAATGGAAAAGTTTTTATTGTATTTTATTGATTTTCTCAAGTAAAATACAGGCAACAATAATCATTCATTCATTGTTATGTCATCTGTGCAAAGACACATGATAACTCTCTTTCGATGTCAACATGAGAACATGAGAATTGACTGTTGGCTCCACAGCCTCCATCACCTCAACCTGACCACAAGATTACGCAAGAGCAGAACTAAATCTACATCTTAGAACACCAATGCATCAATGGCAGAAATTTAATGGTGACAGTGGGGGGGCCTATTCACCATCTGGAAAAACCCCACTCTGCTCAATTTTGGAAGGCTCAATGGGATCGGCCTGATTGGGTACTTAACATCCCATCATCAGTTTTTCCAGCTCCTGCCAGGCATATTTCCCCCTAAGAAATCCTAGTGCAGAGCAGATCTCCCAGCTATTCCAGTATAGATTGGCATCTTTACAATGCTAGCAATACCACTGGGAGTGAGATAGACAATTGATGATGAAGCTTGAGGAATAAGATGATTACAGTACATTTGCTGGGCCCTGCCAGAAGGAAGAGGGGTATGCTGTTTGAAGGCCAAAGTGTATCTTTGCTCTGGCTTCTTCCATTCCTGACAGTTGTGCCTCACTCAGGCATGGTGGCGGATGGATACCTACAGCCAAATGTTAACCCACAGCAAGCCCTACCACCTCTGTACCCATTATCTTTCATTAGTTTTGAAGCAAAATGAACATTTTAAAATTATTATTCTTGCCAAATCATTCCATGGTCTTGCCAGTTACTGTCGACATAATTTCCTCTAGCTCCACAAATCTCTGATATATATGTTTCTCCAATTCCGACCAATTGTGCATCCTCCGCGCTTATTTCTTCAGTATTACTCTCTCTGCCTTCAGTTAATAAGATTCAATTTCTGGATTACCCTTCTGAATCTCTTTGGTCTTTGACCTTGTATCTACTTTAGTTTATAATGCCCCTTTGAAGTGCCTTGGGACATTTGATTATACGTTAAAAAGCACTACATAATGATGCATTTGTAAATAATACATTAATTAGAATTTCCTGAACGTATTCTCCCTGTGGTACAGATTCCTTGAATATTTTCTTGTAAACAATCCTGGAATGCAACACTTAAGCAAGATCTAGTTATATACATTGCACTACTTGAAAACAAAATTACATCTTTTGTTTTGAATGGTTCAGTTCAAAATCTTGTCTTTCTGATTTCTAAAAATGTACAATATTCCAAGTTATCCATTGCCTCACACAAAGCATTTTTAAAGGAATGTATACATTTCACAATTCTAACTCACAGCTTCTGTAGTACTTGAATTAAGTAGCATTTAAAAAAGCACAGAAAATACTGAAGCTGCACTCTACACTAATGCTGGCAGAAAGGCAATGATCGCTATTGTAGCAGTTAGATGTTCATATCTGCTAACTTCTAACTTTATCTTAAACTTTAAATCACAAATCTCCAAATAAGCTTCCACATTGT
Source organism: Chiloscyllium plagiosum (assembly GCF_037043375.1). Classification (NCBI taxonomy): domain Eukaryota; kingdom Metazoa; phylum Chordata; class Chondrichthyes; order Orectolobiformes; family Hemiscylliidae; genus Chiloscyllium; species Chiloscyllium plagiosum. Next base: position 51,899,411 of record NW_028270152.1, on the reverse strand, counting down.
AAAATATCAGTGTTGAAAATTAAAACATACATTTTGGTAACTCTGGAGAAAGTGAGGACTGCAGATGCTGGAGATCAGAGCTGAAAAATGTGTTGCTGGAAAAACACAGCAGGTCAGGCAGCATCCAAGGAGCAGGAGAATTGACGTTTCGGGCATAAGCCCTTCTTCAGGATTTTAGTAACTCTGTTTTATCTGATTGATTAATGCAAGAGTCAGGAAGAAGTTATGCAGTAAAAACCACTAATACTGCATTTAAAAATACAACACTCGCACTGTTTTATCGATTAAAAAAATCTTGAAAACTAAAATAGTTTAGACAAAATTTTTGCATGTGATAAAATATGACTTAGAGGAGCATATATAAAAATTTGCATATACTAGTAGTCTTGCCTGATGTGCTTTCTCCAGACCAAGACAGATGTATGCAGCAGTATTGAATGGTTGGATTAGATGTAACAGCAATGTACCATTAAATAATGAATAGTAAATCATTCTGATTTAAACTTGTTGCATATAAGACACTGATGTATATAACTGTAGTGATTTCATTAGTGCTTTACGTTATATATTTTACAATTAATTAAATGACTTGCTAGATATCTTTTATTTCTCCTTTTGATTGGAGGAAGAACTTATGACAGGACACACATGGAGCTTCTTTGCACTTTTTCAAAAGTAGCGCTGGAAGATTTTAATGCATACCTTTATAGGAAGATGAGGTCTTAGATTAATAAGTGATTCAAAATATGTTACATTTGACAAAGTCAAGTAGCACTCTGCATGCTGTATTGTCAGGGTGCAAGTTTGTAAAAATTGCTGAAGTGCTAGATTTCAGCATAATCCCATGACTTTCTGACATAGAGACAAGAGCACTAACTGTGAGCACCTGCTGCTAATTTAGAAACCAATACCTGTGCATTGACATTTTCACATCAATACACTTTTTAAGATTACTCATGTTTCCTAAAGTTATAGATTTCAAATTCACATCAACTTTAATTGATCATTATGCTAAACTGCAAATTATTTTCGCGTACTTTCTAAGTTTACTTTTGATGGAGAAAAATGTTTAATATTGAAGTAATGGAATCCTGAAATGTTTTATATTATTGTATAAAGATATATAGTCAGATAAAAGCACTGTGATAAAAATCATGCAGTGTAGCATGGTTTGCATCTAAATTACACAGTGTTGATTTTACGTATTTAAATCTAAGTTGTTCCTTCAACGCATGTGCAGAGTGGAGACTATAAACTTTTTACACTTAGGAGAAAAAAGAAGACATCATGACTCATTCATATGCCCTCTATCATCCTTAAATCATAAAATTATAGAATGATTTGAATGCAAAGGAGACCATTCAGAACATTATATCCATTCTGACTTTCTATAGGAGCAACTTACCTAATCACTTAACCAATTTTTCCCTGTGTACCTGCGAAATTTCCTCTAATTACTATATTCACTTTTGAAAATCAGGCCTGAATCTGTGTCCGCCAAATTCTCAGTCAGCGCAATCTATGTCCTAGCTAATTACTGTATTAAAACATAGTTTCTCATGTCACTGTGCTATCTTATGCTAGTCATATTCAAAAAGTATCCTTTCCTCTTGATCCGGCAATTTTCCTCATTGGGTTAGAACAAACTGATGTACACTTTAGAAACTCCTATCCTTCTCTGCACTTTACATTATTACTATGCAAGTCTATATGATGAGAATTAAAGACCCCATAATAACTGAAAAATAACTATGGCAGTGTCCAATCTGTTGTACTACCTGTTAATGTTATCGAGGAATAATGAATGCTGTAGTTGTAAAGAGTGGAATAAGATTACTAAAGCTTGGTGGGGAAATTGTAGCTGAGCAAAGGGCAAAATATTTCACATAGAGTCAAGGCCTGAATGGTATGGCTTTGAGGCCATACTCCATGAGCTCCCTGGATGAAAGGGGAAATAGAAATTAATATTAAATAAATGTGCTAATAACAGGTGTCAGGTAGAAAACACAAGTGAACATGAAGCTGGATGCAAAATGATCAGAAGGGAAATAAAAATTCAAATAAGAGAAGTAAAGAGAGAATATAAATAAAGACTGGCAGCCAGCAAGGTGTGGAACACCAACATCTTCTAAAAGCACTTAAATCATAAAAATCTGGTCAACGGACAAGTAAAGGCCATTCAGATACAAAAAGAAGATTTGTACATGGAAGCTAGGAGCATAGCTGAGGTTTCAATTGAATCTCTTACACCTGTCTTTCCCAATGCAGCAGATGTTATCCAGGCCATGGTGATAAAGGAGGAGACTCAGTTACTACAAGAGTTTAAAATTAAGGGTATTGCATTGGATAAGCTGTTGGCACTTAGATTTGACAAACAACCTAAACCTAGATGAGATGCATACACAGGACATTGAAGGAAGTAGGAATATAAATTGCAGAGGCACTGGCCAGAATCTTTCAGTCTTCTGTGAACATAAGGATGGTGCCAGAAGACTGCGGAATTATAAACGTGTTCTTCCTCACAAAAGACTGAAAGGGAAATCCCAGAAATTGCAGACCAGTCAGTTTAACTTCAATAGTGAGGAAAACAATTCAGAAATACTGGCATGAATTTTACCACAAGCCAGCTAAGTGTCAATTTTGCAACATTTCATGTAGGGGTTCTCACTATGAGCTGAAGTGAATCAGTTCATAATTATCTAGTATGCAGTCCATTATGTATGTTCAACACTTCTATACCATCATGATCACACGGTTGTGTGTTCCCCAAAGTTAAAAGTACTTGCTGTTGTAAGAACCTCTCAGGATTCATGTCACTGGTGCCATCTTGGGGCAGGACAGTGGCTCAGTACTGCCTCACAGCACTAGGGATCTGGGTTCGATTGCACCCCTCGGTGACTGTCTGTGCCCATTCTCCCTGTGTCTCTGTGTGGGTTTCCTCTGGGTGCTTTGTTTTCCTCCCACTGTCCAAAGATGTGCGGATTAAGTGGATTTGCCATGCTAACTTACCCATAGTGTCCAGGGATGTGTAGGTTAGGTGGCTAGCCATGGAAATGCAGAATTACAGGGGTGGTGTGAAGGGGTGGATTTCGGTGAGATGCTCTTCAGGGGGTTGGTGTGGACTCATGGGCTGAATGACCTGCTTCCACACTGTAGGAATTCTATGATATTTAAGGCTCAGCCATGCACCAGTTCAAGTACTGCCCACCACAAATAACCCTTCATAGTACCCACAGTGGGAGGGGAATAAAAAGAAACCACTCTAGGGGACGGAAGTGGCATGGGTGACTCCACTAGAAACAGAATCTCACAATTATAAATTGCTACGTCAGCTGTCTGACTGAATGTCATAGTAACTGCAGCTATAAGAATGAAGCTACAGAGGCTACCCATCCTTAGCATCATGCCATGTTAGAATCCGCCTAAAAAATTGAAACTCTTCCCTCTTCCCGGACACAGCATATCATCCTGTTGTTGTTCAATGTTGGAGCAGCGCATATTGGAAAGCCTTCAAAAGGTTGAAAACGTTTAGTTTCACTAAATAACATGAAAAGTGGTAAGTCTTTGGAACAACTACAAACTCGGAGTCAATGAATGACCACGTCATCCAACTCGCATCTATTGGAAGCGAGTGTCAATTGAGTCCTGACTAGCATGTTACACTCGATGCTGTAGCACTCTATGCTGTTGAAGGTGATGTTCCTCATTCTTAATGCACCTATCCTCCTCAGAAGATTGCTGTCACTTTCCCAGCACTTCAGTGTCCATCACTTTCCTGCTAGTCTGCTTGAGTTGTGCAACATTCATGGGAATTATGCAATACGCTCTGTCTGGCAACCACAATCAATCCAAGCATCAGACCATCATCTTCAAGAGGCCTACAATGTGCTCCACTTCAGCCTTAGTAGGTGAATGAACTGCACTGCATCTATGTTCAACTTCAGGTGGGAGTTTGTGGAACAGAGTTATCAGCCATGGTCGCAAAGGGTACCTTTTATCTTCCAGTATTCAGCCTTATAAGACATCTGCCCCTTGAAGAAAGGCAGGAGCATGAGATTTCTTGCAGATATAAGCATCATGACAGCTGCCAGAGAATGCAGACTTGTAAGATGTGGTATCAATGATCACACATGACTTGTGCATTGATGGAATGCTTTCCCACCAATGGAATGGTATTCAGGAATAATAGAGAAAGGGGAAAAGAGGAGCATTACTTTAATGATTAGTGTTCATAGATAAAGTGCTTTTCAAGACTAAGTTCAGATCAAATGTGTTCGGTAACAAATGACATACCACCTTTAGTGCAAGGTAATTCACCCGATCATGTACCAGTCAGCTCACAAAGAGCTGACAAAAGAGTGAGGTGAATTTCTCAGCCTATCAAGGCTTTGACACTGGTGTTCCTGGTCACCAGAAACTGTTCATCAATCGGGGTATTGTTCTCCTTGGTCGTGGTTTGTTCCTCAGGAGATCCAGCAGAAAGAAAATAATTCATTTTTATCTTCTTACTTTGGGGCAAGGGAGTCAACAGCATTATTAGGGGCTTGGAGCAGGAGTCAGAGAATAGTCCTCTCCACCATCCATGCATCTGATTGTCCCCAGGTTGGAGCAAAAGGATGCTCCCCCCAAACAGGCAAACAGTTCACTTTGGTTACCCAGTCACCTTTCTTACTCACCAGGAAGGTAGGTAATCAGGAGATGGCCAGTTCAGGTCTTTAACTGGCCATTAATAACCACTTAAGGGCTTAAGTTGGTGAAGGCCTGAGAAGGTTACCTCGAGACTATTTTGGAATGTAAGTATTCGGATGGCAAGAAAGTGACATTTAACACTGCAGGATAAAATGGGGCATACAGGACATCACTTTTGTGCGTCATGCGAAGCCCACACATGAACTCAGGGCATGATTCGGAACATGGGACTGGGATATCATAGCATTTATAGAAACATGGCTCAGGGATAGGCAGGACTGGCAGCTTAATGTTCCAGGATACAAATGCTACAGGAAGGATAGAAAGGGAGGCAAGAGAGGAGGGGGAGTGGCATTTTTGATAAGGGTTATCATTACAGCTGTGCTGAGGGAGGATATTCCCGGAAATACAGCCAGGGAAGTTATTTGGATGGAACTGAGAAATAAGAAAGGGATGATCACCTTATTGGGATTGTATTATAGACCCCCTAATAGTCAGAGGGAAATTGAGAAACAAACTTGTAAGGAGACCTCAGCTATCTGTAAGAATAATAGTGTGGTTATGGTAGGGGATTTTAACTTTCCAAACATAGACTAGGACTGCCGTAGTGTTAAAGGTTTAGATGGAGAGGAATTTCTTAAGTTTGTACAAGACAATTTTTCTGATTCAGTATGTGGATGTACCTACTAGAGAAGGAGCAAAAGTTGACCTACTCTTGGGAAATAAGGCAGGGCAGGGAACTGAGGTGTCAGTGGGGGAGCACTTTGGGGCCAGCGACCATAATTTTATTAGATTTAAAATAGTGATGGAAAAAGATAGACCAGATCTAAAAGTTCCAAATTGGAGAAAGGTCAATTTTGACGGTATTAGGCAAGAACATTCAAAAGCTGATTGGGGGCAGATGTTCGCAGTTAAAGGGACGGCTGGAAAATGGGAAGCTTTCAGAAATGAGATAACGAGAATCCAGAAAAAGTATATTCCTGTCAGGGTGAAAGGAAAGGCTGGTGGGTATAGGGAATGCTGGATGACTAAAAACATTGAGGGTTTAGTTAAGAAAAAGAAGGAAGCATATGTAAGGTATAGACAGGATAGATCGAGTGAATCCTTAGAAGAGTATAAAGGAAGTAGGAGTATACTTAAGAGGGAAATCAGGAGGGCAAAAAGGGGACATGAGATAGCTTTGGCAAATAAAATTAAGGAGAATCCAAAGGGTTTTTACAAATACATTAAGGACAAAAGGGTAACGAGGAAGAGAATAGAGCCCCTCAAAGATCAGCAAGGTGGCCTTTGTGTGGAGCCGCAGAAAATGGGGGAGATACTAAATGAGTATTTTGCATCAGTATTTACTGTGGAAAAGGATATGGAAGATATAGACTGTGGGGAAATAGATGGTGAGATCTTGCAAAATGTCCAGATTACAGAGGTGGAAGTGCTGGATGTCTTGAAATGGTTAAAGGTGGATAAATCCCCAGGACATAATCATGCATACCCAAGAACTCTGTGGGAAGCTGGAGAAGTGATTGCTGGGCCTTTTGCTGAGATATTTGTATCATCGACAGTCACAGGTGAGGTGCCGGAAGACTGGAGGTTGGCAAACGTGGTGCCACTGTTTAAGAAGAGTGGTAAGGACATGCCAGGGAACTATAGACCAGTGAGCCTGACCTCAGTGGTGGGCAGATGTTGGAGGGAATCCTGAGGGACAGGGTGTACATGTATTTGGAAAGGCAAGGACTAATTAGGAATAGTCAACATGGCTTTGTGTGTGGGAAATCATGCCTCACAAGCTTGATTGAGTTTTTTGATGCAGTAACAAAGAGGATTGATGAGGGCAGAGCGGTAGATGTGATCTATATGAACTTCAGTAAGGCGTTCGACAAGGATCCCCATGGGAGACTGATTAGCAAGGTTAGATCTCACGGAATACAGGGAGACACAGGGAGAATGTGCAAACTCCACACAAACAGTCACCCAAGGCTGGAATCGACCCTGGGACCTTGGTGTTCCGAGGCAGCAGTGCTAACCACTGAGCCACCATGCCGCCCACAACAGTACATTAACGAATGTAACTTAAGAACATGCTTAGAAGTGGGTCTAATGGATACAAGTACAAATCCATTATTAAGAACAGCGTGCAATTTGAGAATGTAGTCAGGCTTGTTGAGGATTCCTGTTCCAATCCCTTTTTCAGGCTTGCAGATATGTATTTCTGTGTAAGCTTTGAGAATTTGCTCTGTCACCAAACTTCATGCTGAAAGGAATATTTGACAGGTCAGTGGATATCCCACAACATTTTGTCTAGATCATGTGTGTTCAAGAGTTCAGTATCTTCACTAATGATAGTTTGTGGCGAGATATCTTGGAAAAGAAGAGTCCACACTCAGCAAATATATCTTCTTGTTGAATGTGAGATAAAGGCACATTGAAGTTGAAGCCATGTGTGAGGACAAGCTCTTCTATTACAGAGTATATAATCAGACAGATTCATAGCATTTTTTGTTAGTTGTGCTGCTGAAACTTTAAAACTAGAAGTGTGAGAAGGAAGCATTAATAATTCTGCTATAAAATGATAAAAATATGATGCTAAAGAAAGAAAACTCTTAAATGTATACTTAATAACATTTTGGTCATTATATCTGCTGTCCAGTTTTCTGTCTCCAGTATGTGAAAGCTATTGTAATGGTGTAAATCAAAAGGAAATAAGGGGTTTCCCATGCCTCACTGAGTGGCCTAGATAGAGTATTGTTTTGCAAAAAATATTAATTTAAGTTCAGGTGATTTTGTTCCTCCATGTTAGTCTCCTGTAACTTAAATAGCACATAACACCAGGTTATAGTCCAACAGGTTTATTTGGAAGCACTAGCTTTCAGATTGCTGTTCCTTCATCAGGTGGTTGTAGACTACAAGAACATAAGACACAGAATTTATAGCAAATGTTTACAATGTGATGTAACTGAAATTCTATATTGAAAAAGACTTGGATTGTTTGTTAAGTCTTTCATCTTTTCGAATGAACATATTGGTTTCAGTTCTTTCATATGTAAATTGCAGAACTTTTTAAAAGTTATATTATCAAGTAAACTTTAACAATTGGTGTCATGTCAGCCCAGATAATGCATTGAAGGTGCAAGGTGTCCTGTGTGAGACTTTCTGTGCCACAATGTTCAGACTGATTCTAGTCTAAAAAACAGATTTATAGAATCTTAAATGGATTCATGCAGTTTTTGAGCATAATAAAATGTAATTCTGCAAGTATAAATTCTTATATGTATGTGTTTGCATATGGATGTGTGTGCGACAGCGGGGGTTATAGAACATAGAACATTGAACAATACAGAGCAGAACAGGCCCTTCGGCCCTCAATGTTGCACCATCCTGTGAACTAATCTAAGCCCATCCTCCTATATGATCCAATGTGCTCCTACACTATCCCATCATCATCCATGTGCTTATCCAAGGATTATTTAAATCTTCATAATGTGGCTAAGTTAACTACATGGCAGGCAGGGCATTCCACATCCTTACCACTCTCTGAGTAAAGAACCTGCCTCTGCCATCTGTCTTAAATCTATCACCACTCAGTTTGTAGCTATGCCCCCTCATACAAGCGACATAATCATCCTAGGGAAAAGACTTTCACTGTCTACCCTATCTAATCCTCTGAGTGTCTGTGACAAAGTGTGTGTATGTGTGTGAAAAGGAGCATAAGTCTGTGAAAGGATGCATGTGTACGTGTGAGTGTAGGAGTGTATGTGTGAGCATATGAGAGAGAGCTCGTGTATTAGAGAGGGTCTGCGGGAATGTACGGGTCTGTAGGAGTGTGTGTGTGGCTGTAGGAGTGTGTATGTGTGTAGAAGTGTGTGTGTGTGTAGGAGTGTCTGTGACTGTGTGTAGAAGTGTGTGTGTGTAGGAGTGTCTGTCACTACATTTTGCATCTGTCTGAGAGTGTGCATCTGTGTGTGTGTCTGTGTGTGTCTGTGTCTGTGTGTAGTGCAGTGTGGTCACCTGCAGTGTGACATGAACCCAAGGTCCAGGGTGAGGCCATCCTCATGGGTACCGTGTATATGGCACAACCTTATTAGCATGAAAGACTTATTTTATACTTATGGATCCTCAAATTTCTGCATAATAATTACAAACCCCATAAAGTTTTCTTCCTGTTAATGTATATTTTAACTTCTATCAATTTATCTTGTTAGTGGTAAATCTAATTTAAAATCTACATTAAAATGTAAAACATCTTTGGAGGTACCATTGACCAGTAACTGAACTAAACAAGCCATATAAGTACTGTGATTCCAACAGTAGTACAAAGACTAGGTATTCTGAGGCAAGTGGCTCATCTCCTGACTCCCCAAATCTTGCTCACCATCTATAAAGTAAAAGTCAGGAGTGTGATAGAAAGGACTTATGCCCAAAACATTGATTCTCCTGTGTCTTGGATGTTGCCTGACCTGCTGTGCTTTTCCAGCTCCACACTTTTCGACTCTACACTCCATATCAGGATGAGTGCAATTTCAACAACACTCAAGAAGCTTGACATAATTCAGAATAAAGCAGCCTAATTATTTGGCAACCAATCCGCCATCTTCAACATTCACTCCCTCCCGCATTGTTATGGACCACGCCAGACTCCCTCAAAACATTTCAAGGAAGTAGCCCAGATCCTAACTTTGCTAGTTGTTTTAAGCAGATGTAATGTGGATATTCTAGGAGTGATGGAGCTGGTCAAATCACTTGCTTTTAAACAAAACAGTCGCCATTTACAAGATTACAGAATGAAACACAAACAAAAGAGAACAGGAATACAGTATAACTTAACCTATCCGAAAACCCAATAGAGTATCCCAAATTAATGACGCTGTTCCAAATACCTGCAACAATCTCCTTGGCACAAAAGATAAAATCAAACACAGAGTTTTACATGAGAGAAGTCAGAGAGAGAGTACCCCATTGGGCCTGCTTCTTTGGGTCAAGCAGTTTCAGAAGACTGCTGTCCAAAAACCAAATCAAACCAGAGAAAAGCTGAGCTGGGAGAAATGGTCACTCCCCTTTCAGTGTAAAGGGATGTTTTAAAATTTGAAAGCCTTTTGCCTGAGGCAGTATCTGTTAGTTATAATCAAACTGGCCCTAAAAATCTTCAACTTAGATTTTTCGGAATCTGTGTCTTTTACGATCTCTCTGAAAAAGAAAACCAAGGACAACGTAACCTTGTTAAAGGAGCAGCGTCTTCCCACCATTGACAACAACAATATGTACCACCTACAAAATGCGTCAAGTTTCTAAGACTCCTTCATTAATACCTTCCAAACCCATAACCTCTCCCACTGAGAAGGATGAGGGCAGGAGATCAATGGAAAAAACTCCACCTTCAGGTTCTTTTCCAAGTCACTCAACTTTCAGATTTGGAATTATGTCCTTTTCCTTCACTGTCACTGGTTCAAACTCCTGAAATTCCTGTCCTAACAACTGTGTGGGTATAACTACAACACATAACCTGAAGTGGTTTAAGAAGATGGCCTACCACTACCTGCTCAAGTGCAATTGGAATGGCAATAAATGCTAGGCAGAAGTGGGTACTGCAGATGCTGGAGATTAGAGTCAAGATTAGAGTGGTGCTAGAAAAGCACAGCAGGTCAGGCAGCATCCAAGGAGCAGAAAAATCAACATTTCGAGCAAAAGCCCTTCATCAGGAATGCTAGCTGAGCCAGTGAACTCACAGATTGTGAAAGAATAGATTAAAAAACAATTTCTGCTCTGTTACCTTTTCAAAAACAAGTCTGGTCAATTGTGTTTTTCACTTTTGAATTTCATGCTGATTATTCATTATATTTTTTAATCTCCTAACTGTTTCCTGTGGTCTCCTTCAGAATCTGTCTTTATAAAGAAATTGGATAGCGTTCTAGTTATTTGTAGGATTTTGGTAGTTAGAGAATAGATACTGAAATAATGAGCATTGTAAGTCTAATGGTGTGGATTGAACACATCCTAAGTTGATGAAAGAAAACTGGTAAAAATACAAAAGGCATTCATTAAATAATTTCCATCTTCATTGCATACACAAAACATGCCAAAGGACTGGAAGATTGTCTATGCTATAATATTATTCATAAAATAGATGACGGATAAACCAGGAATTTGTTGGTCTAACAACCTAACTTCAGTGCTGATATTATCAGGATGGGAATATTCAGATAGAGTTGAGGAGAGTTAATAGTGATAAACCTTGATTTCTCTTCTTTGAAGGATAAGATTGCATCATTCAGATTATGGAGAAAGATGAACTCCTAGGAGTGGCAAAGAGGCTTTATCAGACTGATTGCTGCACAGCAAGTGCAGATCCAATCCTTACTGTGTTGTCTCCACTGTAAACCTCGCGGCTGATCCCACCCAGATATCACCAATCATGGCTACATCAAGCTTTCCCTGTATTTACTCATTCACAATTTTCACACCCTGGAGTTTCTGGTAGTTTGTAACCCAATTGATACTCCAGTGGAAGTAAGGAAGTTGAGACTGCCTATATGCATCTTGGGAGTGATCATATTGAGAGATATCTGGATTCCTTGGAAAGCATATACAATGTATATATTGCTGTGAGCAATACATTGCAATGTCAGCAGGTAGGACTCAGGAGTCTTTGACCTCGCTCCATGTGTTCTACAGGTTCAGCCATTACAGGATCCTAGGTCTGGTCACATAGCAGAGAGTCAGGCTGTTCTTCTACTTGCCCACACCATCACGTTCCTAAAGTCTCCAACTAGACAACATTTCAGGCCTTGCTAGAGTGTCTCATGTCAAAAATCTCCCACTTGGTGTAACACTAGGAGCTGCTCACCTCACTGTGTGAGAAAAGGATTGGGTACCTGTGCAGATCATCACTGAAATTTCCAAAACTGTTTGCCTCCTACCAAGAACTTTCATAGGTAACTGTGACACTGCCATTGTCATGGACAATGGTCCAATTGGAGGAGATACCTATAACCCAGTTTGAAAGATGAGCATTAGCTTGTTGGAGGAGAACAAAGTAGGCGGCTTGTTAATACTTTCACCAAGTACTGTTCAACTTTCAGTAAAGGCAATACCTTCTTCAAATGCATGCAGACCCTTACCAGCTAATGCTAAAAGATCTCAGCGTGAACAAAAGCAAAATATTATGGATACTAGAAATCTGAAGTAAAGAAAGAACATGTTGGAGAAACTCAACAGGCCTTGCAACATCTATGGAGAGAGAAATGGATTTAACGTATCAAGTTCTGAAGTGAAATTGTATATGGTACACGAGATATATTCTAACCAAGCTCAATTGCAATAAGGCTGTTCCACTCTTATGTTCTTTAGCATGGTAATCAGTGATATTTTTATATGATGCGGTTTGGTTGTATATGCAAGGAATGTTTTTGGATATCCAAGTACTTGTATGTCTAATTCACTCTCTCTGAAAAGTACACAGTTTTGCTAATTGTCTACCTGTTTACTAATTGTGTATCACTTTTATTTGCTTGTCTTTGGATAAGCGATCTTGAATTTCAGAATGATTAGATAATTCAGTGTTGGACAATATCATTAACATGATTTATAAAGTTTATTCTGGGAATGGTAATCCCTTCTCCATTGGTGCTGTGTGAAAATGCAGAAATTTTCGCAGAATGCAATGCGAAAATTTTGCTTTGTTTCTCAACACTTAGTAATCATTGATTCATAATATGTACAATACATCTGCTAGACTATTTGAGAATATAAAGTGTAGTGACGATGTGCCTTATGTCATTCCCCACTTAGTATATGTACCTTGAAATGGTTTGCCATTTGCAGTTCTTTTTTTTCATTATCTGATCCAAAACACGAAATAAACTGTCAATGAAAGTTACACTCATCATGTTGTGAAACCATTGAACAATAGATAACTTTGCGAAATAATCCATCACAAAGATAATCTTCTCTGTGTATTGTGAATAGGTCTCCTGCGACTTTCATTCAAGGAGTGGCTGTAGATGCTACCTCCATTGCTGGGATTAATACAATTTGTATGCCTCACATGCATATGAGAGTCATGGATTATCCTGATTCATGTTACTATAAAACAGCTTCTTGTTGACTGCGTTATGGTGTACCCCATGCTGAGGCACTTAGCATTTGGAATGTATAGTTGGCACTAGCTTCTGTGTCAACTTCAGACTTTACTATGTTTTGTCCTGCCTTTTCTGGGAATATAATATTAATGGTTGTGAAATATTCTGATCACCTTAAAGCATCAATATGATTTATAAGATTAACAATGTGTAAAGTTTGATCATCTTCTGAAATTTGTCTTTCAGCTTGTCTGATTCTGAACCTCACTGATGGGTATAGTGATAATGCACCTTCTTAACACTTGCCTTGCTACCAGTATCGTGCAGTTGCACTATCTTGTTGATCACCAGTGTTTTGGTCTAGGGCCTGGCTTGGCCTTCACAATCAGATTTCCTGCACGTAACTGCCCAATGTCCCTTGGTTCTCCATGCTTTACAGATGTCAAGAAAAGCTGAACCGTTTTTGAGTAGGTGTGACAAATCATATTTGTTGAAGATTTTGATGGATTGGTGCTCTTTGCTGATCAAAGCAACAGTGTTAGCTGCACCAAAAACATGTCATGGTTATTGGACTGCCAATATGCCTTATACGCATGTCCATCTTCAAGTAATTCTTTTACTTCCCCAAATGATCCTTTCTGATGGCTTAAATTGGCCACTGGTGATGATTAACTCAAAGAGTTTCTCTCCAGCATCCTCTTTCAAACTGGTCAATTGAGTCTTGGGTTTGCTCTCTGTATGAAATAGGTTGGAACCTATTCATCCTCAAATTAATTTTACTGAGGCTGTTCTTTGATGGCATTCAAGATGTTTACTTGATCATTCCCATCATCCACAGATGGACCAGCTTTGTTAATTCAGCAAAATCCCTTCTTGCCAATTTCTTGTCTGTATTCTTGGGATCGTCTTTTACTTGGTCTCTGAGGTCAAAGTACATACATTGTTTGAATACACACACTATAATTCAGTAAGGATGTCACTGAAGGCCCAATTCAGATTGATATTTCTGCTATGATTCCATGTTAAAATGTTGCACTCTACCATCTTAAGATGTGTATCCCTACTTTGTGTCTGTGTAAATTACAGTCGCTCCATTCTCCAGCTTTTGGCATCAGAGCATGTGTTACTTACAGATCAATTGTAAGGAACAGAACATCCTAGCCTTCCAGTTTTCTATACTGCACTGAGCTTGTCTCCTAGCTTTACAGCACACTTCAGCCTTATATTTTTCACTTTTTTGATTAAGGCAATCTTAGAAATAGCTTTTGTCATGAAAGAATTTACATTCTAATGAAAAAGTAATCAACTTTGTTTCCTTGGTGCTTTATGCCCTACCAAGAAATCTGCACAGTTGTCTTTACTAACAGAAACTCATGCTGTTTAAGGGTGAGTATCTCTGCCTTTGCTTGACTTCTTTGTTGTCCAAAGCTGCTCTCTGGTTGAGCTTCAATGAGTTGCCCAAGTATCTGTAATCAAGTTATTGGAGATCTTTTACAGATTCCCAAAGCTGCTACCATGGTATGATTTGGTTCTGACAGGATTAATTTTGCTGATGTGGCAATGTTAATATTATATTCTATAGCATAAGAAACTGGATGTAGATGTCTTAAATAATCTATTGAATAATCCAATCTACTACAACTAATTGCTAGAAAGAAACATATTTCTCAGGCACCTAAGTACATTAATATTGAGCTACCACCTTTGGAAAGAGGAGGTTATTTCTCGTAGAATGTCATACTTTCAGTGATCTGAGGTAAGATGAAGTGTCTTACAGTGATGATGTCATGAGTGTGGTTCCTAAAGACATACTTACATATCTAGTCTGAGTTATGTTGTGTCTCACAATATCAGGCATTGTCTAAAACTAGACAACCTGATACCACCCATTTTCTGCTATGCTTTCAAATGAATTTCTACTGCTGAAACTTTGTACTGAATGATTCTTTTACAAAAAGGATATTAAACTCTATTCTCATTAAGTCTGTATGTGTGGAAATGTTCTTTCTTTGAATAATTTCTTTCTAGTTGTTTGCTGTTTAGACAGTGGTTTGTACGTATTACCTGCAGTATTTCTGAACCATAATAATATATTTTAATAACTTTTGCTGTGGAATCAGACAACTAATTAATTCACATAAACTTCATATTACAATCTATTTAAAATAAGATTGTAACAGCTAGATTTCCCATCATTAATTTTTGTGAAGTCTTTTTCCTCAAGGCAAATAATAATAGTAATTTTTGTATAATTGTGCAGTCCATCCACACTGTACACAATTAAATAGATTAATGGCCTTGTTTTTACCTTTCCAACTGTTAATCCATCATTCATTTAGAAATGTCTTAAAGACAGACAGAAATGTAAAATCTGCACTTGCTGTATTTGTATTTTAATCAACATTCAACATAGTGAGACTAATGTGTATGCATACAGCAGCACTTCAGTCAGGTAGGCCACTGAATTGCACATACATACTGAAGTAATGTTAGAATCATAGAATTGCACCACATAGAATACATGGTCCAAATGGTCTTCTATGTCAAATCTCTGTAAGATCAACTCAACTAGTACCACTCTGCTGACCATTCCCCATTTTCTTTTCCTTTTCGACATTTATACAATCGTCTTACGAAAATCAGAGTTTAATCTGCCTCTACGGTCCTTTCAAGATGCACTGCATAAAATAATTTTCTGATTTTCTTATTGTGTCCTTTGCTTGCCACTGTGATCACTGTGATCTCTGATTCTCTATCCTTCTGCCAAAAGGGACAGCTTCTCTCTATTTACTTGTTTGAGATCCCTTCTAACTTTGAGTATCTTTATAAAATCTTCTCTCAGACTTTTCTCAGGACAAAATCTCAAACTTTACCATTCTATCCATGTAACAGAAATCCGTCATATCTGGAGATGTTCTCATAAATGTTTCAGAGCTCTCTTCAAGACCTTCTCATACCTGCTAAAGTAGCATAGGCATCATTAGATAAAATACTCCAAATGAGACAAAGCCAGAATTTTATAAAGTTTCAACATAACGTTCTTGAATTTTTATTCTTGGCAGCAATTTTTAAAGCCTGGCATTTAGTCAATTTCTGAAACTGCCCTACCAATGCTATTTTGCCCATATATGATCAGGTCTCTCTATTCATCTATGTCTTTAGAAGTATATCCTTTAAGTTATAATGTTTCACCTTATTCTTACCATTACATCTCCATGTTAATTTTTTTTTGTCACATTTTGTCCAGTCCATCAGCTGGCATCCTCTTGAAGTCAATAATTATCCTCCTCACAATGCACAATTCCTTCAAATTTTGGTGTAACTTACAACTTTTGAAATTGTGTCCTGCATACCCAAGTCTAGTCCATTAATAACTGACTGTAAAAGCGTTACTTAGTGGCTCAGGATGACCATTTTTCCTGTGTGGAAGTGCACTCATTTGAAATTTTACATGGTTTCTTTCTTACTATCAAGAAAAAAAGAGATATGTTTTCCCATCAGCCTGGGCTGGATTCTTCCATATCTGTCAAGGAGATAACAACTTTCAGTATTCTGCTACTTTTAGTCAAATTTGCTGCCTTTATGTCAAACTTGATTTATCAGGTTTGCCTGTCACCATCTCTTTGTTGTTGACTCCTTAGCCTATTTCTTTCCCTTTAGAATCCATTTTGCATTTCTTTGTTTCTTGATTGGGTAGATTGCTTTTGATTCTCTACGTCCAGCTCTCTGTTTTTGTGTTCCTTCTGTTGCTGTCTCACCTTTGTTTCAATATCTACTGCTTTCCCTTTTTATTGATTTAGAGCAGGATGAATAATTCCTGAACGCATTTCAGGAAAGAGAGCCTGAAACCAAGTCGGCATCATAGTTCACACTTCAGAAATTGTAATCAACAAAAGGTAGTTATAACTGAAAGTTAATGAGGACAGCATTTTCAGATTACATCCTGTGATTCTGGAAACTATACCAACTGATCAGGAATTCAACAACCTGTATACTGCAATTTGTAATGGTTGCAAAATTGCATACAGAATTCTTTGAAATTTCTGACAAAGGGCAAAATTGTTGTGCTATTATAGGGCAAGAACATGTGGTTGCATAATTTCAAGTTGTCAGCTGGTGTACTGGCACCCAACTACCTTGGAGTCATTTTCCTGGAGGCTGGATTGGTGGAATTAGGTAGCTGATTAAGATAATTACAATGTCAGTTAATACCAAATTAGCAGATTGTTTGCAACATGCTGTGGAGCCAGGATGTGCATCTGCTCTTGAATTTAGGGTCCCAGTCAAAAATGCAAAAAGCTGTCCAAGGTTTCTCTCCATCAGCACTATCTTCAGAAGATTACTTCTGAACTGTTGGAAATTTACGACAACATTCCTTCAGAAAATAAATCCTCACTAAATATAGGGCATCATATCAAAATTGATGTATTGTCACATTATGACAGATTCCTAAGTCATAAATATCCCAAATGAGGGCCTGCATTTAATTGGAAGAGATCCTGTTGGATTTAGTACTGATTACATTTGGATGATACTGTGCATGGTGGACCATTAAAAAATAATAATCATATGATGCTATATTTATTTACAATGTATTTAATGAGGCATTCCTAGAGCAAGATAATTATAATGAATGCTCTCAACATAAAATAATAAAACATTTTCATCAATTAACTTTAATCATTGTTGCATTATTTATCTATTCCTGGGCTGCAGCCAGTGTGAGCTTTCTACTTTTCTTTTGTTGAGCCACCTATTCATATTTTCGGATCTAATTACAATTTCTACTGCCTTACTTTTAAGATCATGTTCCCTATGAATGCTGAGTTACAAAATTATGCAACAAAATCAAACCATTTAACCATCCAAGGCTATACAATGTCAACTTCCACATGAACTGCTGGAATCTAATCCAACTCTCCTAATGACTCCCTACATCCATTAACTTTGCTCTTCTTCAAGGAACTATTAAACGTGTTTTAAAAATAACTTATAAACGTGATTCCAGTTTGTGGTAGAGAACTGCTCATTCCATTGTCCATTTCCAGTAAAATGCTGTCCAAATTATTCTTTTTAACTCTTCTTGTGAACATTGCAATTCTTTTCATCCAAGGAAACACACATAGCACCAATCAGTGAAAACAATCTATCACTATTTTCCCTCAATAGACTTGAAGGCTCCAATCAGGCCTGTGCTTAACAATGATGAAGCATTGAAAAGCAAAATGTAACACTGAGCCACAGAACTAGATATTAAAGCAGATAACCAGAAGTATGATGGAACAGATACGTTTTGGAAAGTGTATCAATGCAGCAGAGTAAGGTAGAAATATGGAAAGATTTGAAATGGTGGAGTTGGAGACTGAGGAGACATTCCAAATCTCAGTGGTCACATCTGCTAAAGAGGGCCAAATTAGATTTGTATTTTGAAGAAGTTATGGATGGAGGAGATTGCAGAGATAGAGGAGGGAAAACAAATTACAGAGGGACTTGAAAACAAGAATGAGATTTTTGAAGTTAAGTTTATGATGATCACAAGGTGATATTAGGTGAGATGACCAAAGGCTTAGTATGTTTTAAAAGTGTATCAAGGAGAAAAATTTGGTACTTCATGAAGGGTGGAGGGAAGGTCTTCCCAAGCTTGAGGCCTAGGCAGCTGAAGGTACTGCCATTGCTGCTGATTCTCAAATATGACCAGATGTATAAGAATGGAACTGGAGTAGTGCATGCCCAGCCAGCCAGTTTATAGTTAAGAGATGTTTGAGGAGGATGGTGTGGTCAATTGTGTCAAAGTCTGTAGAAGGATGAGGTGAATTTTTTTTACCAATGTCACAGTCACAAAGATGTTATTTGTGGCCTTGATTAGAGCTGCTTTGGTGTTGTAACAGAGTCTAAATCTTACTGAATTGAGTCAAACATAAGTCTGTGAGAAAACACAAGTAAACATTCCCCAAAATTTTTTTGAACCTACCACAATTTTCCTTTTCTAGAATTGATCAATTAAGCCATAAGGCAATCTAATTGCCATCATGAAAATATGGAACAAATTTCCTTGTTTTGAACAGATTTGGAAGGTGAGGAACACTGTCCAGAACGGACGCTTCCACAGACTCTAACTTGCATTCCCAGAAAGTATATGTTCTGCAAACTTAAACACTTAAGCAGAAATCTCAACTCTCGAATTTGGTTTCATACTAAATTTTATTGCCATATTCACTACACAAGCAGATCAATGTCATGCATGAATATTGTACTGGGTATAATTTACCATCAGATCATATCACTCAAATGTGTCATTCCAGTTGTCAGAACATGTAAAACTCTTAAAGCTTCTCTCCATTGATAGGAAAATTATTTTGAAGAAGTTATAAGAATGCCAAGGTCTGAATCTTAGTTTATCAGTCTCAACCTTCATTTGAAATTTTTATATCCAAAATTTTCATATCCACTTCAACACAAAATGGGGATAAAACATTAATAAAATGTAAATTGTTGAAGGATTTTGTACTAATTTAGAAAATCATGAAGCATTATGTTTAAGTATGTCATTTCACTGGCTAGAGGTAGCAACTTGGGATATATGTATGTTTCTGAAAATAAATGTCCAGATTTTCCAATTTCCAGATAGTTAGGGACCACTCACACCCTGAAAGCTATCTCTTGAATGTCCCAATGCCCTGACTATGCGGTAATTGTCCAGGAACTTGAAACTCCATTTATCTAGCATCTGGAACTCTCTGAAAAAGTCTCCATCTCTGAGTTTTGATCAAAGACTTTGGAGTGTTCTGACTCACTTACCTGAATAGGTACCCAGGAAAGAAATAGAGCAATTAAAGCCTGTTTGCGAAGGGATCTGTGGAGAGAGTGGCAATATGGCATTGAGATAGAGGATCAGTCATGGTCATGTTGATGGACAGGTTTGATGGACAGAATGGCCTAATTTTGTTTCATTTTTCTGTGTTTTGATGTTTGCTGCATTGTGTCTCAGGAATGGATCCTGCATCAGAGATCAGGTTTAAAAATTAGTCTGAAGATAACTTTTTGATCTAGACTAGAATCGGGTTTCCGACCCAGATCAGAAGCTTTGTGCCATAGATCAAAATCATGGGATTTTCCTGGAGCTTATCCCAATCAGTTTCTGTCATTGTGTCACTTGAATGTTCAACAACACAGGACAGAAAATAATTTGCACAATAAGTGATGACTTCAGAGTAATAATGTGCTTCTAGTAATTTGACATCAATCAGTTGAGTCATTAGCATTTCGAGACTTCATTGTTTGAATCTCTAATTTGCAATTTATTTTGGAACCTTATTTTCATTAATAAATGCCAAACTGACTTCCTCTATTGTGAAATTTCATTAGGCAATAAATGCCTACTTTAACCCAACTAGCTTGATCTCATCAATTTATTTTTAACAAGCATTGCGCGTTAAGAAAATCTGTTTTGCCATATTGGATCTCAGGTGTGAAAAAGTACCCTTCAAACTGAGTTCAAAGCAATAGCCTAACTAAGTCTGATGTGAAATCAAAGCAGTAAATGTTGGAAATATTCAGCAAGTCTGGCAGCATCTTTAGAGACAGAAGCAAAATGGATATCTCAGATTGTTGATCTTTCGATAGTCTTAGGAAAAGGTAGAAAATGTGATAGACTTTGTAACATGAGTGGGGCGGGGAGGGGGGAGCGTGGAAATAACAACAAAAAAAAGGAAGGTTTGTTGTATAACAGAACATATTCAAGCTAAAAAGGGTGAATGGTGCAAGGCCAAGCGATTGATAATAGAACAAGTGATAAAAGAAACAAAGGCTTTGATTGGCAGAGTATCAAGTTGAAGAGTGTGATGCTGGAAAAACACAGCCAGTCAGGCAGCATCTGAGGAGCAGGAGAGTTGACATTTTGGGCATAAGCTCTTCATCGGGAAATTGTATTCTTGAAGGAATATGATTGGGAGCTATGTAAAAGCAAACAAAGAGAAAAGTAAAATAAACCAGCAAAGAATGAGGAAAGAACATTGGGACAGATCTTATGCTCTAATGCTTTTGAGCTCGGTGTTGAGTTCTAAAGGCTTAAGGATTCCAAATCTAAAAATGAGGTGCTGCTGCTTAACATTGTTTGTTTTTGAAAGATTGCAGGAAACGATTTTTAAAAAAAGGTCAGAGTGTGAACAAGATGGAGAATGCAACTGACTATTTAAATTTACATCATCTATTCGACATTACTATTTGCTAAGTCTGATATGACTTCACTTTTTCCTGATGACAGTATCAGTCTGCTTATAGACTGATGGCACCACTTGCATAACTTGCAACAATGGCATAACTCAAACTTCTTTGCAACAGGGTCTGAAAGAAAGAAAAGTCATCATCTTGAAATATTAGGTTTGTTTTCATTCCTTTGGATATTTCCAGTATTTTCTGAGTTTATTTCAGACTTCCAACTTCCTAGTACTTTCCTTTCACAGAACTGTTCTTTGACGAGTTCACTTCAACAGCATATTTCTATTGATGCAAAAGCAGCAGTACAATTAGAGATTTAGAACCAGGAAAGCAGTGGTATGTGTAATTCATCATTAGAAAGTTATCATGAATATCTTGGGCTTCAAGTAACCCTAACCTCGTGAAACAAAATTTTAAAAAGGTATTTAAAAAATGTGATGTGGAACCTTTCAACATTGAGAGGAAACACGAGCTTCAAATTGTGTAAATGCAGGCAGTCTCCCTGGTTGTGAATGGGTTCTGTTGTTCAGTCTGTTTGCGAGTCAATTGGTATATAAGTTGGAACACAATGCAGGATAATATAAAGGAGCTATTTGTACAGGAACCATTTGCATCTCAAACCTTTAAAGCTACATCCCTGTTGCATTTGTGAGCATGAGTGTTTGTAAATGAGGCTATCATAAATCAGGTACCCTCTGTAATAATAAATGAACATTGCATGTTTGCACTGTTTTGAGTATTAAAGGCTGTTTACAGAGGCATCACTAGGTTGATTCAAAATTACCTTTGTACTAAACATACAATAATCTGGTTTTTATGTTATTGATAAATAGAAACCAATTAGTAGATCATATCTCAATTTCATTTTGATATCTAATACTGTAAAAGTACAGAAAAGAAACAGTGATACATATGACAGTCTGCCATCAGTTAGAAAGCTTTTATGCACTAAAGCTGAGTCATGAGGGAACTGATACAAAGATAACCTTACATAATTGGCAAGAAAATGGGAATCTTCAGAACCATATCAGCATTTGACGAAAGCCTCTTAGTGAAACTTAGAGTGACAGATAACAGTATACCTTAAAGATCATTACACTTAGCACATCTGGGGCTTTTAAGTGAACAGACAGTGAGAGCCCTAATACCTAATTGTATTAGGAGAATGTGTGTATGAAATCCTATTCCTGTTGTTTTGTACTGATCATAGACAAAAGGATTCATTTCAGAAGGCTTTTGCATTTCGAGTGAGGAAGAGTTTGACATGAACAGTTATCTTACTTTAGTGATCATTAGTAAATTTGATCTTGTTTTATGTCCAAAAACTGGTTTTGATGAAGAAAAATGCCCTATTCAGCTGAATATCTTTAAAAAATCAATATGGGAAGTATTAACATTAATACATCTTGAGGAATTCAATGCTGGATACGAATAGAATATTTAGTGTTTGGTCTTTAATTACCTAATTTGTTCAATGTAATATTCATTTGATCATACAGATTACAGAACTAAGATGGAAAACAGCAAGTTTAGTGTTAAAAAAAACTGTGATAAACTTTCATTTTTGGACATGACCTATTGGTTATACCAGCCAGTTGCCAGATCTGACAGCAAAGAGGTTCATTGGTTTTGACGGATGAATGTAGTGGACCCGCTTCAGCAGACAGGAATATCAACCAGCTAGGATTATGGAGTGAACTCACTTCAGTGGACGGGAATATCAACCAGCTAGGATAATGGAGTGAACCCACTTCAGTGGACGGGAATATCAACCAGCTAGGATAATGGAGTGAACTCACTTCAGTGGACGGGAATATCAACCAGCTAGGATAATGGAGTGAACCCACTTCAGTAGACAGGAATATCAGCCAGCTAGGATACTGGAGTGAACCCACTTCAGTGGACGGGAATATCAACCAGCTAGGATAATGGAGTGAACTCACTTCAGTGGACGGGAATATCAACCAGCTAGGATAATGGAGTGAACCCACTTCAGTGGACGGGAATATCAACCAGCTAGGATAATGGAGTGAACTCACTTCAGTGGACGGGAATATCAACCAGCTAGGATAATGGAGTGAACCCACTTCAGTGGACGGGAATATCAACCAGCTAGGATAATGGAGTGAACTCACTTCAGTAGACAGGAATATCAGCCAGCTAGGATACTGGAGTGAACCCACTTCAGTGGACAGGAATATCAAATAACAATGGCCATAATAGCAGCAGCATTGGAATAAGTCATACCCAAATATTTTTTGTGTTACCAATATTTAATTTCAGATGATGGAGGTCTCAAAGTACAGTGCACTACTTTGAATTTCCAAAGAAATCGTATAACCTCTATTAGGAAGTAAAAGTGGCACGCATTAATAAAATCCAACTATTGTAATGTCAGTCAGCTCAATTGTTTTTTTTTCAATGACCTCCAAATTAATAAAGAGCTTGCACATAAAAATGCCAGGTGGCCATTTGTACCCAGTTTCATAGGGCTTGCCTAACAAAATAGTCACATTAATGTTCTAAGTAAGGCAGGGCAGCTTTATGTCTGCTGTAATGAATTGTTTGTGGTCCTTTATTTATTGATGATGTTTCATTCAGTATGAAGGAATAGTTTATATAAACACTTATTGGGCAGTTTGTTTCTTCTCAATGTTTAGTCAGACCTCGGACATTTCTTCTACAGCTGTATACCCCTTGGAAGGCATTTGTGAGGGGAGGTGAAAGTGACTGCTCTTGACATCAAGGCCACATTTGACTGAGTGTGATATTCAGGGGCCATAACAAGACCAGAAAAATGAAACAAATTATAATCAGTTAAGGAGAAATCTGCAAAAACAAAAAAAATCTTTCCAGATGATTTACAAGCAATGTAACTGAAGCACAAAGATAATTCCCTGGCACTCTGTATGACAAATATCCACAAAACAAAACAAAATATGGACATTGAAGGAGATCAGTAGTCACAATCCTCAGTCTTACTCTACAGCATTAAGTCAATGAACCATCATGACTTGTTATACAGCGCTTTGAGTGCTACATGATTTCCAACAATTATTTTCTATATCTGTGAGAACACTAAGAGAATTGGTGAGCTCTTCCCTCTATTCCTTTCTCTCTGTTAGTCTGTTTTAATTGAGAAGGACATAAACTGTGCAGGGTTCCCAATAAACCATCAATGATATTTTTGATGTAGTGAGAAGCATCTGCCTGACTAAAGTGGCAAAGGTCAGCTGGAGCAGTTTGAAGAAACCAGGCACAGAGATATTCAGGCATATTTTGCTTGTTTACATTTTCAGGAACCCTGCACAGTTTATGTCCTTCTCAATTGTCTCTTGTTGAAGATAGCCATTGTCTGGCACTTATATGAGACAAATTATACTTGTCATTTTTCAGTCCACACCCAGACATGGTCTAGGTCTTGCAGTATTTGCACATGGATTGCATAATATCTGAAGAGTCACAAATGGTTCTGAATATTGTGCAGTCATCAGTGAACATCTCCACATCTGAACTTATGATGGAGGGAAGGTGATTGATGAAGCCGTTGAATGTGGTTGGGTCCTGAGAACTCTGCACAGATGTTTTGCAGCTGAGAAGACTGACCTCCAACCACCACATTCATCTTTCTTTGCGCAAGGTATGGATCTAACCCATGGAGAGTTTTGCTTGTTTACATTTTTAGGAACCCTGCACAGTTTACTTTGCTTGTATATCATCTGGAAAGCTTTCTTTTTGTTTTTGCAGATTTCCCCTTTTTCCTTAACTCGTTATAATTTGCTTCATTTTTCATTTTACTGCACACGTTTACTTCTACACTTACGAAGTATTCAGTTGTGTGCAAGTTGAAATTTATGATACTGATTTCTAAAAATAATACCCCCTGCTCTTTTTTTTGCTTCGATATTTAGGAGCTTAAATTATGAACTAGGCAATGCTCATAGCTACATGAAAAGAAAATGAAAAGAGAGAAAATCTCAATTATGAAACTCCTGTTTCTTTGTGGGGAGAAGACCCAGATCAATAGGCTGTTTAATTAAGGTTTGAGTATAGTCAGTCAGAAATCAAAAAGCTGCAATATTCCAGTAGAATTAAAGCTTTTCAATATATTGATATAAAGAAGCTTACTCATCTCCATGGTGAGTGTTTGTACTCTGCAGCTACATTAAATGTCTTTCTTTGTGCTATCTTTTCCCCTCCCTCAAACATCCCTTACCTCTTGCTTGCTGTTTTATGTCAGCTTCACTCTACTTTTCTGTCAATCTTTTATTCCCATTTTCAACATTCTGACATTGATCATTAAAAGCTTCTTTGCTCTTACAGTTGTAGCTGAATTTTTCAATGGCAGCTCAGCTGCCTATACTTTTGATAAGCTGGCTGAATCTTTGTCAGGCTGTCAAACTGGTTTTAAATTCTTCATGCAGGATAACATATACTTGCTGCATTTTGTTAAAGCTTTTAGATAAAATGTGTTTTAAAAGAACAAAAGAAACAGGAGCAAGCGTAGGCTGTATGGGGGCTCTCTGTTCTGCCATTTGATAAGATCCAGGATGATCTGATCAGCCTCAACTCTATTTTTCAGCCTGTTTCACATTGCCCTCTCTTTTAGAGATTAAAAATCTGCTCAAATCAATCTTGAATTATTTAATACCTAAGCCTCTACAGCTCTCAAATTCAGCTTTCTATACTTTGAGAGAATAAATTTCTCCTCATTTCCATCTTAATTGAGCAACCCGTTGATCTAAAATTAAGATAACCAATTCGAGATTATACAATTAGGGGAAACATACTCTCAACATCAACATAAAGGTATCTTAGAATTTTATGCATTTTGATCAAATGACTTGTCAGCCTAAATTCCAAGGAATATAGTGTGATGTAAGGTGTGAGATTTATACATATATTAATGACATTTATTTTAATTCAAAGTTTAGATCTTTGAATTTTGAAATTGTGACATATGGGGTTTATTCTGTGTTGGATGAGTGTAATGATTAACTGATAGGTATTTCTGTAACAATGGCAATTTCTTTTAAACCAACTTTAGGGGATAGCTTTCTGAACTAATGGTTTTTAAAAAACTCCTTCAGGAGGGTTTATAACAACTGTGCATCAGGTTTCTGTTCAAAAATTATGGAATTATTTTTAAGCTGCAGGGAAAACACCCATTGCTTGAGGAGAAAGTAGTTTGGGACAGGTCTTCAGAATTCCTTGGATGAAGATAGATGTGTAAAGCTCCTGACAAGAGGAAAAGATAGTAAAAATAGATTACCTTAATGGAAGGGGTTGAGTTATAGTCCCAGAGCAGACGTGTTTGGACAGAACACTGAAGAGGTTATTTAAAGCTGAGAATTTTTAAACTCAGGGTATGCACTCTGTAGGAAAAAATGCTATTAGATTTTCCAGAATAGCAGTCGAAGTCACAGTAAACTTAAGCCAATCAAGGTATGAGAGAAACAGATTTTTGTTTTGCATACATATTGTAGTACTGCACGGAGTACTTTGTGGTACCATTAAGACAGTGTTTTGGAATTAATGGGATTATATTTCTATAATGTATTTAAAAATGTTTAAAGATGTGTTATGTGCAAATAGTTTGTCTACTTCATTTCCTTTGCTTAATAAACTTTAATTTTATTGTGAAAACCAAATCTGCAACATTACATCTCAATTTTCAGTGAGAGCCATCTTGTTAAAACTAAAACAAAGCAAAATATGATCTTTCAAGTCAAATTTCAGTCTGGGATGTGACTTGTCCAGTAATAGCTTCATCTGGGATCATAATGACTTGTGTAAACTATTCAACCTTGCTCCATAAGATCATCACTTCATCTCAGGAATCAATCTCATGCACATTTTTCTAAACTATCTCCAGTGCAAGTATATAAAGCAGTTGTGGTCTCAACAATGCCCTTTCCTATGTTTAAACTTCACCTTTGCAATTATAGCCAATGTTCATTTTTTTCTAATTACTTGCTGCACCTGCATGTGAGGAGGATAGGAAGATAAAACTTAGGAGCAGCTATTTGCCCCGTTGAGCCTGCTCCACCATTTAATAACCTCACATTTTGCTACTAATACTCCATCTTAAATAACATAACCTACCTAAGTCCCTTTTTAGACAATCTTCATCTTCCTCACAGCTTGGTTTCCTAGCTATCTTTGTATCATCAGAAAAATTCTATCCCTTCAACCAAGTCATAAATTTATATTGTAAGTACGTGAGGTCCCAGCACTTATGGCTGTGACGCTCCGACTCAGTATAGATTTCCAACCTGAAAATGACCCATTTAGCCCAAATCACTTATCACCTATTAGTCAACCATTCTTAATAAATTATCCCCAATGTTACGAGCTCTCATCTTGTGCAATAACCATTCATAAGGCCCTAATCAAATGTCTTTTGGCAATACAAATATTCTACACCTATTGGTTTTATGAAAGGGACATCATGTTTCTTTTCAGATTCTTTGAGGGTGGAATGGATAAGGTGATCCTACTTGATTGCATTATGATTTCCTAAATGTCCTGCTGTTACTTCTTTAATAGCGATTCCAATATTTTCCTAATGACAGGCATTAAGTTATTTAGCCTATAATTTCCTTCTTTCTGCCTTCCCCCTTTCTTGAATACCTGTAAATAGCAACATAGCATATTTATGTGTACTTGAGAGGACAGAAAAGGCCTCTATTTAATGTCTTATCTGAAAAGCAACATCTCCAATAGTGTATGGGACTGACTTACACTTCACTGTTGTTTCAACCTGGATCTTGAGCTCAAGTATTTAGAATGTATTTGAAACCTCAATTTGTTGACTCAAAAACTAAAGTGTTAGCCCATACCATGATTGACACTCAGAAATCCTCTTATTACTTTAAGTTTGTAGAGGGATCACTGTAGTAAACATTGAATTTGAAAGAAATCATATGCAAAAAAGATATTAAATCAATAGGTGTGATGAACTCAGAACAGTTCAAGTGTAACTAGTCTAGTAATATTGATAATTGCAATTTTCAACGTTATACAATTATGATCCACTCAAGGGCCACTAATAGTCAAAGTGAAATTTTAGTAATTTGTTTTAATCAAAATAGCCACACCGCTAGTTTTCATATATTTTCAAACAAGGCAAAAACTTTATTGTATGTAGGACAATTAATCAAAGCCAATAGGATTAATCAAAGTCGCTCTCAATCTCAGAGAAACGCCACACTTAGCCAGCTGCTTCTGAAGTCTGAAACCCCAAATTCAAGTTGCTGCCACTGGTCACTCTTCTTGCACAACTGGTTATACAGAATGAAAATATCCTGGATTTCCCACATTGCAGAGGTTTGGAGCTGTTTCTTGTTTATTAATTAATAACTCTGTATTGCCAATAAACCTTACTAATGCTGATAAAAATTATCAATATTAAAATACTATAGCAATACTCATTAAAGTTACTATCAATAAATCCTACAAATACTGATGAACTCTATTAATTTTTAAAACACCTTACTTGTAATAATAAAGCTCACTATTTATTGGTTATCTTATCTAAGTCAGCTGCAAACTAGACAAGGTCCAAACAGCATCTACTGCATGGATTAAGATTTGTCCTTTTACATCTTTCAGTCAGGTTCAGTCTGTCCAGATGTTTTGGTTTCCAAACTTCAGGTTCAGTTTTTGTCTCCTGAGAAACAGGCAGGGTCAGCTTCCTTTCTATGTTTCCCTTGTCTATTTACATTTCAGCTTCTGTTTTCATTTAGCTTATACATTATTTAAGTTTCTCTATTTTGTTTACTGTATTAACTCTTCCATTCTGATCAAACATCATTCAGAATCACAAAGTTACATGTATTCTGAGTATTCTGATCAATATCAAGGAATCTGATTCAACTAATAATCTCTGGCTTCAAATAGTTTGAAGAAGTGTCTAAATTAATAAAGTCAGAACCTTTGCCTTTCTGAACAACTACAGTCACTATCTCTGTTCCATCATCTCTATCATCTTCAGTTTGTTAAAGTCACATTTTGGCTGGTTGTAGTTTAGATTTCAATCCTTCATTCTTTTCTATGAGAGAGATTGAGCAAATGTTGCACATAAGAGAACACAAAAAGCTAAGAATCATGGAAAATGGAAAGATTTAAAAGAAGAAAGTCAAATGAAAAAGATATGGAAGTGAAGTATCAAAAGAACACATTAAAATTACAGAAAGCTGGAAACAATTTCTGACCTTTTCAAAAACGTAACACCTGATGAGGTTGCAAAAGATAGTAGGAGGAACAAAGCACAAGAGAACAACACTCACTTCCTTAAACACGGGTTTACTTGTCACGTATGAGGTTTCCCTTTTGATAAAATACAGAAAATGTGAAAGACAATATTTTATCCAAATCACATCACTGTAGATTATTCTCTCTATCAGTAGATGCAATGATAGAGTAAAACAACCAAATAGGCCCTGTATTTAAAGTTGCACGCTGAAATTTGAAACAGAAAAATTGTGAATTTGTATAGTGGTATGTTCATAAATCAGAAGTTGACAATATGAGAGATTTATTGGAGACGTGGTTTATCCTGTACAGAGGCAAATATTTAATCTTACATTTGTTTATTGTCTATAATGAGGAAAGTGCCACTTGAGGGTGTCAAAGACATGGATACAATTCTCAATACTAATGTGAATAAGGTGGTAAACAATCAAGAGGGACTTTTGTTTAAAGTTGTCACCAGGGAGCCAAGCAGGGACTTAAATAGTTCAGATGTAATTTTTCAACACTAAGCAGCATGGTGGGCGGCACAGTGGCACAGTAGTTAGCACTGTTGCTTCACAACGCCAGAGACCCGGGTTCAATTCCTGCCTCAGGCAACTGTCTTTGTGGAATTTGCACATTCTCCCCGTGTCTGTGTGGGTTTCCTCCAGGTGCTCCGGTTTCCTCCCACAGTCCAAAAATGTGCAGGTTAGGTGAATTGGCCATGCTAAATTGCCCATAGTGTTAAGTGAAGGGTAAATGTAGGGGAAAGGGTCTGGGTGGGTTGCTCTTCGGAGGGTCGGTGTGGACTAGTTGGGCCGAAGGGCCTATTTCCACACTGTAAGTAATCTAATCTAATCCATGCATTAAATCTCTTGCTTAATTGAGAAAACAAGAATATTGACACAAAATAATTTGAAACTAAAGATTACTTGAGTTATGGATTTCACAGTGAGCAGAAAGCAGGAGCACTTGCTGCTTGCAAGTGTTCAACAATCACTATAGTATTGAGGTCTCCATTCTCAATGTTAGCATGATTCTGGTACCAAGTCAAAGGGACCATAAGTTATAGGAGCAATGATGTCTTCAAACAGGGTAAGCAACCAGTCATATTGCAGTATTTTCACAAACAGTGGATCAGGAAGTAAAAACTGCTGAATCCATTAATTTTTAATTTTAGAATAATTTGAAGCCTCAATAATACCTGCAGTGTGTTTAGATGTGGAAATATTAAATATCTAAAGCACCATAAATCCTAAAGTTCAAATAATGAACCGACCTTAATGTGAGAGCATTAAGTTATTTATATAGTGAGGCTTTCTTTACAACTATCAACACAGCAAAAAAAATGCGTAACCCAATAATGTTACAAATCAACCTGTTGCTGTTAATTTTCTGAGTACAACTGTAAACATCTAATAATGTAATCTTAGCAATCATAACCCATTGTCTCCTTCAATTCACAATGATGAAAGTTCAATTTTATTAGCTAAACAAGTCAGCTTCACTTGCATGCAGTTTGCAGACTGCTTTGAGATTTTAAATTAGCACAGGCAATTATAGTTTAAGTTTTTTTTTAATTCAATTCAAATTGCAAAGCATTGTTGAGAATAACTAATTTGCTGGTTGGGAAGCTTTAGCTGGAAAATGCTCAGGTCATAATAATACTTAAATCAAACATTAAGGATTATAGTAATATGCAGATGAGAGTTCTGCAGAAATTTATATCACATTATCATCTGACTTTGTAGAAATTGTTAAATGTTCATTGTACAGAAAAATGAAACCCAAATTTATAGTTTCATCTCAAAGACAATTTTAAAAAAAATTAAAATCAGGGCACTTTCACGTTGCTGGAATTGCCACTATAATCACCAAACTGAAAACAAAACCTTCCTCCTTAGTTCCTATTCTGCTATTTGAAAGGCAACTATAAATGTTTGAGCATTTGGAAGAAATAGGGACCATTTGAGTTCTTTAAAACACAATCTCTTGATATTTATAATGAGAAGAATTATGCAGCTGAAGGTATGAGGTGTTGTGACTACAGCAAGTTTGCTTGATAACCTCAGTGAGTCAAAAAGGAATTCTCCAAATGTTTCCCTTAATTGGGTGTTAGATTTTTTTTTAACCAGTTTTTGACTGTCACGGAGTACAACATAGTTAGGGAGTGGGAGAAAGTGAGGATTGCAGATGCTGGAGATCAGAGTCAAAAAGTGGCAGGAGAGTCGATATTTCAAGCATAAGCTCTTCATCAGGAATGTGAAGGAGGGGGTGCCGAAGGGGGCTGAGAGATAAATGGGAGTGGGGGGTAACTAGGGGAAGATAGCTGGGAATGCAATAAGTAGATGAAGGTGGGGGTTGATGGTGATAGGTCAGAGTGGAGGGTAGAGCAGATAGATAGGGTGGGAAGGAAGAGTTAGGACAGTTCAAGAGGGCGGTGCTGGATTGGAGGGTTTGATTGGGTTAAAATGGGGGCAGAGGAGAAGAATAAACTGATGAAATCGACATTGATCCCGTGGGGTTGGAAAGTCCCAAGGCGGAAGATGAGGCATTCTTCCTCCAAGCATTAGGTGGCTAGAATTTGGTAGTGGAGGAGGCCCAGGACTTGCATGTTCTTGGCGAAGTGGGAGGGGAAGTAGAAAAGAGACCTGGAAAGGTTGTTACATTATGTGTCTCCCTCTCACAAGGAGTTGCAGCTGAGGGAGGTGAGAAGCCGCTGCGAAGTGATCTTTTCCGAGGACAGAAGGAAGAGGACCAAGCAGGTACAGACACAGGTGGCCAAGGAAGTCAGCAGCCGGAATGCCCTGGCACAATCCAGGCTTTCAAGAGGACACTGAAGGTGTAGGGCAAGCAATTTCAGGTGCCACCTCCCACACTCTGACTTTCACAGTATTCTGCTGCATATCATATGCATAATTAAAATCATTCTTACCCCTGCTAGCATTTCATATCCTCATCTCCAGGAGGTTGATCAGGATGTTACCAGGACTAAGCTATGAGAGAGGATTGGATAGACAGAGGTTGTTTCTGTTGGAGCAGCAAAGCTTGTGAGGAGTCCTCACAGAGCTATATAAGATAGGGTAAATAGGAAAGAACTTCTTTTCTATTATTAGAGAAGTCAGTAACCAATGAGCATACATTAATGATAGGTAGAAAGCTTAGATGAGAGTTGAGGAGAATTTCTTTCACCAAAGGGTGGTGAGAGTCTAGAATTCATTGCATGAAACAGTGGTTAAGTCACCAACTTTTATAAAATTTAAATGATATTTAGATAGTCAGTTGCATTGTCAAAGCCTTCGGGCGATGAGTCATGGTCTTGAAAACAGGATTAGTATAGTCAAGTCTGTGTTGACTGGTGCAGATCCAATGGACCAAGTGACCTTTTTCTGTGCTGTAAATTTTTATGAGCCTCATTTGAAGTAACATATCCATTTCTGGACTTTGCAGTTTTAGAATGATGTGAAAGCATTATTGAAGGTCCAGAAAGGCTTTACAAGAATTGTTTCAACAATTGGGGCTGCAGTTAAGTGAATAGATTGGACAAGGTTGCGAGAAGGTTTGATTAATGTGTTCTAAGTCAGAAAGGGACTAACAGAAAAGCAGAAAAGATGCTGTTCCCATTGATGAATGGATTAAGAATCAGGGGACACTGATTTAAGGTGAATGGTAAAAGAATTAAAGGCAACATGAGTAATTTGTTTAGCAGAGAGTGGTTAGGACCTGAGGTTGCTGCCTGAGAGTTTCATGTAGACAGAGTCAATCATGGCTTTCAAAGAGAAAAAACATGCAGGAGAAAGACTGAGTTGTTCGTGCAGAGGTTTAGAGTGCACATGAAACCCACTCCAGGGAACGCAATAACCATTTTTGCAAAATTCCCAGCCTTGTCCTGAACTCACCTTGAAGGCTGGTTGACTATTGCCTTTTGTATTACCTGCAGTACTTGAGCCTTGCATTGGGTGAAAAGTGAAAAAGAGCTCCTTTTACAAATTTCTTTGATTTTGTTTGGTGTTATGAACAACTAATGTTCAAGTACAATGCCAGCTGGCATTGCTATGACACTGCTATAGAAGCAAATGCTGATAGATTCTAAATACTTTCTTCAACAAGAAACTGAACAGAATACATGTACAGAGGAGAGTGAAGCACACTTAGAAGGGTCAGATAAGAAGGGAGAAAATAAGAAGGGAGATGGAGAAAATGAAGCAATTGTGGGACTTGTCCAGAATGTCGAAATAAATGACTGGAAAAGAAGCAAGGGGTGGCAAAATTGAGACAGCAGGAAGCAGGTACTCACCCAGTTATAGTGAGATATGTACATGTGGGATTACATATTGATATATTCACTATATGAATTAGACTACTATAACGAAGTCTGTAATTGTGATGTGGAATTCTGACTTTCTGACTAAACTCTGACAGTGCATTTTGCAAATGTTTAAGATCCATTGTCAATGGCAATAACATTATAGGTTGCAAACTTCTTAAAAAGTTGTTTGTTTTTCTGTTGTTCTAACTGAAGCTTTATAAACTGAAGGTGTCACGGAAACACTTTGCCTCAGATATTTATAACAGCAGGATCCAGTTGCAGTAACAGAGTGAATCTCTTTAAACAATGAAAATACAAGTTATTGCAGTGCTATGCAAAATGCATGAGGCAGTTACCTAGCTATTTAAATGTTTGTCTGTCCCATGATTTTGGAAGCAATGTGTATGCCAACTCGATCTTGTTTCGGTATTTATTCTGGTCCCTTCCACAACTCTGCAATCTCTGTGCTATCTAAAATTGTAACCACATAATTAAAGAGACTTTGATAGTTTTCTGTCATAATTCTTGATTAATATGTGTGAAGTGTTCACTTGAAATTTCTTGTTATCAAATGCCATGCACTTCATTATTACACCGCTCACAGCCTGCTGGTGAAATGAGGTGTATGACCACTCTTGCTCACAAGCAAAGCATTGGTCAACTCTACATGATGGGAAATTAATGGACAAAAGCCAAATTTGACATAAATTCACTCTTGTGCATTCCTAATGCCTGCAGCCATGGTACTTGTCCTTCCTGCCTTGCCCCTCCCTGACCATCCCACTTATCCAACCCCAACACTCACTGTCTCCCTCCTGACTCTCATCCTCACTGTTAACTCTGCTGCCTCCACTCTCCTGTGACCCTCATGCTCACCACCTCCTGGATCCACTCCTGCTACATGCCCATTCTCTCCCCGACCCTCCCCACTCTTTGCTCCCTCCTCAACCTTCCCACTTACTGCTTTCTCATCAATCCTCACACAATCTCCTCAATTATCCCACTCCCTCCCAGAATATTTCACTCACCAGTCCCTTCCTGACCCTCCCACTCTCCACTCCCTCACATTTGCCACGTTCCTTCCTGACCCATTCACCAGTTCTAGTTCCTGACTTTCCCACTCACAGTCCATCACTCACTTCCTCCGTCTCACAAGTTGCACTGGCACAGGAATCAGAAATGTGATTGGGAGTGGGACCCTCAGGAGGGAGAAATTGCTCTTTGAGGCCAAGTATCATGGTGAGCCCAAGAAACAGGATGCTTCCGGATGGGATGGGTTTTCTTATATTCTTTAATACCTGTTAGATATGCATGAGCTGGTAAATTACCAGATTTACTGGAGGGTGGACAGGAAGTTCTGGCACCTGCTGGGAATTTCGGCAATCCAACCTCCAGGAGCCATATATAAAGACAGTCAGCCAACAGTTCACTCTCTGAATCCCAGGACTTTGCAGAGGCTGCACCAATATTTTGTGTCTGCTCCCCAGAGATACTCCTGCATTGTGAACTTAGACAACTGCTAGGTTCAGTGACTCCCACCTCTGGCAACATTAATGGGACATGCAGGCAAGTCTATGAGAAAATATAAAAACTGGCTGAGATTTGTTATAAGAAATGAGACCTATTAATTAGCAAGAAGGGATATGAGAGTGGAGAACCAGAAGAAATAGCTCCAGTAATGACTTGGGTCACAAACAGTAGCAATAACTTTTAACAGACATCCTGATAGAAGTATTCCAGAGAGATCTTAACATGAGAAAAGAGGCCTCAGTTGGACAAGGTGACAGGCTAGCATGAGCAATGAGTAACCTCTTAGGCAATGGATAAGTCCCGCAAACAGGAAGCGTTTGTAGCTACTAATAGAATGCGAGATGGGATGACAGAAGAAATTAAACAAAGAGCCTAAAAAAAACAGATCACTTGGCCGTTTGTGGGACTGTAATGCCTGGCTGCCTGCTACAGCAACATTCATGTTCAGATAACCTCGGAGAGGGAGCATATGATGTGAATCAACATCCTCAAAGCCTTTAGAGAGAGGTGGGTACCACATGGGCTGGGTTGCATTATCTGCCACACCAAAAACCAATTTGGTTCACTACGCACTCTCCACCTTGTTTTACTGTCTTCTGATTATTTTGCCTTTCAGTTTGTGTAACATTGCTCCTGGTAGACATTATTTGTTATTTGATTATTTGGGTGATTTTTAAAAAATTAAATAATGCATTTACTTATATGAAAATAGAGCTGGGTATTTCCCCAGTTGGGAGTTGCCTTCTGAATTGGCAAAATGGAATAGTGGAAATTGGTGTTTCTGCTAAACTACAGACATACAAAACTCCCTTATAAATCTTGAAAGTCTTTTGCTGCCTTATTAAATTTGTGGATCTCATCTGTTGAACATGAATACAACTGACCTGGTCATTATATTGAATTGGTTTTGTAGAATTACAAAAAGAAGGTTGAATCCAAAGATATTCAAGAGATTAAGAATACAGGACATATCTAGGGAGTTGTAAAATGTTTTAGATTCCTAGTCTGGATCTCCAAATAGTAATAGAAATATTTTTGTGAGATTATCTCATGTAACATGTTAAATTATGTGCACTTCCAAATATTATCTATCCCAGTTGCCATTTGCATGCATTGTGAGAGACAGTTTAGTTTAAAATGGTGAATTGATTTAGACCTTTATAATTCATAGTGTTTTTTTAATCTAAAAAAGTCTGGAGATAGAATATATGTTTCTACTTCTTCAAAATCCACCTCAACTGTATCCCTCCAGGGATTCAATTCAGTCTTCATCACAATGCTGTCTTACCCAGTTTCCAGAACTGTTCATCATCATTTAGTTTTCGGAACACTAAGTCTCCGATCTTCACTTCCCATTCGCAAGTCACCCTCTCTCCAAATGCACAGAAGCACTTTTTGTTTCTGCCTGATTAGGTTGGTTGACGTGAAAAAATATTTAGGTATTTTTCTCACTAATCAGTGCAGCTTTAATTACTAAAAGTATTCAATAAACTTAAAAAATGAAAGTTGCATGTTACACATTTTCTATCGATTTAAAAGTCAAACCTTCTTACCTTTCTATTTTGTGCTTATCAATTTGACAGAAAGGATATCTTGCACCATTACTAACACTTTAACTTGTCAAATTAGTAAAGTACAAGCTATAGTGTAAAAACAAAAACAACAACATTTTGTCATGAGTGGTAGTGTAGCAGTTATGATAACTGAACTTAAAACCTAAAAGTTGTGAGTCGAAGTGTCATCATGGTAAACTTAAAACTGAATACAGTTAATCTGGTAATTTGTGAACTAACATGTTATCCTATCAATGGCTGAGAGTAACATTCTTCTTCTTCCATACAATGAGCATGTTTGAAAAATATTTTAAACACAGATTTGTTTTTACTGGTGGTGCTATTTGCACATTAACTTGATATTGGTGCATGTTTCAAAATACATTTCACACATGGATGGAAACAAATAGAATGAACATTGCCTGTGGGACTTGGTATACCCCAGCTTTAGCTTGGATAAAGTTCTTCGGGAAGCCCTTAATAAAGGGTCCACAGTGTTTTGTTTATTTTGAATATTGCACATCATCAGCAAATTCCAAATGCAAATTAATGTTCATGGCACATAAATTATTGATCCAAGCACTTTATTTTTCACGGTTGTAATTTTTTTACCTGTGCAACAGAAAGACTTCCTTTGACTCAAGTGCATAGGCCAGGAAAACCTGGCTATGGATCTGAATTTATGGCCAAATGAAGAAATGATTGCAGATAGCAACAGTTCCAACTTCTTTCTCAGAACCTGAGGAAGATCTACCTTCATAATGAGTACATCTGAATGCTTAGACCCTCACAGAAAGATTTAGTTTTCTGAACCTTGTACTACTACTGAGATATAAACCTTTATAACATCAAGATGGCAGGCACTTCGGAAAGTATTTTGTACAGGCCTTTCCATATATGTCGAATAGATGTTGAAGTAATTCTCAGCATTGGCATACAGTGCCTGAAAGATGTTACCTGTGTGAGTTTCTAACTTTATTAGTGTCCTGATTGAGTTGGAAAACACAAGTTTTCTTGGTGGCAGTTTTACTTGGTGGAATTGAGTCAATGATCATAGCTGCAGTTTTCTCTGCTGGCATTGCACTCAGACATTCACCATCACAATTGTAAGAAAAACATGATGGTTACTGAGGGCGGCACGGTGGCGCAGTGGTTAGCACTGCTGCCTCACAGCGCCAGAGACCCGGGTTCAGTTCCCGACTCAGGCGACTGACTGTGTGGAGTTTGCACATTCTCCCTGTGTCTGCGTGGGTTTCCTCCGGGTGCTCGGTTACCTCCCACAGTCCAAAAATGTGCAGGTTAGGTGAATTGGCCACGCTAAATTGCCCATAGTCTTAGATGTAGGGGAATGGGTATGGGCGGGTGCGCTTCGGCGGGTCGGTGTGGATTTGTTGGGCCGAAGGGCCTGTTTCCACACTGTAAGTAATCTAATCTAATCTACTGAGGCTCAAATGCACATTATCTTAATTATCTACCATCCACCAACACTCTGTCACTGTTCTCAGTATGAGCTCAAGTTGAGTCCAGGATAATGGGCTCTGGGCTTCAGGAGCAAGACAACAGTGTTTTGTGAGGCAGTATCCTGACTGGCCACCTTGGAATTCAACATTCAATATCAACACTGGGCTTTACCAGTGTCTGGAGCCTCATCCACCTCACCAGAAAGGTTGGGTGGTATTGAAGCAAATCAGTAAATAAGAGAGGCTGAAAATGAAGGCACACTCACAACAGTGCAGAAACGAACAAGGTCGAGATTGGCAGGTCCATTGAGATGGGAGATAAAATGCTCCCTTGTATCAAGATCAAATGCAATTGCAGTTTTTACGTTCAAAGCCCCAACAATAGGGCATGGTGTTTATGGCCATGTTCTCTAAGCCCCTAATCCTCACCACTATCACCATCCTTCCAAAGAGAGAATTCTTATTAAACAGTGACCCATTGACATATGAAAGAGAGTTTCCACCAGCAGCAAAATACCAGGGAAGCCATGAAATTTCCCTAACTGTGCTCTCAATCACTGGAATAGATGGACTATTCTGTGAAGTGGATAGCTAATCCTCTTCCCAATCTGCCTCTGGAAAGTTTTTCCAGTGGTGTAATAAACTAAAGAACCGACGTGATGCAGGTTGCTCCTATTTTCCTGCATCCAGCCCTCAGGAGAAGGAAAACCCCACAAGCTAGAAAATTCAAATCCAGCCAGCTCTCAGTGGTATACTCAAAATCCAATTTCTGAGTCAGAGTGGTCAGTCGTATTCCTGGAGACTTATAAACTCATCACTAAGCCTAGTTTTTTCATCAATCTAAAAGGATAAGACTGCCACTGGATGTTGGGATTCATCCCACATTACCCTAGTTATGATCTAAGTAATGCAATGTGATGTAAGGAAAGGACTTAAGAAAGAAAAGTCAATAATTTATGTTAGGCGACAATCAATCGGAAGCTTGCCAATACTTTGTGCATGTAACATGCGAGGTTTGAGTTTGTTTAACAAAACTCTTACTGATGCACACTTAGCTAGACAT
This sequence comes from Chiloscyllium plagiosum, assembly GCF_037043375.1. Classification (NCBI taxonomy): domain Eukaryota; kingdom Metazoa; phylum Chordata; class Chondrichthyes; order Orectolobiformes; family Hemiscylliidae; genus Chiloscyllium; species Chiloscyllium plagiosum. Next base: position 51,860,286 of record NW_028270152.1, on the reverse strand, counting down.
CAGTAGCTGTTGCATTCCATGCTATGCTTGCATTATCTGCACCTAAGTACCTAAGGATAGAAAACATGCACTCTATACCAGTGAATCAGAAACTATGGTGTCAGTTTCCTAGTAACTTGCTTTGGAAGCATCTTAAGATGGCATTGGGTTTCTGTGTTCATCAAATTCCTTTGTGTTTGCATACTGGCTTATATTACTTTGGTTTTTAGCTTAGAGACTGATGCCGTTAAATATGCCAAAATCTACCAAGCATCAAAATATCAGTCCATTTCTTTTATCAGTTTCAAATTGGTTTCATTCCTGATATTTGTGTGGTTCTGAATCTCAGTTTGTTTATCTTTTATAAATCACTTTCTCTTTCTCACCTCTGCTGTTTATTTTCTTTGCAGTCCTTATCTGTGTTTTCATTATATAGTATAAATAATGTGTAATTTTTTTCTCTGTCCATTGTCTGTCGCTGCACAACGTCCTGGTCTAGAAAAGGAAATATAGAGACACAAAAGTCTCACAATGTAATGATGAAGGTAGAGCCTCCCAGAAGGCGCAATGATCAAGATTCACTTAGTAGGAAGAGTCATGGTCATATGGCCTCTTTATTTTACCCCAAGTGCTACTAAAACAACCATTGAAACATTTCTTTTCTGACTGTAAGGTAATAGAGCTTGATGAAAATTATCTGGTTCATGGCAGTGTGTCCTATTAAAGTGGCTCCTGAGAGTACTAAATGTCGAGTCTGTGATGGCTTATCATTCTGTACAGCAGCAGTTATTCTGCTGTTGGCTTGTTTATTTAAATGTTGTTTCACAAACTAATAGGCAGCTAGTTTAAATTTAAAATATAATCACAACATATAATACTCTGCTTTTTAGCAATATCTAAGCATAAGTCAATGTTATTAGGCTTCATGAGTTTCGCTTGGGAAACAAAGAACAATTAAAGCAAGCTCCTTAAAAAATTCCAAGCTGTTGTGCCTGTAAAGTTGATACAAACATTTTTTGGGCCTTAACACATATTTTGCATATTATGGTGCTTTAGAACTTTCCAATGGCTTCTGGGGATATTTGATATTAGATATGTAATGGGGACTGCAGGTCGACTGAACCAAGCACTCTCTACAATTGTTATTCTGTTGCAACTTAGCAAATATGAATGTGCATTGGGGATATTATAGGTGCAGTTGGCGGGTAAGTGGAGTGATAAGCATTTTCAATGACCTTCAAGGAGATGTAAGAGCTGATTTCGCAATCTTGTGACAATAGCAGCTGTATATCATTGGCTAAATAACATCTGAATTTCTGAGGTGCTCATTTACACGATACAAATATGTTTACTTGCACAATTCAGGATGTGTACTGATGGAAGGGGCAACAAACCCATCTGGCAAAATTAAAAGGATGTGTCTTCTTACATGATGGGTGGTACTGAGGCAGATCACTGCTTACAAGATGATGATTCAGGGTGGATGAGGTGATGATGCAATGGGGAAAGTAAGTCCAACATTTACAATTGCGGAAAGTAATTTTTGAATATTAGCTTTTCCAAAAAGCTGTAGTAAAAGTGTCAAAGTATTTGGGGTAATTGAACATGGGGCTGGGTGTTGAATTAGCTTAAAATAGCAGTAAGTGAAAGTAAATGTAAAGTTGCAGTCAGAATGAAGTAAATAGCACAGGACAGTAGTGCAATTTAATGGCTATTTGAGATAATTAGGGCAAGCATTTGTTCTGTTTAGCCAGAAGGGGCAGAATCATAATGGGAGGTGATGGCCTAGTGATATTATCATTGGTCTATTAACCCAGAGACCCTGGTAATGATCTGGGGATCCAGTTTAGAATCCCACTGGAATTTGAACTTTAACAAATCTGAAATTAGGAGTCTAATGATGGCCATGAATCCATTGTCAATTTTTGGAAAAACCCATCTGATTCACTAATGTCCTTTAGGGAATGAAACTGCCATTTCTTACCTTGTCTGGCCTACATGTGACTCCAGATCCACAGCAATGTGGTTAACTCTCAATTGCCCCTGGTTAATTTGGGATGAGTAATAAACGCTGACTGAAATAATGGCTCAAAGGTTGGTATCTGTCACCAAGTCACCTTTTATTTCCATGCGAATCGTCCTTGACACTGACCCAGCTCTCTCAGAACTAGATCTTTCAGAGCGAAAAGAACCTTTAACACCTGTTTATATCAGTCAGCCAGGGCTCCCTGATCGAACTAGGTTAACAGCCCCAGTCAGAGAACTCATTCTATGAGGTCGACTTGGCTGACCTCAATACAATTGCTACATTCCTTCCTCTCTGAGTCCGAGGACATAAGTCAATTATTTATTTTTTGTAGCTACTGAGGCTTTTTAGCACAGATGATCAGGTTCCTCCAACTGTCCCTGATACAGCAGTGTGTAACACACAGTAGATCACGTTTTGTGCCCGGAGCATCACAGAAGAAATTCATTCTCTTCTTCTGGGGTCATAGATTATGCGGTGACAACATCCACTGTGTCCATCTCAGATTCCAGGGTATTTTCCACACCTGATGGAGAGGGAGAAACCTCGGGTTCCAGAACATTAGGAAAGGCTGTTGAGGAGCCAGGCCTTTGCACTTTTTGCCATTTTCATACGGTCCATGTTCTTCATCAGGACAGTCACACCTACCAAATGTTTATATATCACTGGACCTGACCTCACATCGACAATATCTCTTCCCCATGCAGGGCCATTCCCGTGGTTCCTACACCAAAGTAAATTGACCTTATCACTTAGCACAGCCTTGTGTCTGACATTGGCATTCCTGATGTCATTCACCCTCCAAGCCAAGTCCAGATCAGATTTAACCTGGTGCAGTTTTCTCCCCCATTAGCAATTCTGCTGGAACTATCCCTGAGATTACACGAGGGGGGGTCCGATAATCGAACAGGAACCGGGACTGTAGGCTGTTTCTTTAAGCCTGCTTTCAAAGTTTGGATAGCTGTTTCTGCCAGACCATTGGATGATGGATTGTATGGAACTCTCTTTCTATGACAAATAACATTCAATTTTAGGAAATACTCAAACTCCCCACTTGTAAACTATGGCCCGTTAATTGTGACCTTGTATTGCAAAATATGCGTGCAGTTTTCTATCATCCCTGTGTTTGATGAATGAACTCTATATCCTTTCAGCCATTTTGAGTGGGCATCCTCAATGACTAAGAACATTGAGCCCATAACAGGACCTCCATGTGTAACCAATTTTAGAGTTTATCCCGCCATTCCCTTGAATGTGGGGAAACTGCTGGTGGTAAATTTTGTCCTTATTGGCACCCTGGGCACTGCCCTACCAACGCAGCTTGGTCTGCATCTAAACCTGGCCTCCAGACATAATTTCTCGCCAGCATCTTCATTTTGGAATCCCTAGATGACTCTGTTGGAGCTCAGCCGGTACCTGGTGGCGCCCTGTGCTCAGGACAATCATTCTTGCTCCCCCATAATAATATGCCATCCTCTACTGTGATAGGGTCACTCTAGGTCCAAAAAGGTAGTTGTGATGAACCCATCACCACCAAATGTTTCAGTTTTGACAGGACTGGATCTTTCTGTGACCAAAGTCTGATATTATCAGCTGTGACTGGAAGTGTGTCCTGAAAATTTAAAACCATTACAGACTCTTCTCGTGGCGGTACCATGCGTGGTGTATCTGCCAACAGGAGGCAGCTTAATGTGTCCACACTCACTACTTGTCCTCACAGATGGTGTTCCAACTTGTAATTATATGCAGTTAATATTGGAGCCCAGTGTTGGGCAGCACTGCCTTGTCCTCTTTAAGTAAACCTAGCAGGAGTTTGTGGTCCATTTTTATTACAAATTTACGTCTGTAAAGGTATTGGTGGAACTTTCTGACTCCAACTATGACTGCCAACCTTTCTTTCTCTATCTGGGTATATTTACACTGTGCATTAGCCAAAGTCATCGATGCATACACATTCATACTCCTCTCCATTAGGCCACTAATGATATTACTACTTTGATGGCATTGCATGTCAATACCAGATTTTGCTGGGATTATAATGTGCCTTAGAGAATAATTGCTGTTTGTTCCATGGCTGACCCTCTTTGAAGAGTTGATGCAAAGGTGCCAGATTGGAGGCTAGGTTATCTTTGAATTTTCAGTAATAATTCACCAGTCCAAGGAAAGGCTGAAGCTCCTATACTGATGTGGAAACCAGGCCATCTTTGATCACTCTCACTTTATCTTCCAACAGGTATAACCAAGTCTTGTTGACTTTGTAGCCCAAGTAGGTCACTTGGGTGGCCTGGAACACACATTTTTCCTATCTAAGGTGTATGTTTACCTGGGAGAAAGGACTATATCCAAGTTCTTTAAGTGCTCCTTATCGGTCTTCACTGTTATTAGCATGTCATCGAGATAAATGGTGAGCTGGGATAGACCTTGTCAAATATTCTCCATCTTCCGCTGAAAGATTTCACATGATGATGATACTGCAAATGACAGTGTCATGTATTGGTACTAACCATTATGGGTACTAATTGTAACATATTTCTAGGAACTCTCATCTAACAACAACTGCAGGTAGACATGTCATTCACTTGGAAAAAATGATGCATTCTTTTCACATACTGGGTCCAGTCTCTGACGATAGGATTGAACAGGAGTCAAGCTTCCCAAATAACAGCATGATGCCAGAAATGCTTACCCCAACTCAAAGACAACTGTTGCGAGCAAATTTCATCAGGAGCGTGCTTTTCTCTCATCGCCACTTAAGAAACTCCATAGACGCCAGTATCCCATCACCAAGTCACACTTAATTTGCATGTGGAGAGTCCTTGACACTGATCCAACTCCCTCAGAGCCAGCTCTCGGAGAAAACCGAACCTCTAACACACCTGTTTATATCTGTCAGCCAGGGCTCCCTGTTTGAACCAGATTGTCAGCCCCAATCAGGGAACATGTATTCTATGAGGTCCACCTGTCTGACCTCGTTACAATCACTATATTGGCTGAGCAAGCAATACCCTCATCCTGTGAACGAATGAATAAAATCCCACAAACCGGCAGGAAGCATTTTTTGTGGCCCAGATTTTTCCAATTAATGACAGAAAAAATCATAATGTCCGCAGTCCTTTCTGCTCTGAAACTGACAGCTTTTCGAGGTTGTACATGCACAGCCTGATGTGGAAATCCAGATATTGCTGTTTGTGTTTCTCTAAATGCTGACCTGCTGAAGTCTCCCAACACTACACTGACTTAGAAACCTACGAACTGATGAGAAATACCACAGTTGTGCTTTAGACCTTTGATAAAAAAAACCTTGCGAAAGGTACATTTTGTTGAATAGAGTATTATTGGGTCTGTAAGACGTATTGAAAGATGGCACTGAAAAATGTTCTATTTGTGGTAAGTCAAATATCTTTACCATAATAAAATTTCATCTATTTTAAATTATTTATACTTTGAAAATATCCTTATGAACTTGACACTTCCAACTTAATCTATGTGTGAGGGAAAGCAAAGATAGTTTTTCTCTGAGAATAGTTATGTAGCACGTGCAAAAGGAGTTAAGTTGTAGTAATGTCAGATCACACCGATTTGAAGCCTGAGTCTTTCAATTTCTAGTAGAACATCATCTCTTATTCTTCCTTATAAACAGTTATGTTTAATAAAGACTGTCAATATTCACTTAGACAAGTGTAGTCCTCACCTTACTGTATGGCGGCCATGCTGACCAGGCCCTCAGGACCAGAGGTGAGTGGCAAGAAATGCTTCAGGTGAAGTGCAGTGACAGGGGAGTGTTACAGATGAAGAATGAATCCAACTTAGCCATTGGACTGCAGAGGTGTGGAAATAACTGAAGAGAAGCTCAGCAGTGGCAGGATACAGGAATTCAAGGTCCATCTAGCTATTGAGCCATAGAGATAAAAGAATCATGTAAAATCTGAAAAAGTGAAATGAAAAGCTCACAGTACATGGCAATACTTTTAACGAAAGTGATTCACTTCAGACAACAAAATGCTATCAAAGATCTGAGAACATACAGGCATGGGGATGAAACACGCACTCAGGAAACTCACCAACAGCAAGCACCAACAGCAAGCACTTGACACCTTTAAGGAACTCTATTGACAGGAACTAAACCAGACCAGTTTTAGGGAGGGTCACAAATGCAAAGTGGCATCATGTCACAGCCATATAAGCAGCACCAAAAATGAAAACTAACCACAGCAGTGTGTAGATGTTCCAGCATTAGACCCTCAAATGGACATGATGAATCCTTCCTGCCAGATGTGGCAGGGCACTTCTGAACCTGGGCTCCCCTGATTTTGCAAATACCACAAGGCAAATCTGGTACATAGAGGTAATGTTCAGTGACAAGCAAACACATTTTAAATTGAATACCAGCAGCATTAATTTTTCCCGATGATAAACTTTTGTTGAGACCAAAGGTCCTCAGACCATTCTAGGAATGAGGTGACAAATGCATGCTACACTTCACCATAACAGAAATCCTAGGAAGCCTGTAGATAATTTTTAATCAGAACTATCTTTTTTTTTTCTTAAATGGACCTGCATCTGAAGCTTTGAATATTCTTAAGTTAATAGACATGACAGACGTAGATTTTCACTCAATTAGCAGGAACCATTCTCCACTACAAGCCCTAGGATAACAAAAACATTTTGTAGACTCTTCATCTCAAAACAGCAGGAAAATGAAGTCCCGAAAATGAAGATGACTAGCCATAAGAGGGAATTCTAGAACTTAGTTTTTTTTAAATTTAAGTTCAGAGAGACAGAGAGAAAACTCATGCTGATTATTTTTTGGTTGGACATTCTGTAATCTTGGGTTCAGACAGCTTTGTTTGTGAGGTTCCTGTTTTTTTTTCCAGACAGTCTGACAAGAGGTAAAATGGTCTATTTCTTTTGCAGGTCTGCAATCTTACACCACTTACATAATACTTTTTTGGATTCTATCTGCCAAATTGGATAATTTCACATTTTACCTGATTGTAGTCCATTTTCTCAATCTTTGCATATTTGTGTAATCTATCAATATCCCATTGTAACCTCATTGGATCCTCTTCACAATTTACTCTCTTACCTATCTTTGCATCACCAGCAAATTTAACAACCGTAGCTTTGATTCCTTCATCCAAATTATTTATGTAAATTGAAAAATGATCTCCATCACTGATCCCTTTGGCACACCATTGCTAACCCAAAATGACCAAACTCCTGTTGGCTAGTCAATTTCATATTCATACCATGCTGTAAAACTCTATGACCCTATGACTATTGCTTCATACTTGCAACCATCCTCAAGCAATATGATAATAGTATAGTCTCTTGAATTGCCCAAAATATCCTTCCTAAAGGCTTTAATTGGTGTGGAGGTAATCACCCATTCAATGAGGTCTTAGTCATAGAGTCATAGAGATGTACAGCACGGAAACAGACCCTTCAGTCCAACTGGTCCATGCCAACCAGATATCCCAACCCAATCTAGTCCCAGCTGCTAGAACCTGGCCCATATCCCTCCAAATCCTTCCTATTCATATACCCATCCAGATGCCTTTTAAATGTTGCAATTGTACCAGCCTCCACCACTTCCTCTGGCAGCTCATTCCACACATGTTCCATCCTCTGCGTGAAAAAGTTTCCCCTTAGGTCTCTTTTATATCTTTCCCCTCTCACCCTAAACCTACGCCCTCTAGTTCTGGACCCCCACCCCAGGGAAAAGACTTTGTCTATTTATCCTATCCATGCCTCTCATGATTTTGTAAACCACTATAAGGTCACCCCTCAGCCTCTGACACTCCAGAGAAAACAGAGTCTAGATTAGAGTGGTGCTGGAAAAGCACAGCAGGTCAGGCAGCATCTGTGGAGCAGGAAAATCGATGTTTCGGGCAAAAGCCCTTCATCAGGAATAGAGGCAGAGTGCCTGCAGAGTGGAGAGATAAATGAGGGGTTCATTTATCTCTCCACTCTGCAGGCACCCTGCCTCTGTTCCTGATGAAGGACTTTTGCCCGAAACGTCGATGTTCCTGCTCCACGGATGCTGCCTGGCCTGCTGTGCTTTTCCAGCACTACTCTGATCCAAACTCTGGTTTCCAGCATCTGCAGTCCTCACTTTTGCCTAATTCATAAAGGTATCATGGAATGCCCAATCCATAATTGTGCGGCTTCATTTTTCTCTGGAAATCTTTTTAGAAGTAGAGCATGCAATGTTAATTTAGTTCATTTCCTGGTTTTGCTTCTAGTTCCTTTTGTTTTTCCCTTTTATGCCTTTGTTTCTCTTGGCCTATTTATTTGTAAACTGCAGGCTTGTTGCCTAAAAATTGCAAGCAAGTATTTTCAGGCTACCGCCTCTAAATGGTGCACATACCAAATAACATTTATTATTTTGACCCTGATTTGAAAACAAAAATGGCGAAACTAAATGAGGTCTGGATATTGGCAAGACTTCTTAGTGTAGAAAACTGCTTTGAAACTTCTTTCTAAGCAGAGCTTAGGAGCTTTTAGGAGAGCTGTGCTTTTAAGACTATTTAACTGCCTTTTTTTCAAAGAAATTTGGAAAAGCAATTTTGTTATTATTTCTAATTTTTTTGCTAATCAGAGTAATTGCTCACTGTATCACCTTTAGTTTTGCTTGTATTTGTGACTTCCATCCTTTTATTTTCAAGTAAGGCACTGTTGAAATGTCTTGAACTTGAAAGATGTTAGATATCAATCGAAAAAAATTAGCTCTGTCTTTTGGCTGGTAAATGCCATATTTAGATTGCTGTATGCCTGTATGTATTAAAAGAAGCTGATGCCATTGATTATCCAAATTATTTGACATCCAGGACTGTTGCCAATTGATTTTCATTTAGTTTCCCAGATTTTGGAGTCTTTGCTTTATATGAGGCCATCACTGCTAAACATGATGTGATTATTGCCTCCAGTCAATATCTTTACCTCATGTGCTAATGTTTCATAACACAAAAGAAAGTATGGATAGTGCAGTGCTGAAGGATTGCCAACTGATATTAATTGCAGCTGGCCATTTTACACATATATTACAGACACATAAGTAACTAGGTTAGTATTAGGCTCTCCTAACTTACATGCTCTGATACCAAAAGCCTGCCTCTTAAAAGTTTGTTGATATACTGACTGGGAGGCACAACACAATATCGGCCATTTGTGTATCAGAAAATGCAAGAGTCCTAACACTGACTTCTACAAAATTCCAGTACAGATCCCCTCCGGTAAAAGAAATCCATTAACATTACTTTGTTTCATGACACTCAGCCAATTCCATATCCTTTTTTATTCATGAGCTATAACTTTTCTCACATGTCTATTACATGACAATGTAGCAAATGCCTTTTGGAAGACCATGTGTCTGCACTGACAGCATTACTCTTGTAAATTCTCACTGCTACCTCTTCGAAAAACTCCAGAATATCAGTTATATATGATTTTCCCTTAACAAGTCCATGTTGGCTTTCCTTAACCTAATTTTGTCAAGGGATCATTATTTTTTGCTTTGAATTATTGTTTCTTGAAACTTTATCACCATGTATATTAAAGTGACTGGCCTACAGTTGCTGGGCTTATATTTTCACATAAGGGTGTAACATTGTAATACTCCAGTCATACAGTCATGCAGCATGGATACAGATCCTTTTGTTCCAACTTCTCCATGCTGACCAGGTATCCTAAACCGAACTAATCCCATTTGCCTGCATTTGGCTCATATCCTTCTAAACCTTTCCTATTCATATACCCGTCCAAATATCTTTTAAATGTTGTAACTGTACCTGCACCTACCACCTTCTCTCGCAGTATATTCATACGTGCACCACCCTCTGTGTGAAAAGTGTCCATTCAGGTCCCTTTTAAATCTTTACCCTCTCACCTAAAACCTACGCCCCTCTAGTTTTGGACTCCCTTATCCTTGGAACAAGACTTTGATTATTCACCTTATCGATGCCTCTCATGATTTTCTAAATCTCTATTAGGTTAGTCCTCAACCTCTGACTCTCCAGTGAAACAGGTCCCAGCCTATCCATCCTTTCCTTATAACTCAACTCTTCCAGTCCTGGAAACATCTTTGTAATTTTTCTCCATACCCTGTCTAGTTTAACAAGAACAAATCTGCAGGAGCTGGTAGAACAGAATCCTTCATGTGTTAAATAAATTTATAACAATTCTTTACTTCAAGGTTTGAATTCAACAGGTACAATGATAGAAGTTCTAATCAACAGGGAGCCCGTTTTGTGATTAGAGATCACCCTTTTAGGGCAGAGAGAAAGGGTAATCCCTTTCTCTCAGAGGTTTGTACGACTTTGGAACTCACTATCTCAGAAGACTTTGAATTTCAAACACAGACAGATCGTCAATGATCGTTATTAAATTATGGAGCAGGCTTGAGGTGCTGAATGATCTAATTAAGACCATAAGATGCCTGTATTGCCATCCTTGAGTCTCAGGAAAATTGGAAAATTATGGTCAGTATCTTTTCACTCTCACTTCCTTCAGTATCCTTAGATGCAAATCATTTGGATTTTTTACTTTAAGAACAAACAACCTATCCAATGCTTTCTTATCAATTTTAAATACTTCGAGTCTCTGAACTATCTCCTCCTTCACCACAACTCGGGAAACATAATCTTTCTTTGAAAAGACAGATGTAAAGTATCAATTTAATATCTTCAGCCATGTTACTGCTTTGATACATAAATCATAAAAATGTTATTTCATTTGGATTGACAGAATGGCATGAATGTTCTTCCCTAGTCTGCATAGTCAGGATAAGTGGTACACAATTTTCTGAAGCACAGTTTGGGAAGAAAATTAGGCAAATTAACATAAAAGACTGAGGAAATGGTATACCAATGTGAATGTAATTAAAGGGATTGTGTAAAGAAATAAATATGCACGAAGAGAATGTTATATCTGGGTAACACCATTAAAACCTGATCTCAAAGGCAGTATGCATCAAGGTTTTCCTTATTTAGACCCTGTTAAGTGGCATTACATTTTCCATTAGATTAAAAAATGGAAATCAAATATAAGTGTGGGATCAGTGTGTTATGCTAGGAAGCCTCACAAACAAATTGGTGTTGCTTTATGACTGTTCTTATTATAATATTGTTGCTACCTGCTGACAGTACTCTGACTATTTAAAGTGGAATCAATAGACTTATTCAATAATGATACACATAAGGAATGAACTATCTGAAGATAGTAGTTAAAGTAAATAAAGGAATCTAGAAAGCATATTGCTGATCTTGGTTAAATGGTGACTTCTGGTGCATTACTACATGCTGCAGAGTTCACTACCACTATTCAGCTCCATGCAATATGATGAATTTCTTGCCTGTGCTGTACAGGATGAGTGATAGAAGTTAAAGGAATTACCATTCAGAGTGTGAACAATATTGCCTGATGCCAACAGAATCAAAAATGGAATGTGTAAGTTTGGAAATTAAACATTGACGCCTGGTAGGGCCCACAATTTCAGGGGCATTCAAGTAAATAAAGACCTATATACAGAAAGTCTCAAGGGTGGTATTTGACCAGAAAGTAAGTGTGAAATATAAAGGACAACATAGCTTGAGCTCACTTAGTTGGTAGATGGTGTTTTATGTAGTATGGTAGTTCCAGCACTCTGGAATTACCACAAACCATACCAGCCGTTCTTTATAATGTGGTAGCTTTAGCACTCCTAAAATTAGCACCAACCTTTCTTGTGGTACAGCTAGTACCACTGCCCTTTGCCCCTCTTTTGGTGCACATGAGGTGGATATCATTGGACTGAGATTAACTTTTAGTTGAGAATTGGTAATATAGAGTCATAGAGTCATAGAGATGTACAGCATGGAAGCAGACTCTTCGGTTCAACCCGTCCATGCTGACCAGATATCCCAACCCAATCTAGTCCCACCTGCCAGCACCCGGCCCATATCCCTCCAAACCCTTCCTATTCATATACCCATCCAAATGCCTCTTAAATGTTGCAGCTGTACCAGCCTCCACCACTTCCTCTGGCAGCTCATTCCGAAAAATAATTTTAGAGCTATTGGAAAATAGTAGAGATTGGGACTAAATTAGCTTGCCCTTCTGGAAACCCCATGTACTGTGATGGTGTTTGTTCTCTATGACTCTAAAAACCCTCTTGCATGGTCACGGAATTCCCAGAGCTCACAGGACAGGAAAGGCATATCAGCAGAAGTCCTGTCATCAATTCTTAAATCAGATGGAGAGAAGAATTCCCAGACTTTCCTTTGTTGCTGTTGAGAGTGTTGATTGGGTGCCCCCACATAGATCAACCAGAAAGCCTTAAACATCCATTGATCAGAAGGTCCCACAGATAGACTGAAGATTTCAAAATAAGTTGACTTCTGCGTTTCTGTGAAATCCTTGCCCTCCAAGATGTACAGTTGTAATCAAGATTTAATTAAGAAATGCCCAATATCCTGTGACCAACACACTACTGCAGTTCTGCAATTTCTGCCATCGCACAAGCAATTCCATGTGCAACGTTTACTGGTCTACAGCCCCCTAGGAATACTCCAGATCATAAAAATGCTCAATCGCAGTAAACTTTAATTCCCTTGTTTGACTTAGAACATCTGCTGTTAAGATGACCGTAATAGTAAATAGATAGTAACTACTGTATTACACTTACCCTCAAAGAAGAGTGTAAAATGTATCTTAAAAATGCATTTTCATTCAATAATAGAGGGAGAACTAGTTATTTGGACACAGAACTGGCTTGAACGTAGAAGACAGAGGGTAGGCGTGATGGAGGGTTCCTTTTCAAACTGGAGGCCTGTGACCAATGGTGTGATGACACAAGGATCAGTGCCGGGTCCACTGCTTTTCATCATTTATATAAATTATTTGGATGTGAATAAAGGAGGTATAGTTAGTAAGTTTGCAGATGACACCAAATTTAAAAGTGTAGTGGACAGCGAAGAGGGTTACCTCAGAGTACAATGGGATCTTGATCAAATGGGCCAGTGGGCTGAGGAGTGGCAGGTGGAGTTTAATTTAGATAACTGTGAGGTGCTGCATTTTGGAAAGGAAAATCAGGGCAGAACTTATACACTTAATGGTAAGGTCCTGGGGAGTGTTACTGAACAACGAGACCTTGAAGTTTCTTGAAAGTGGAGTACCTGGTAGACAGGATAGTGAAGAAGAGTTTGGTATGTTTGCTTTTATTGGTCAGCGCATTGAGCATGAGTTGGGAGGTCATATTGAGCTGTACTGGTCATTGGTTAGGCCACTATTGGAATATTGCATGCAATTCTAGTCTCCCTGCTATAGGAAGGATTTTGTGAAATTTGAAAGGGCTCAGAAAAGATTTGCAAGGATGTTGCCAGGGTTGGAGGGGGTAAGCTATAGGGAGAGGCTGAATAAGCTGGGGTTGTTCTCCCTGGAGCATCAAAAGCTGAGGGGGACCTTATAGAAGTTTATAAAATCATTTGGGGCATGGATAGGGTAAATAGACAAGGTCTTTCCCCAGGGTGGAGGAGTCCAAAACTAGAGGGCACAGGTTTAAGGTAAGAGGGGAAGGATTTAAAAGGTATCTAAGAGGCAACTTTTTCAAGCAGAGGATGGTGCATGTATGGAATGTGCTGCCAAAGGAAGTGGCAGAGGCTGATTCAATTACAACATTTAAATGGCATCTGAATAGATATATGAACGGGAAAGATTTGGAGGGATATGAGCCAAATGCTGGCAAAGGGGACTAGATTTATTTAGTTGTTGGCATGGATGAGTTGGACTGAAGGGTCTCTTTCCATGCTGCATATCTCAATGACTCTCTTCAAACTTCATCTTAAATTAATGCTAAGTCATACTTACAATAATTACATGTTAACATTATTTAACCCCAGATTTAAAAACAAATTGTTTTTACACATTTTACACATCACACAGGCTTTGGCATGAATGTCTTGACAAATTGTCCACAATGGTATTTTCCTTTCCAGGCGCATAGACAATTTTCAAGTCACAGTGCTAGAGAATTAAGCTCTGTCAAAAAATCATGGGTTCTTGGTCTGAAACTTTCCTAAGAAAATCAAATGATTGTGGTCCATAGAAATGACAGATTCTTCCATGTTGTTGCTGATACATATTTCAACATTATGTAGAGCCAATACAAGACTCAATGGGTGGAAATGCATAAGGGCCTAAGCAACATGGGCTATGGCAGGAATAGGAAGAGAAGAATGTGACCATCCAAACATCAGGATCAACTCACCCATCTTTTATGCTTTTCACAAGCAGCATGGCAGAATTTTTGCTAGATGGTGGTGAGTTGTCACTTAAAGGCAATTATTACTTGTTAAGCAATTCATTGACAGCATTGGTCAGTTAGCTGAGATGGTTAGAGCGTGGTGCTAATAACCCCAAGGTCGTGGGTTCCATCCCCACACTAACCATGTGTAGTGCTGAGGTGGGTAAGTCACCGATGTTTGAAGTGCTTTATCAGGGTTGGTGTTTGCTTTAAGGTGGCTCAATGGTTAGCACTGCTGTCTCACAGTGCCAGAGGGTTCAATTCCTGCCTCAGGCAACTGTTTGTGTGGAGTTTGCACATTCTCCCTGTGTCTGTGTGGGTTTCCTCCGGGTGCACCGGTTTCCTCCCACAGTCTGAAAATGTGCAGGTTAGGTGAGTTAGCCATGCTAAATTGCCTGTAGTGTTAGGTGAAGGGGTAAATGTAGGGGAATGGGTCTGGGTGGGTTGCTCTTTGGAGGTCGGTGTGGACTAGTTGGGCTGAAGGGCCTGTTTCCACACTGTAAATAATCTAATCTAACTCACCTCATTAATATCCATCTTTGTCTTTTACCTCCAATAGTCAGAGGGAAATTGAGAAACAAACTTGTAAGGAGATCTCAGCTATCTGTAAGAATAATAGGGTAGTTATGGTAGGGGATTTTAACTTTCCAAACACCGACTGGGACTACCATAGTGTTAACGGTTTAGATGGAGAGTAATTTGTTAAGTGTGTACAAGACAATCTTCTGATTCAGTATGTGGATGTACCTACTAGAGAAGGTACAAAACTTGACCTACTCTTGGGAAATAAGGCAGGGCAGGTGACTGAGGTGGGGAAGTGGGGAAAAACTTTGGGGCCAGGGACCATAATTCTATTAGATTTAAAATAGTGATGGAAAAGGATAGACCAGATCTAAAAGTTGAAGTCCTAAATTGAAGAAAGGCCAATTTTGACAGTATTAGGCAAGAACTTTCAAAAGCTGATTGGAGGCAGATGTTCGCAGTTAAAGGGACGGCTGGAAAATGGGAAGCCTTCAGAAATGAGATAACAAGAATCCAGAGAAAGTATATTCCTATCAGGGTGAAAGGGAAGGCTGGTAGGTATAGGGAATGCTGGATGACTAAAGAAATTGAGGCTTTGGTTAAGAAAAAGAAGGAAGCATATGTCAGGTATAGACAGGATAGATCGAGTGAATCCTTAGAAGAGTATAAAGAAAGTAAGAGTATACTTAAGAGGGAGATCTGGAGGGAAAAACGGGGACATTAGCTTTGGCAAATAGAATTAAGGAGAATCCAAAGTAGTTTTACAAATATATTAAGGACAAAAAGGTAACGAAGGAGAGAATAGGGCCGCTCAAAGATCAGCAAGGCGGCCTTTGTGTGGAGGCACAGAAAATGGGGGAGATACTAAATGAATATTTGCATCAGTATTTACTGTGAAAAAGGATATGGAAGATATAGACTGTAGGGAAATAGATGGTGACATCTTGCAAAATGTCCAGATTACAGAGGAGAAAGTGCTGGATGTTTTGAAACGGTTAAAAGTGGATAAATCCCCAGTACCTGATCAGGTGTACCTGAGAACTCTGTGGGAAGCTAGAGAAGTGATTGCTGGGCCTCTTGCTGGGATATTTGTATCATCAATAGTCACAGATGAGGTGCCGGAAGATTGGAGGTTGGCAAACGTGGTGCCACTGTTTAAGAAGGGCGGTAAAGACAAGCCAGGGAACTATAGACCGGTGAGCCTGACCTCCGTGGTGGGAAAGTTGTTGGAGAGAATCCTGAGGGACAGGATGTACATGTATTTGGAAAGGCAAAGACTGATTCGGGATAGTCAACATGACTTTGTGCATGGGAAATCATGTCTCACAAACTTGATTGAGTTTTTTGAAGAAGTAATAAAGATTGTTGATGAGAGCAGAGCAGTAGGTGTGATCTATATGGACTTCAGTAAGGCGTTCGACAAGGTTCCCCATGGGAGACTGATTAGCAAGGTTAGATCTCATGGAATACAGGGAGAACTAGCCATTTGGATACAGAACTGGCTAAAAGGTAGAAGACAGAGGGTGGTGATGGAGGGTTGTTTTTCAGACTGGAGGCCTGTGACCAGTGGAGTGACCACAAGGATCGGTGCTGGGCCCTCTACTTTTTGTCATTTACATAAATGATTTGGATGCGAGTGAAAGAGGTACAGTTAGTAAGTTTGCAGATGACACCAACATTGGAGATGTAGTGGACAGCGAAGATGGTTACCTCAGATTACAACAGGATCTTGACCAGATGGGCCAATGGGCTGAGAAGTGGCAGATGGAGTTTAATTCAGATAAATGCGAGGTGCTGCATTTTGGGAAAGCAAATCTTAGCAGGGCTTATACACTTAATGGTAAGGTCCTAGGGAGTGTTGCTGAACAAAGAGACCTTGGAGGCAGGTTCATAGCTCATTGAAAGTGGAGTCGCAGGTAGATAGGATAATGAAGAAGGCGTTTGTATGCTTTCCTTTATTGGTCAGAGTTATGAGTACAGGAGTTGGGAGGTCATGTTGCGGCTGTACAGGACATTGGCTAGGCCACTGTTGGAATACTGCATGCAATTCGGGTCTCCTTCCTATTGGGAAGATGTTGTGAAACCTGAAAGGGTTCAGAAAAGATTTACCAGGATGCTGCCAGGGTTGGAGGATCTGAGCTACAGGGAGAGGCTGAACAGGCTGGGGCTGTTTTCCGTGGGGCGTTGGAGTCTGAGCGGTGACCTTATAGAGGTTTACAAAATTATGAGGGGCATGGATAGGATAAATAGACAAAGTCTTTTCCCTGGGGTCGGGGAGTCCTGAACAAGAGTGCGTAGGTTTAGGGTGAGAGGGGAAAGATATAAAAGAGACCTAAGGGGCAACGTTTTCGTGCAGAGTGTGGTACGTGTATGGAATGAGCTGCCAGAGGATGTGGTGGAGGCTGGTACAATTTTAACATTTAAGAGGCATTTGGATGGGTATATGAATAGGAAGGGTTTGGAGGGATATGGGCCGGGTGCTGGCAGGTGGGACTAGATTGGGTTGGGATATCTGGTCGGCATGGATGGGTTGGACCGAAGGGTCTGTTTCCATGCTGTACATCTCTATGACTCTATGACTGTACAACTCACCAAACAAGTTTGACATGGAATCCAGAGTAGGATTCAGCTCAACATTTGCTCTTATTTGCATCCAACAATATTACATCTCAGGGCATGATCCACAGGCATCAGTTACTTGCAACCCTTATCCATGGACATTGGCATCCAGCATCTGCCAACCCATCATGATCATCATGGCACTTTTTGGCTACATTGGCAGACCTCAGATGAGCCACTGACTCACATTCAAAAATGTACTGGCAACAAAGGCACCCATGAAGTTGGCAGTCACTTGCAATGTCGCACCATATTAGTCACAAAGCAACATTGCCCTTAGTATGAGTTGGCAGGACGGACACTCCCTCATACATGCAACCCCATTTCTCAATTATGTCACTATCTGACCACCATGCTGCACATTCTACCTGTCTGTGGCTGTATCTCATGTGAGCACCCTCTAAATCAGCACTACCCTGTCCCCAGTATTCATTGTAGAGCCACTGATTATCACTGTCCAGTAGGAGAGCATCAAACACGTAGCCTTTGTAAATCACCTCAGTATGTCTGGAAGATAAGACTTGCTTGTAACTTGTACATTTTCCAATCTGATTGTTGAAACGTTAACTTACAAATTTTCCATTTTGGATTCATTCTCCCATTGCTCTCATGGTTCTATTTCACTCCCTACTTCCTTCACTACCATTTGTCCACTTTTCTCCTGACTTTCATCCCTAGAATAGTATCTTTTCAACCTGTTAACATGATACATTTGCTAACTCCTTTTGTCTACAGTACCAACTATATGATTCGCATCATTGTTTCTTCTTGATTGATAGGGTCATAATTTTCCTCATATTCTCATTCTTTCCTATAGCTTGAGGGACCTTTGATTTTCTCCCTTGAAATTTCCACAAGTGTCTAATTAGGTTTCAGTCTTTTAGCCCCAAACTTCAATAGAAAAGCTGCAGGCACAAGCTCATCAGCATTGAGTATTGCCTCTTTGACAGTTGCAGAATGTTCTTTTAACAAGTTGGTGTTCATGCTCATAGCTGTCAAAACGCTTAGTAATATTAAGGTCTAACTCTCTTGCAGCCATGTCCAGTTACCTTCTCAAATGAAGTGAAATGCCTTTCAACTCCATCCTCATTAAACTTAAACATTAAGTATAGATTCTTAGTTAAATCAAAACCCTCAGTGGAATCATAATCATTCTCTAGGCTACTACCATTCTTCCTTCTTTATTCTAAGCTTTGCTTTGGCTAACTCCAGCTGTTCAACCTTTCGATTTCTTTGGAGTTTTCTTAATTTTATTTCTCTCTGCTCATCTCTGTCCTTTCCTTCCAATTCAAGTTCTGTTATTTCCAGTTACCTCTGATTTTGATTTTCCTCTTTTTTGAATTTACGTCTTTTAATTTCTAACTTAATTTTCACTAATTCTTTCTCCCAGTTCCAAATGTTGAATAATTACATGAAGTATCCTGTCCTTTTGAGATTCTGCTTTTGCTTCTCCCTTCAAGTTATCCACGAGTGCCCTCAATTTGGCCTTTGCCAAAATTTAAAATAATCTATTGTTATGTCTTCCACTCTTAGAAACATTCAAGGCAGTCTAAAAGATTTTGGGCAATAATCTTCACCACAATATAGTTGCTTTATGCTTAGAACCTGTCTACAGCTCTTCCTTGAACAAAAAAGATACAGAGCCCCTTCAATCCCATGAATTCATACAATCTGCCAAGAGCCCCAACTGTTATGATCCAAGCTGATGTTATTGCTGGAGTAGTCAGAATGAAACTGGGCTTGATAGATCATATTTTAAATTGCTTTGGTTTTTAACAAAGTGGTCATTTGCTGAAACATAAGTCCACAATGATGTAGCTTTTGCTATACCAATAAAATAGAAATGTATTAACAAAAAGAAATAAAAGCATAAATCAAACTATCAACTTCTTTTTTTGAACACATAGTAAAGTATAATCTCATCCAATCCCAAACACTCATTTTGATATATCTTTTCTTTTCAGGAGTATTGTTCTATTTAAGCATCTTCATCGAAAGACTTCATGGGACTGTCCAAAACTCAAAATATTTATCTCTGAAAAAGTCTGTCCTTCTCCTTCTAAACTAAAACAATTTATTTTGTTTGGTCATAAAATCCTACCAATGTGCATTTAAAAAGTTGCAAAGCAAATTCTGAGAAATTGTTTTAAAAGAAGTAATTATGGCTACATGAATATTTACAAGCTAATAGTTAACTTCAGACCCATGGAAAACCCACCTGTTACTAACTGAAAAACCAAAAGCCAAACTCACAATAATTAACATTTAAATTTATTATAAATAACACAGTATATAACACAAAATAAAAATTGAATGAATTCAAACTAATGTTATGTACTTGTCCAAAGATGTTTCTATTGGAGATGTCACTACTTTATTGTTAACTCCCACTAGGCAACCCATTTTTACCAACTCCTCCCTCCATGGATTACAGACACACCTCTACCATGGACCCTACAATGGAGATGCGCCATGGTACGGATTGGGCAAAGTTTGAATGTAGCTAGGCATTCTAGTCTTCCTGGTATTACTCCGCTAAAACTGGTGCCAGTACAGTACTGAATGCAGTCTTCATAGTGCATCTTAAAGTGAGGATATAATATTGTACTTTTTCCAGCAATAACTATCATATTCGACCAATCAGTTGAGCTTTCCATTGCTACTGCAATATGGTAATTTTTTATTATTGATTCTTGAGTTTATTTGTGGTTATTACTTCATTCAGTTTATTGTTAAAAGCATGTAAGCAGGCAAGAATGCTATACCAAACTTCTATGTTGCTCTCTGTTGTCTGACTATTACTGCTATTTAAGACTCAAGCTGGCTGTCATTTGATACTGAAATCCCACATTGTTAGAGAAAATTTATGTATTTTATCATAATTGATACACAGATAATTGGCTTGACTTTAGAACACCAACCAATTATCTTCCAGAAATGTTTGTGAAGAAGCCTCAATGTTTTATGATTGCTGTGATAAGTCACTGACATGGGGGAATAGACTCCTAATTAGTGTGGCAGTCAAGGTTGATTGGGGCTGCAAATGGAAACAGCATGACTTGTTAAAAATATACATTCTGAAAAAATGTGGTTCATACTGGTCAAACTATCGGTGCCCTTCTAATTCACAATTGCCTGTCCATGAATGCTGTGTGCTTTGCTCTGCTAGAAGAAGTTTTAAAAACATTCAATACATACATTTTTGCTTAAAAAAATCCATGATAATATATAGTGCATTCTGTTGGGCTTTAGTTGCCCATTCTCTTTCTAAACATACTGAACCAATTATGTTGATTTTTGAAAATCTTTAGTAAACACACTAGCTTGCCAACAAACATATTACTTGTTATTCCTGTTCTATTTGTAGGAAGCAGTATGCAATATATAAATTATATTTGTTTTAATGTGAGATAATTTCAGGCATATCTGAAATGAGAAATATGAGGTTTGTGGAGGAAGGCACATTAAAATATATAATAGATTCAGCAAATGAGTGGAAACATAATGCATGCAGGAATCTGTCTAGACACTGTCTACTTCGCTAATTGTAGAAGCTTGTGAAGCTTAGAAATAAACCAGCATCAGATTTATATACAAAAATATCAAATCAATGAATCTCATTAAATTTTATATAGCAATTGGATCCACAATTGAATTTTAAATGATGACTTAAGATTTGATTTTTTGAGGACTTCATGGCGTGAATATATTTATATTCTTACCCTTTGTTAAAAGAAAATGAATCAGTTTCCCTTCCCCTGAGAAGCAGGAAATTAAGAAACAAATAATAGAATGTATAAATAAGGTGTGATTCTACCCAGTGGCTGACACAAATCTGGTGCTCCATTGCAGCGCAGTTCTCAAATATGTGGGAAATCATGGATTGTACCCCTTCAGCTCCCCAAGGCACCCACCTCCCTGTGAACACTGTTTCCCACTGGGAATACCAGATTGTGAAATCATCCCTTTACGGTTTATTTAGTACTTCCTAAAGAAATATATCTGGTTACAATTTCAGTCCCTGAGGCTGCTACCATCAGAGCTGAACAGGTGGTGGGTAGCAAAAGTTTGGCTATGATGCAGCATTTTCCCAACAAGCATGAATGGCCGAATAATCTTTCGGATCGACGTGATGTGAAATTTTCAAAAAACAGACAAAGCTTCATTCAAATGTCATGATACATTCACTTGAAACTGAATCCACATAAATCAAGACTGAGCTGTACACTATCTTTGTGTATCCAGAGCAGACCTAAGGGATGCCATAGAAACACTAGGGTCAAAGCCTTTCATATTATTTTGTTTTTCAGTTCATTGCTACCTTTAAAGGTTCAAAATGGATTTCGAAGAATTATTAGCCTTGGGAAGGGGTTTGCAGCTAAAATAAATAAGACAAACTCATTGTGGTGGCTTGAAAAGCAATCTGTGCACAAATAGCACAGTAACACAATATTTGATCCTCATCACCTTGTCCAGCTCCACATTCCCTGCATAATAAGCTGGAGAAACTTATTTCTGGCAATAGTACAGAAAACTCGTGCTTCAGAACTAAAAGCACCGTAGCCAATACAGCTACGACAACTACAATGTGGAAAATTGTTAAGACATGTTCTGAGCACAAAAAAAAGGACTAATCCAACACCACCAGTAAAATTCCTAATGATTCTATTCTCAATAATCCACGAAGCAATGGAAAGGTTTCTCACTTGCAAAGGAATAACCTGCTCACATGTACTTGGGTTCTGCCAGGGCCACTGTGGCTGACCTCATTAAAGCCTTGGTACAAAGGCGCTGAGAAGAACTGAACTCCAAATTTGAGATGCCCTGAGGCATGGTACATTGGTGAAACCGAGCAGTTGCTACAACTACAGATGAATGAACACCGCACAACAATCACCAGGCAGGAGTGTTCTCTCCCAGTCAGAGAACATTTCAGCAGTACAGGCCATTCAACCTCAGACCTTCAGGTGACCATCCTCCAAGGCAGGCTTTGGGACAGGCAACAACGCAGAGTGGCTGAGCAGAAGCTGATAGCTTGGGTTCATATCACACTACAGATAACCCCACTGCACTATAAACTCTCTCACACATACACACACTCCTACATATACATATCCACACAGAACCTCGATCATACACAAGCTCTCTCTAATATGCACACACATACACTCCCGCACTCTCACCCACACAAGCACCCTCTCACAGGCTTATACCCCATTTCTCTCTGTCTCTCTCTCTCAAACACACACACACTTAACCAAGCCTACACACATACACACACACTCTATCACATGCAGTCATACCTGCAGGCACACACCCACATGAACACATTCACTCTGCCTCTCCTAAATGTGCAAACATATAAGTTTATGGGGTGAATTTGTTTTTGCAGAATTACAGTATATTTTACTCGAAAACTGCATGAATCCATATAAAACTCTGTAAATCCCACTTTAGAACTCAACATTGGGACACAGATAGATCTCGCACCTTATTGCATTGTCTGAGCTGAGATGGCAATTGTTAGAAAAGCTAGACCTAACTTGAAAATGTAATTTAAAAGAAGTTCTGGGATTTACATGTCAAAGAAACCAACACATCCCATTTTAAAAGATGACCTAAAATTGTTTAATGTATCACCATATATCCATGACACTGTACTCATTTGGCTATAAATTCTATGTCTTATGATCTTATTCTCCACAACCACCTGATGAAGAAGCAGCGCTTCGAAAGCTAGTGCTTCCAAATAAGCCTGTTGGACTATAACCTGGTGTTGTGTGATTTTTAGTTTTGTACACCCCAGTGCAACACCGGCTCCTCTAAGTCCAAACGTGAGGTGAGAGTGACTATCCTTGACATCAAAACGACATATGGCTGTGCATGGCATCTTAGGGACCCTAAGAAAGCTGGAGTCAATAGGAATTGGGTGAAAATCTCTCTTTTGGTTGGAATCATGCCTGGCACAAATGAAAATGGTTGTTATTTTTCAACGGCAGTCACCTCAGCTCCAGGACATCTCTGTAGAAGTTCTTTAGGGTAATGTCCTAGGCCCAACCATCTTCAATTGCTTCATTCATGACGTTCCCTCTGGCATGAAGTCAGATGGGTGATGCTTGCTGATTACTGCACAATATTCAGTACCCTTTGAAACCCCTCAGATACTGAAGCAAGCTATGTTCAATTGCAGCAAGACCTGGTCAATACTCTGTTTGGGCTGACAAATGATTTTCATGCCACAGAACTGCCAGGCAATGATTCGCTCCAACAAATAAAAATCTGACCATTAAATATCTTGATGTTCCGTGCCACTACAATTGCTCAATTCATTGCGATGAATAACCTGGGAGTTAACATTAACCAGAAACTGAACTGTACTAACCATAAAAATATTACAGATGCAAGACCAAATCAGAAGCTGGGATCTATGTGGTGAGTGAGATAACCACCCAATTCCTGTCTGCTGTCGACATGGCACAAATCAAGAATCACTCTCCTGGATTACTGCAGCTCCAATATAACTGAAGAAGTACAGAACAAGCTAGTACCAAGCATCCCACTTGGTTGGCATATCATCTACCACCTTCAATATTCACTCCCTTCACCAGCAATATACAATAGGAGCAATATATACCATTGACCAAAATTCACTGCAGTAATCCAACAAGCTTACTTAGCTTAATTAGTGCTCAATAGAAGCTTTGTTTAGAGGTATCTGTTTTGGTTGGTCCTTCTTTATTGTCATCTTGAGACAGCAGCCTACCATCACTGTGAGCAACCCAGACCAAGTTTAACTGCTATGGACATTAACCTGATGTCATTCCACCCATTTCAGCTCTCAACTGGTTATGCTCTGTTAAACTCAAGGTTTCAATATTCAACATGAAAAAAATAGGCGTAGCATGACCTTTATGTATTAAGATGATGAAAACAAGATTGCATAAATAGCATCAAGACTAACACCAGGTTTTAAAATGATTAAATGTTGTTGTTGTAAGCTGGTGTTGACTGTGAATACTGAATAGTCATTACTGTTTTCTATTGCTTTCCTTTATGTTTTTACTGAAATTCACCTAGATATTTAGTCATAAGTTAAGTGTTGGAAAGTATATTTTAAACTGTCTAAGAATGAAAAAATAACCATCATGTATGATGAAGTCAATCAATCATAACAGTATGTCAATTCACTTTTGAAAAGAAAGTGTTTGAGAACTAAAAATAGATTGGAAACAGGAAGAAGCAATGGTAAATAGAACTTGCTATATTTATTAAGAATTTTAAAACTCACTTATATTTACTCACTAACAGTAAAGCTGTATGTCAAATCAATCTGTAAGAATGCAAGCCTATAAACGTTAAACATTTTTGCTAGGTTTCATTGAAGTTCTTGTAAACCATATTGTCAGTAAAAAGAGCAAAATTGTAATTCTGCTGGAAGAAATAATAAGCTATTCATAAACAGAAAATGTTCAGCAGCCTCTCAGTTCTTTTTGTGATGAGGAATTGTATAATCTGATTAGTACTTACCCATGAAATAAGGACCTTGCTGTGCTGGGAGTCATAGCTTCACACACATGGACATAGTGTTACCTACATCCTTAACTGTTTGCCATGTTTGGTGGTTCACTGAGCTTTACAGCTAAATATATATCTCATTGCCAAAGCTATTTGTGATAATTGTATATATTCCTTGTGTTTCTTAAAGCGAACATTAATGATTTGATGTAATTCTTGTCCTCAAGAGACTTGTAGGTGTCAATTATCATCATTTATTCAGTTATTAGTAAGGCAAATGGGTTATGGATGAGGCCAGACCACTCAAAACATTCCTGAGCAGGCAACCCAGGCCATAACTTTGCAATTTGCTGCGGTAAGTGTACAGTGAAAGTTACCCAGATTAAGCTAACTAGGTTGACTACTAGGGTTTAAAACAGACAGAAATTTATTCACAAAATTACACAATGAAACACAAAGAATAGAAATAAGAACCAGTATAGAACTAAATCTATCCAAACCTAGACCTAATTATGTTGTTCCAAGCATACACAACAGTCCCAATAAGAAAACCTTCTTGAAAAACAGGATAAAAATGGAACAGATGCTTACAGGTTGAAGTTAGAAGGGCAGAAAGAGAGAGAGTTCATTTTCACATAGCTCACTATTGAACTCCCAACTAGTTCTGGACTGAACTGCTCAGCTAGATAACTGACCACTCCCCTTTCATTATACAGGTCACTTCTAAAACATGACCATTTTGGCCTGAAGTCTCATCTGTTTACATATAGGCAAAAAGACCTCTCAATACCCTTTAATCTCTGTACCTAACCAGTCTAATTGGCACCGGGAGTGGTTTACAATCTCTCTAAAAAAAACCAATGACGCAGTATCCTTGAGAAAGGACTAGCTTTTAGAAAGAAGGACCAGCTTTGTGACAGATGTTGAAATAATTTGACCGTGCATACGTTATGACCTAGGCTGAATCATATTTTGCAATCACAAAATCTAAATTATGAAAATACGTTAAAATGGTACTTTACAATTTTAAATTAATAAATGCCAAAAAGCTGTATTTTGTTTATTTTGTGGAACTTTATGAGTATGTCTGCTTTTACTCTTTCCCCATACACCTAATGTGACTCACCACTTAGTGTTAGGCTATTAGATGGCTTTTCAAATGCAATGTTTGAAAGTGTATCCAAACATAAAATTGCAATGTTTTAGAAGTTAATAGTACTTACTGTCTCATATCCACCACAGTCCTGTAATTTATTAAGTAAAGCATTCATTTCATGCATTTACTAATGAGCTAATACAAATGGACTGCCAGTCTCTGTGTGGCTAATTCTGTATGCATATGAAATCACACACATAAGTTCAACACACACTTGAGTGAATATGATTGATGTCATTTTTAAAAAAATAGGTTTTAGCCTGACCTTTATGTATTAAGATAAAAATAAGATTGCATAAATAGCATCAGGGCTAAAAAGCATCATTCTGCTTCATTTGACATGCTTCACACAATGTAAGAGTTAGGCCGAGCTTGATTGATTTTGGAAAAATGGCATGACTTAATATTCATAAACAAATGGGGTCTTGCATTAAAGTCATTGAGATCCTGCATTTGGTCTTCTCCTTCCATGTGCTGTCTACCTCCAGCGTCTCCAAGAGACAGATTGAGTCAATGCTCCCAACGTTGTGTTGTGTCAGATTGGACCAGTTCTTTGAATGTATACCAGTCTTTACATCAGTTTAGAGACTTCTCCACAGTTGTTGTATATTCCTGAGATTTTGATTACCAGACTACCAATTGTACAGTCCATGTCTTCAATCTGTCACAATAATATATAAAATAATGGCCTTGTTTTGGCTACCCTTCAGCCTTCCCAATTTATAAACCAAAATAATGCAATTTTTTTAAAAAAAAACTTTACATGGTTGTATCAGACAACATTTTGGTGAGTGTATATATAATACTTCTATGTGAAGTTATAGTTTTTGTACAAAAAAGTCAATTCAAAATAATCAAAAAAAATCAAAATAAGCAGCTTCAGGACGGTGCCAGATATGGTCGACTCCTTGTGAGCTCCTGCATGCAGATCTAAGTTTCCTATTTCCTACAATCGTGCTACACTCTTTAACACCCCGAGGCCCTGTTTATTGTAACTGGCAACTTCAATTAAGCCAATCTAAGGGAGGTATTGCTCAAGTACCACCAGAATATTACGTGCCCCATCAGGGGCTTGAACATTTTAGACCTCTTCTAGACCACTGTGAAAGATGCCTACTGCTCCATCCCCCGCCCTCATTTTCGGAACTCCAACCACAATGCCGTTGTTCTTCTCCCAGCTAACAGGCAAAATCTCAAGCAGGAGACACCCTCGCGGATAAAGGTCCAGTACAGGTCAATGGAGGCAGAGGATCAACTCCAGTGCTATCTGGAATCGGCTGATTGGGCCATGGTCAAACAGTCTGCAGGTACCTTGGACAAGTACGCCACCACTGTCACAAACTTTATCAGCAAGTGTGTGGAGAACTGCATACCGAGGAAGTCAATCTGGGTGTTTCCCAACAGGAAACCCTGGATGAATCAGAACATACAGAATCTGCTAAAAACCAAATGTGAGGCCTTCAGATCAAGAGACCCACTCAAATATAAGGAATCCAAGTATGACCTTCACAGAGCCATTAAGACAGCTAAGGACCAATACCGATTCAAACTAGAGATCCAGACAGACATTCTGCAACTATGGAAAGGACTGAATGACATTACAGGTTCTAAAAAGAGAAATGCAAGATAGCAGATGATAATACATCCCTCCCAGATCATCTCAATGCCTTCTATGCTCTCTTTGAGTAGAATTTCGGTGCAGTGGTATCACCTATTCAAACAAGTCATGACAAACCTATCCCAACAGTCATTGCATCAGAGGTCAGATCAGTTTTCCTTTGTGTGAACCCAAGGAAAGCAATGGGACCAGATGGAGTACCAGGCCATGCACTCGGAGCATGCGCAGATCAACTGGCAGAGGTCTTCTCGGACATCTTTAACCTCTCCCTTTAGCAGGCCACTGTCCCTGCCTGTTTCAAGATAGCCAACATCATCCCTGGGCCTGAGAAGGCTCATGCAGCATGTCTCAATAAGTACCACCCAGTGGCCCTAACTTCAGTGGTCATGAAGTGCTTTAAAAAGCTGGTCATGGCATTAGTCAACTCTAGCCTCCTCACTACTATTGACCCACTCCAATTTGCTTATTGGACCAACAGATCCACGTCAGATGCCATATCACTTGCCCTTCACTCCTCACCAGGACATCTTGACACCAAGAACAGCTACGTAGGAATCCTACTCATTGACTACACTTCAGCCTTCAACACTTTTATCCCCTCAAGAATGATTACTAATCTTGGTGATCTCGGACTAAGCCCCACTCTCTGCAACTGGAACCTCAATTTCTTGACTCACAGGCCTCATTTAGCGAAGATTGGAACAATATTTCATCCTCACTAACACTCAACACTGGAGCCCCCCAGGGATGCATATTCAGCCCCCTACTGTACTCACTGTATACCAATGACTGCATCACCAAATACCAGATTAATGCCATTTACAAGTTCGCTGATGACACCAATTTAATCGGTTGTATCTCAGGTGGCGATGAAACAGAAGACAGATGGGAGTTAGAAAACCTGGAAAAATGGTGCACTGAGAATAAACTAGCTCTCAATGCCAGCAAAACCAAGGAACTCATTATTGACTTTCAGCGGGATGTTATTCATGCTCTCTTACACATTAACAGCACAGAGATGGAACGAGTGGAGAATGCCAAGCTCCTGAGAGTGGTAATCAACAACAAGCTTTCTTGGACTCTTCATGTGGACGCACTGATTACAAAGGCCCAACAATGTCTCTTCTTCCTCAGGCAGCTGAGAAAATTTGGCATGACAGTGAATACCCTTGCCAACTTTTGTAGGTGCACTATCAAGAGCATTCTGTCTGGATGTATCAGTACCTAGTATGGCAACTGTACCATTCAACATCGGAGACGGTTACAGAGAGTGGTGAACTCGGCCTGGACAGTCACAAAAGCCAACCTCCCATTTATAGAATCCATCTACCAGGCCCGCTGTCAAGGAAAGGCCACCAGCATTCTCAAAGATCTATTCCACTGTGGCAATGCTTTTCTACAACCTCTGCCATCGGGGAGAAGGTACAGAAGCCTGAACACATGCACCAGCCGGTTTCAAAATAATTTTTACCCTACTGTTGTTCGAATACTGAATGGACTCACAAACTCTTAGCATTCACCTGTACCTGTTTTTTTTTTGTTTTTGCCACTGTTTACCTACTATTTAGTTATCTATGCTATTTAACTATGTGATCTGCCTGTATTGCTCGCAAGACAAAGCTTTTCACTGTGTTTCGGTACATGTGATAATAAATTCAATTCAATTGAATTCAAGGAATTAGTATCAAATTCCAGAGGTTTCTGCAAATATTCATGCCATATGAGAGTGGAGTTTCCCTTTGTTTTGTTTTATGCATCACACATGTTATCCTTTACCACCTTGGCTTTCAGCAACCTGTGCTCAATGATTTACTGAATCTGTACTCCTATCTAACCTACACACTGTACCAAATCTGAACTTGTGACTAGTAATTTCTTATGACGATGGATCTTAGCATTCTTGAAAAGGAGGATGGTAAATATCACTCTTATCTTGAGTGATCTCCTGTAAAAGCTTGGCCTAAAGCATGACTAATTTGTGAAATAATTAATTAAGTGGACCAATAATTCAAATTAGTAGAAGGTCTATTCATCCTGTACAATCATTAGTATCTGTTCAATGCCTGGTTTTCTTTTGCGTGGTCATATTGAATCTGTATTGGTGCTTTAGGATCTGATCTCCTTTTAGTTAGCAGCAGTTTCACCATTTCCATTAAGTTTCATTGAACAGTCATGGCAAAAATAAAGGCTGTTTGAAGTCCATGCCAGTTCAATGCAAGAACAATTTAGTCAGTGCCATTGTTGACAATGCAAATTCAGATACGTACTCAATTCCCTTTTGTAAACCATAATTTAATCTGTCTTGACTATCTTCTCAGGATGGGCATTTAGGATTTGAAGCACTTGTTTCTTTGAGAAGGATCATTGTGTTGTTGTCAATCACCCTAAATTTGGCTTCTCTGGTACACAATCTTCTCTCTGTGGTAACAATTTCTCTCTGTCTAGTGCATCAAGACTCTGAATGAACGTGAATATCTTTGTTAAATCTTCATCCAACTTTCTCCAGTCTAAGCAGAGCAACCATATAATCCATTAACTGAAGCTCCTTATCCATGGAATCATTCACATGAATTTTTATTGCATTCTCCCTCTAAAACTTTTACATCCTTCCTAAAGTATGGTGCCCATATTTACACAGAATACTCCCGGCCAAACCATGTTTTCTAAAGATTCATTATAACTACCTACCTTACTTTTCTCTGCTATATCATACCCGCTTTATAATTGTACCCTTCATTTTATATTGCCTGTCCATGTTCCTCCCACCACAATGTAACACTTCATAGTGCTAGTGGAAATAATTTATCTCTGTCTCCTCTGTTTGGACACCTCATGATTTTGAACATCTCTATGAAATCGCCTCTCAACTTACTCCCAAAGGATAATGCTCCCCAGCTTCAAGTATTTGCTTAGCTTTGGACATTTTTGAACAAAAGTCATGTCCTTTCTTTATTTTCTGTTGTATTTGTCCAGCTTTGATCGGAAATTTGTCTTGACCAGTGTGCAAAGCAGATGATGTCAGCTCAGTTGCTCATTATGTGTAATGTTCGATACTCAATTCTATTGTGATCACAGTTCGAAACACAATTCTACCTCACTATGCCAAAAAAGAAATATTGCTGGAACTGGCACTGTTTTCTAATAAATATCATAGTCTCACAGATTTGTACAGCATGGAAGCAGACCCTTCAGCCTAACCAGTCTATGCCATGAACGTAATCCAAACTAAACTAGTCCCACCTGCCTCCTCCAGGCAAATCTTTCCTATTCATGTACTTGCTGAAAATGTGTTGCTGGAAAAGTGCAGCAGGTCAGGCAGCATCCAAGGAGCAGGAGAATCGACGTTTCGGGCATGAGTCCTTCTTTAGGAATGAGGAAAGTGTGTCCAGCAGGCTAAGATAAAAGGTAGGGAGGAGGGACTTGGGGGAGGGGCGTTGGAAATGCGATAGGTGGAAGGAGGTTAAGGTGAGGGTGATAGGCCGGAGTGGGGGTGGGGGGCGGAGAGGTCAGGAAGAAGATTTCAGGTTAGGAAGGTGGTGCTGAGTTCGAGGGTTGGGATTAGACAAGGTGGGGGGAGGGGAAATGAGGAAACTGGAGAAATCTGAGTTCATCCCTTGTGGTTGGAGGGTTCCTAGGCGGAAGATGAGATGCTCTTCCTCTAGCCATCATGTTGCTATGGTCTGGCGATGGAGGAGGCCAAGGACCTGCATGACCTTGGTGGAGTGGGAGGGGGAGTGGAAGTGTTGAGCCATGGGGTGGTTGGATTGGTTGGTCCGGGTGTCCCAGAGGTGTTCTCTGAAATGTTCTGCAAGTAGGTGGCCTATTCATGTACTTGTCCAAATGACTTTTAAACATTGCAATCATGCCTACATCAACCACTTCCTCAGGAAGTTTATTCCACACACAAACCACCCTCTATGTGAAAAATGTGTCCCTTATATCTTTTTAAAATCTCTCTTCTCTCACCTTAAAATGTGCACCCAGTCTTGAAAGCCCCCATCTTAGGAAAAAGATACCTACCCTCAATTCTATCTATACCCATCATGATTTTATAAAATCCAATAAGGTCCCATCTCAACCTCCTACACCCAGTGTAAAAAATCCCGGCCTATATGGCCTTTCTTTATAACTTAAACCCTTCATACCTGGCAGAACCTTGGTAAATCTTTTCTGAACCCTCTCTAGCTTAATATTATCCTTCCTATAACCGGGCGACCATAACTAGATACAGTATTCCAGAAGAGGCCTCACCAATGGGCTGTATAACCTCAACATGATTTCCCAACTCCTATACTCAAAGGACTGAGCAATGAAGGCAAGCGTGTTAAACGCCTTTTGAACCACTGCTCGTTTAAAATGGTTATGCTGTCCTTGCCTTATTTTTTAAGAGAGGTCATAAAAGCAGCAATTCGGAAAAGTCTGATTTCGATTGGTTTTAGGGACAGTTTGAATATAGCTAGCAGACACTGCCTCAGGCAAAAAGGCTTTCAAGTTTAAAAATACACTTGAACAATGAAAGGGAAATGGCCAGTGCTCCCAGCTCAGCTTTTCTCTGGTTTGGCTTGGTTAGCAAGCAGTAGTGTTTTGAGGCTGCTGATCCAAGAAATAGCTACATGGAAGAGAGTGTTCTATGCTGCCTTCTCTCTGACTTTGCTCTTATAAGGTCCTGTATTTGATTTTACCTTTTGTGCCAAGGGGTGTTTTTGGGGATTGTTGCAAGTATATGGAACAGCATCATTAATTTGGGATAGTCCGTCGGGATTTTGGATAGGTTAAATTATTCAGTATTCACTTCTTGCTTATTTGTATTTAATTAAGCAATCTTGCAAATAAATTCTGTTTTGTTTTAAACTAAGTGGTTTGATCAGCTGCATCACTCCTGGAATATTCACATGCCCCTACTGAAAATAACTAGCAAAGTTAGAGTCTGGGCTACCTCCTTGAAATCTTTTGAGGGGGTCTGGCCTGGTGCATATCACCACACTATCTATGTGTGGCGCAAATTTCAAAGAATTATGTACCTGAATCCCTGGATCCCTCTACTCTACAACACTACCCATGGCCTTACCATTAATTGTATAGGTCCTACCTCTGTTTGGTGTACCAAAAATGTAATACCTTGCATTTATCCAGATTGAACTCCATCTGCCATTTTTCAGTCCATTGACCCATTTGATCCCAAATTTTGTAATCTGAGAAAACCTTCTTTATTATCTACTATGCTATTTCTTTTTGAAAAAAATCTGTTATTATCCATCCCTAATTGCACTGAAGAATGTGTGGTCCTTGTCCTTTAAAGTGGTAGAGTTTGAGGCTTCAGAATGTACTGCCAATTGTGCCATGGTGAGTTGCTTCAGTGCATCTTATAAATAGTACACTATGCTGTCACTGTGCATTAGTGGTGAAGAGAACTGATGTGTCATATGGTAAATGGGATGCTGATGACTGGGTTAGTTTGTCATTGATGATGTTGTTCTTCTGAAGTGTTGTTGGAACTGCACCCATCTATGCAAGTGGGATGTATTCCATTACACTCCTATCTTGTAGATGCATCCTATGTGGACACCCACTTCCTGTTTAGTTCATTTTGCCACCTGATTCAAGGGATCTCACTAGATCAATTTTTTTTTGTATCATTCTAGGTCAAATTTCCCCTTCACCAAGTGATCAGACTACAGATGATGGAGCAAGTAAAGGTATTAGAGCCATACCAGAACAGAGGAAAGATGCCACAGTATGTTCAGACTGCCTACCACAACCTTCAAATGAAACACCAAAGGAAGATTCATGCATTCATTCGTCTCCATTGCAAAGCTCCTCAGACAGTAAGAAAAGTAAATTTGCTTGCCAATCAGCAAGCTCACAAGTCCATAGCAAAAACACTGAAGGTAAGATTATTAATGACTAAAATGTTGACCATAGCAGACTAAAATTGGAAATTGCATTCAATTTAATAAAAGTTTTGGAAATATTAATTTTAATATTTTACAGCTCTCCGTTGTAGCTTATCAATGTACAAAACACAATGGTCGAAAATTCACAGGGCATGTTCCACTGGTCCCAATCTGAGGTTTGGGCTGGAGACCTCCAACCCAAATCGCTGGGTCAAAGTTATTTTCAAACCTGGACTGGCTGCTAGTACCTGCATCAAGAACTCTGGGATGGATTTGAATGGTGTTGTGCTTTTTGCAGTTCTATCTGAAGGGTCTCAATTAGGGCAAAGAAAGGAAAGTATATGTAATTTTTTTTTGTCTCCTATGGCTCCTGGTAAGTTAAAGATGATAGGGCTGAATCTAACAGTTTTTCAACCAAGTGCAAGTCACATTGGATGTGGTGAAGTGATTCCCACTACATGGTCAAGAAATTTATCTCAAAATATCTTGTCAAATTGCATTAATTGCTATTTTTACCCATATGCTGATTTCCATCCCATCTTACCACATGCTATACCCAGAATAACTCGCCACCCACCAGAAATCTGTGTTAGACCAGCACCCTCTGTGCGCATCATGTTTGAAAGCCCACTGACATCTGGCAGCTGCTCTGCTCACTGTCTGGGACAAATGAAAGTTGGCTGAAAAGGAGCAGTTGGCACATCAGTTCTAAAAAAGGGTCTTGGTCAATGAGGTTTTTCAGCTTAGGACCATCAACCTCCTGGAAGACCAACAGGGGACGCTTTGCCATTATATCATGCCATATTGACGATTGCCACCTAGACCAGTGCTACCTCAAAGGTGTGGTGGACCAGGCTGCATTAGCACAAGAAAGTCAATGACTTTCTTCACTCTGCCAGGATAAAGGGCCATATTCTGCTCTCTGCTCCTTCACATTCACTCAATCCAAGTCTTCGTACTCATCTCCCACAAAGGGAGATGTTCTAACACCTCCTCTGTTACACAGAACACCTTCTCTTACTTGGTCTCATTGTTCCCCCCACCCTCCCACACCAATAATTCTGCATCCCCTCTATGCTGCCTCCTTGTTTCCACAGAGCACCTCAAAAAGATTCCTCCATATGCATCAGCATTAACAGCCACCATCTATTTGTGTTTTACTTTGTCCTGCAACCATCCATATGCCTCCGTGGACAGATTGGTAGCTGTCCTGAGAGGGAGCGAGGCCCACACCTTCAGTGTATTTCCCCATACGTAGCTCCTCAGGACTGAAGACCAGGTGAGAGTGGGGCAGAGAGCCTTGAGGGTAGTTCAGGCATGCCCCCTTCACAAAGAGACAGAGCATTAGCATGAGACACCCAGCTAGAGGAGCAACCACCCTCTGGCCTTCACCTCCATTCAGCCTGCCTTTCCCTCAAATCCCTGGGAATTCAGGCCAAGACTGTTCAGGGTGAATGGGCTCCACTATGGAATAAGCTCCCTCCATCCCATCATTGGAACAGAGAGCTCGGTGTAGCACAGAGGGAGGGCAAGGTTAAGAAAAGTATACTGAGAGAACAGGGGCTTACAATGTCCTGTAAATAGTTGGTTTTTCACCATTCTTATGACTTTTCCTTTCTCTGTATAGGGTTTAGATCCTTCAATGTGCCTATAGCAAGTCTCCTGGGGCAGTGACAAGGTGCAATTATTGGGGGCCAGCAATAAGTGTTGATTGATCCATGTAGACACAGGGGTAACAATGTGCATCATCGGCACTGTGAGCATTCATGGCCATTCTCCTGAAGATTGCACACTTTCCGTGCATTTAACAATGGAAATAACAATGGCAGATCCCATACCACATGTTTTTAGCCTCTGCTGACACTCCCAGCATCACCTTCTTCTTCCTAAAGTTCATTCTGTGAAGCTGACACATTTCACTCAGGTCATTACCCAAGCCCTCCACCTGAGCCAGATGTACCACCCACTTTTATCTCCCTGTGAGATATAGTATTATAGATTTCTTCGCTAACCTACTCACAAGTGCTTTACATTTACTCATTCATCATTTCTCACAAGAGAATACCGCATTCCTGTTTCATTCGTTCATAATTCCCCACTATAACACAGCTTCATTCATCCATTCATAAAACCATGGTTTTGTAGTAGATTTTACAATTCCAAGATAGACTAAAATTAAAGCATTACTTCCAAACCCATGACTGCTCCTTCACCCTTTATCAGACCTATTTACATCAAAAGCTACCTCTGAATAAGCATCAAAGTCTATGAACCTATTCAGAAAAATACCATCTTGCCATCATGTCTCTATGACCTACCCAAATCTATGGAAAGATTATAATATTAATCCACCCTTACCAACCATCTTTCAGTTCTGACAAGATTACAGAACACCAAATGTTTTCCCCAGTTAGAGTCATAGAGTAGTAGAGTTGTGCAGCATGGAAACAGACCTTTCGGTCCAACTTGTCCATGCCAACCAGATATCCCAACCCAATCTAGTGCCACTTGCCAGCACCCTTCCCATTCATATACCCATCCAGATGCCTTTTAAATGTTGTAATTGTACTAGCCTCCAAAACTTCCTCTGCAGCTCATTCCATACATGCACCACCCTCTGCATGAAAAAGTTGTCGCTTAGGTAACTCTTATACCTTTCCCCTTTCACCCTAAACCTATGCCCTCTAGTTCTGGACTCCCCACCCCAGGGAAAATACTCTGTCTATTTACCACATCCATGCCCTTCATTATTTTATAAACTCAGCCTCCGATGCTCCAGGGAAAACAGCCCCAGCCTATTCAACCTCTCCCTATGGCTCAAATCCTCCAACTCTGGCAACATTCTTCTGAACCCTTTTCTGAACCCTTTCAAGTTTCACAACATTCTTCCAGTAAGAAGGAGACCAGAATGCATACAATATTCCAACAGTGACCTAATCAACATCCTGTACAGCTGAAACATGACCTCCCAAATCCTATACCCAATACTCTGACCAATAAAGGAAAGCATACCAAACACCTTTTTCACTATCCCATTGATCTGTGACTCTACTTTCAAGGAGATATAAACATGCACTCCAATGTCTCTGTGTTCAGCAATACTCCCTAGGACCTTACCATTAAGTGTATAAGCCCTGCTAAGATTTGCTTTCCCAAAATGCCATCTTCCACTCCTCAGCCCATTGACCCATCTGATCAAGATCCCATTGTAATCTGAGGTAACCATCTTTGCTGTCCACTCCACCTCCGTTTTGGTGTCATCTGCAAACTTACTAACTATATCTCCTATGTTCATATTCAAATCCTTTATGCAAATGATAAAAATAGTGGATCCAACACCGATCCTTGTGGCACTCCGCTGGTCACAGGCCTCCAGTCTGAAAAACAACCCTCCACCACTACCCTCTGTCTTCTAGCTTCGAGCCAGCTCTGTATCCAAATAGCTAGTTCTCCATGTATTTCATGAGATCTAACCTTACTAGCCAGTGTCTCATGGGGAACCTTGTCGAACACCTTACTGAAGTCCACATAGATCACATCCACCATTCTGCCCTCATCAATTATTTTTGTTACTTCTTTAAAACATTCAATCAAGTGTGTGAGACATGATTTTCCAAAGCCATGTTGACTATCCCTAATCAGTCCTTGCCTAATCAAATATGTGTAAATCCTATCCCTCAGGATTTCCTCCAACAATTTGCCCACCACTGACATCAAGCTCACTGGTCTATAGTTCCCTGGCTTGTGCTTACCACTTTTCTTAAATAGTGGAACCACATTAGCCAATCTTCAGTCTTCCAGCACCTCACTGTGTCTATCAAGGGGCCCAGCAATCACTTCACTCGATTCCCACAGAGCTGTAGGGTACACCTGATCAGGTCCTGGGGATTTAGCCACCTTTATGCGTTTCACAACATCCAGCACTTCCTCCTCTGTAATATGGACATTTTTCAAGATGTAACCATCTATTTCCCCACATTCTGTATCTTCCATGTCCTTTTCCACAGTAAACACTGATGCAAAATACTCGTTTAATATCTTCCCCATTTTCTGCGGCTCCACACAAAGGCCACCTTATTGATCTTTGAGGGGTTCTATTCTCTCCCTAGTTACCCTTTTGTCCTTAATGTATTTGTAAAAACCCTTTGGATTCTCCTTAACTCTATTTGCCAAAGCTATCTCATGTCCCCTTTTTGCCCTCCTGATTTCCTTCTTAAGTATACTTCTACTGCCTTTATACTCTTCTAAGGATTCACTTAATCTATCCTGTCTATACCTGACATATGCTTCCTTCTTTTACTTAACCAAAATCTTATGTCCTCTTGTCATCCAGGATTCCCTATACCTATCATCCTTGCCTTTTACCCTAACAAGAATATACTGTCTCTGGACTCTCATTTCGTTTCTGAAGGATTCCCATTTTTCAGCCGTCCTTTTACTTGTGAACATTTGCCCCCAATCAGCTATTGAAAGTTCTTGCCTAATACCATCAAAATGAGACTTTCTCCAGTTTAGAACTTCAACTTTTGGATCTGGTCTATCCTTTTCTATCACTATTTTAAATCTAATAGAATTATGGTCCCTGGCCCCAAAGTGTTTCCCCACTTCCCCACCTCAGTCACCTGCCCTGCCTTATTTCCCAAGAGTAGGTCAGGTTTTGCACCTTCTCTAGTAGGTACATCCACATACAGATTCAGAAATTTTTCTTGTACACACTTAACAAATTCTAAACCCTTAACACTATGGCAGTCCCAGTCGGTGTTCAGAAAGTTAAAATCCCCTGCCTTAACCACCCTATTATTCTTACAGATAGCTGAGATCTCCTTACAAATATGTATCTCAATTTCCTGCTGATTATTACGGGGTCTATAATACCATCCCAATAAGATGATCATCCCTTTCTTAATTATCAGTTCCACCCTAATATCTTTCCTGGATGTATTTCTGGGAATATCCTCCCTCAGTATTGCTGTAATGCTATCCCTTATCATAAATGCCACTCCTCCTCCTCTCTCACCTCCCGTTCTGTTCTTCCTATAGCTTTTGTATCCTGGAACATTAAGCTGCCAGTCCTGTCCATCCCTGAGCCATGTTTCTATAATTGCTATGATATCCCAGTCCCATATCCCTAACCATGCCCTGAGTTCATCTGCCTTCCCTGTTAGGCCTCTTGCATTGAAATAAATGCAGTTTGATTTATCAGTCCTACCTTGTTCTCTGCTTTGCCCTTGCCTGCCCTGACTGCTTGACTCGATTCTTTTCTCAACTGTACTAATCTCAGATTGATCTCTTTCCTCACTGTCTCCCTGGGTACCACTCCATACCATACTAGTTTAAATCCTCTCGAGCAGCTCTTGCAAATCTCTCTGCCAGCATGTTCTTGTACAGGTCACTTCTACCTCAGAAGAGATTCCAATGATCCAAAAATGTGAATCACTTTCCCATACACCAGCTCCTCAACCATGCATTCATCTGCTCTAACCTCCTATTCCTACCCTCACTAGCTAATTGCATCAGGTGTAATCTAGATATTACTACTCTCAAGAACCTCTTTTTTTAAATTCCTGCCTAACTCTCTATATTGTCCCTTCAGAATCTCATCCTTTTCCCTTTTCATGTCTTTGGTTCCCATGTGTACAATGACCTCTTGCTGGTCCCTCTCCCCCTTGAGAACATTCTGCACCTCTCTGAGACATCCTTGATCTTGGCACCAGGGGGGCATCATACCATTCTGATTTCTTGTTGCTGGCCACAGAAATATCTGTCTGTGCCTCTGACTAGAGAGTCCCCTCACACAATTGATCACTTGGAACCCAACATACCCCTCATTAAATTAGAGCCTATCTCAGTACCAGAAACTTAGCTGTTCATGCTACATTCCCCTGAGAATCCACCACCCCCTACATTTTCCAAAACATGATACTTGTTTGAAATGGGGATAGCCACAGAAGACTCTTGCATTACATGCCTACCTCTCTTACCTTTCCTGGAGTTAACCCATCTATGTATCAGTGGCTTTTCTCCCTTCCTATAACTGCCATCCATCACTTCCCCTTGCTCTTGTAATTTCCACATTGCCTCTAACTGTCGGTCCAACCTATCTGTTTGATCTGATAGGATTCGCAACCAATGGTATTTGTTGCAGATATAATCCTCAGTAACACATAAACTCTCCCTAAACTCCCACATCCGACTAGAAGAGTATGTCACTCCACTAATGTATTTATTGCTTCTTCCAATCTACCCACCCAGAAAATAGCACTGCCTTATCTCTCTACAAAATACTGCTCCAGGTTAATTTAATACTTCTGACTTCAGAGACATATCTCAGTAAAACATACAATCAATAAAGAACCCACTCTACTCACTACTGTAGATTTACAGCAAGGCTATACTTAAAACTGAAAAAGGTTTCATGCCCGAAACATCGATTCTCCTGCATTCCTGAAGAAGGGCTCATGCCCGAAATGCCAATTCTCCTGCTCCTTGGATGCTGCCTGACCTGCTGCGCTTTTCCAGCAACACATTTTCAGCTCTGACCTCCAGCATCTGCAGTCCTCACTTTCTCCTGTACTTAAAACTACTCACTTATCTGTTTCTGTGCTGTGACCTCTCCCAAACTGGTTCCTCTAAGTTGTGAATTTCACTGTTTGTTAATTTTCCCAGACGCACTCCGATGTCCAGCTTTACATGAATTAAAACAGCAAAGGCAGTAACTGTGCAGGTTCACTGCTGCGTCAGTTAGCAGCGTGAGTTTCTTTCTCTTTCGCTCTCTCTCCCCACTTTTCACTGACCATGTACTTGCTGCCTGTAGTCTGTCCTTCTCCCTTTTAAAAGTGCTGTTGGTTTGACTTTTTTTCCAGAACAATACAAAAACATAAAAAACAGTAACTACTGCTCCTGTGATTTGAGAAAATCACCTCCAACACCAAAAATACCTTTAAAAAGGAGCAGTCTGTTACAGTCAGGAATTTTTCCCGTCCTCCATCTTGGAGTACTTGTTAAACACCTTTCATTATCCCTTTCAGAAACTAACAGTCAAAGCAGCGCTTAAGTGAAATTGCTTGAATGAATGAAACTCACACCGGTAAAGAGTAAACAAATCTCACAACTCAGCTGCTGTAATCAGTTTAATATCCTTTATTCTTTTATTAAGGGCAGGTGCTATTTCTAATTTATTTAGAGCATATAGGCCTAGTATTTTTACTAACATTTTCTAACTTAAAGACAAAAGGACTAACACCTCTTAATTATGCAAGCAGACCGGACACGCACTCCTAATTACATCAGAAGTAATAGCCACCATTTAATAGATGTTCCATCTCCTGTCTCCCCAGAACAAAAGTTCCTCAAACCTTTGTGTACTATGGATAAAACAATGTAACACCATAGTACTGGAATTTTAATATATGTAAGAACTGTGTATAAAGAGGCTACTGTAAGAACTGTATTTTGGGATTCCATAGCTGCCTCGAACTTGTGCTACTGCAGTTGCTGAAGGAAGAGGCTATTTTTGCCACTCAGCGATTTCGGTCGTTATTTGAACATGATCCCACATCCCTAAATACATGCCGCTCTGTAATTCCAGGCAGAAAATAGCCCCCAGTAGGCTCTAAAAACTTGAGATAGGTGGTAGGCTGCCAACATTCAACTCCTCATCACTTACGTAATGAGCATCCTGATTCTGACTACCCTGAGGATGTTCAACTGTGTACATCCTCCTGGATTGATACTGTGGGCTGCTCTTGATTTACTGTGCTGGAACACCCTTGTCACTTCCCCTTGTCTTAACTGAGGCCTGCAGACAACCATGACAAGCTTCCTTCCTTAGTGTCTGCACTACGCACCTAGTCAGGACAGCAGTGAGCCTCATCCCTCTGACTAAAGTTGGGCAAAGTGTAAAAAGACAAGTCAAGAATGCTGTGAGATTCCAGGTAGACTCAGAATGAATGAACTGATAGCAGCAAGCTTTAAGCAAGTGTGATTGGCTTTCTTATAACCCAACTGGCAATTTCAGATCAGGCTGCTAGAGTCTGGTGGCATGACCACCTCTGCCTGCCCTCTGTGATGATGATCCCTCTCCTCTACACTATGCTATCCCACTAGGACCACCACGGACCCTGTCTGGGAACTGTGGCACCACTTTCCTCTAATCAGACATCTTTGGAAAGGCTGCCGTTTAACAAGCAATTTTGAAATGCCAGTGCTTGTCTGGGTGCACAGCAGCTTTTTCAAGATGGCACGGGCTCCAGGCATACATATCTGTTGGCAAATACCTAGTGTTTAGCGAGGTATGGGAATGGTCAGTGGTAGGATAGGGATAGAATCATCTAAGACAGTACCCTAATGATCAGGTATGTAGTTAATGAAATGAAAAATCCTCCATGCCAAAATATGACACTTAGCTAAAATTTAAGTAAGATTTGGTATGTAGTTTATTTAATCTCTCTTCTGAATTCAACTTTTGAGATACAGGTATCATTATGGAAAACATACACTGTATCCCCTCCAAGGCCAATATATAATTCCTGATGTGCAGCTGGCAAAACTGCTTGCAGTACTTCAGGTGTGGTCTAAACAGGGTTTGAAATAGCTGAAACATAATTTCTTACTCTCTTTTATTCCATCCTCAAGACATGAAGGGCAACATTTCGTTATCTGATTTGATTGTTTTCTCTACCTGCTCATGGCATTCTAGTAGTTTTCTCAGTTACTTCATGCCTCCACTGTTGTTGGCATTGACCCTTTTCCAAAATAACCTACTTGTGGACACCTCACTTCATTCTGCTTTGAAATCTTATCATTACTTTTGCTCATTAACTTACTTTGACAATATCCCTTTCTGTACCATCAGCTCATTAATAAATACAATGAATAACTCAGAGTGCTTGCAAATTAAAATACTTACTCATTATCCTGACTCCTATTGTTATGACATGGGATAAACCCCCTCTGTTAATTTAAACCAGCAACACAGAAAAGATCTATGCCATGCAGTAATCTGTGAAAATTTGTGAGGCCAAGAACTAGTTAAAATAAAAAGTAACAATTTTATTTCTTAAGGTACAACAGAGAAAAATTAACTAACAACTATTTACAACTCTTTCCTCTGACCTATCATTTATTTTCCCTTCTATAATACTAGTCCGATAAAACCCCCAATTAAGATTTACCAAAATTCAAATTTCAAAACCAGCCTGTTGTCGAAACTTATCTTGGTATCTTCTTCTGTAGATTTTCTTATTCTTAGGGGTTTCTGTTTTACAGGTCACTGATCGATAAAGGTACCTTTAAGAGAGCTATTTTTGGCAGTCTGTACATGCTGGTGGCTTGGCAGTTCTCCCCCATTTGTTCAATGTTTCCTGGTCTTATACCCCCAAAGCACAAGATTGTGTCATTGGATTTTAATATTGTCAATATACTAAATTCAAACTTGATTGGAGTTTGGGTTTTTTTTTGGGTGGGTTATAATTTAAACAGATTGGCCACATTCAAATTTGTTTTTGTCTCTAGGCAACCAGCTGCACTAGCTGCTGGACCAAAAGGTTACATTGTTTCTTGTTCAGAACACTTGGTGCTGTCAGGTAGTTCTGCTAGCTCTTAATTTTCTTGAAGGTAGAATAGTTCATAATACTATTCTGTTGCTAAACCAATTTGCCTTCAATTCATTGAATTTCAATTTTACCTAACAGTCCCATTTGAGAGATTTTAGCAAATGACATTTGGAACTCCATCCATAAAAACACATCCATAGACAGTTCACCATCCACTTAGTCACCTCTTCAAAACATTCAATCGAGTTCATCTGTCATGATCAGGAGAGAAAGCTGTGACTGCTTCTGCATTTCCAAAGGAACGGAAAGCCATTTGTAACATCTGCACTACAACCAGGAATCTAGTCAGATTCTCTGTGTCCTTTATGACACCGTTACTTAGTGGATTACTAGATCAGTGAGAGAAAAGCTAATTCAGTGAGATTTAGTATGAGTCGATCGAGCATAAAAATATGCTTAGCCCTGTGCCCCTAAATCAGTTCAATGAGCAAAAAAGAGTCCCCCAAAATGAATCAAAAATTCATTGGATCATTTGGGATACAACAAAAAAATGCCTTGAGTAAAGTATGCTCCATTAAGTAATAGTTTGTCATTTGTGGCCATTTGCCATCTGTACAATTGTTAAAATCTCACCACAATGTTGTAAACAGTCATACAAATCACGCAGCATTACTGGATGCATGCTGAAATACAAATGAATATTTTTCCCAACATGTGTATTCTGTTTTACGGGAGTGGATGTGCAAAATGCTGTAATTGATATTAGAAATGTAATTTGGCAGTAACTCTGCACTAGTCTTAATGTTGCAGTCAGTGTTTCCAGAAAAAAAGTCTCAACTAATGTTAATTCCCTTAAAGTTGAAATTTGTGAACTTGAACTCAAAATGGCATTACCAATTCCATCCATTCTCTATCAAATTAGCAAAATTTGGAATTTTTAGTCAAAACATATTTAACTGAAACTTTATTACATTTACTGGTGCTCTGTGTTGCTAGTCCTATTACACTTTGAAATGCACCTTCCATTTAGTTGAGTTGTTAATGCTGTCATTTCCTCATTTCAATCACTAACTCTCCCCTGTCTCTTTATCATTTTCATCTTTCTTATCAGATTAAAATGCATCCCTCATACTGGCCTATCTGTTCTGCCAGTTTTACCATGTTCTGCTCACACTACCTCACATGTACAAACCAAAAGAACCCCAGAGATGTGGTTATTATTGTCATAAATACAGTCTGATGTGAAGCATAGCTTTCATGATTACAACTGGAAGTATGAGTTTGACTGTCGAAAATTTGACTCTTATCAGGAAACCAATGAAACCTTTATGAATATGGTGGGAATATTGCAGTAAAGCTAATAAGCATAGACTGGATAGACGATTACACAGTATCTCTTTGAATAAGGGCAAGCTACTTTGTGATTATATAATCTGCTTTTAATGGTTGCCGCATTCAGGCATCATTTTCTGCAAGTATCCAAAATAAACT
This sequence comes from Chiloscyllium plagiosum, assembly GCF_037043375.1. NCBI lineage: Eukaryota > Metazoa > Chordata > Chondrichthyes > Orectolobiformes > Hemiscylliidae > Chiloscyllium > Chiloscyllium plagiosum. Next base: position 51,815,632 of record NW_028270152.1, on the reverse strand, counting down.
TGAAGTGCAGCTTACTGTTACAATTTGTTCATCTATATTATAGCATAGATTTTTAAAATAAAGTTAGATCACATTTTTCCCTTTTCGCTTCCATTATATGCTTAAGACGACCGCTGTGCCCAATGCCTGCTCGCCTGCCTATTTTGTGAACTGCTGTTCCTGTGCAAAGCCATCCTTAATACCACATCATGTGGTGGATTCAATACATGCAGTTGCTGTGCTGAAGATTTTGAAAACTACAGTCTGACTTGCTGCACGGATTGTGAGGACCTGGAAGAAAGTTGTGTAAATTCTGATTGTGTGGGGATTTGTTCTGAATGCTGCGGTCTCTGTTTTCCATCATGACCACTGAGGAGAAAACCTTTGACCTGTATGCTTAGTCCAGATGCTGAACCTCGAGCTTTTGTAAGACATTTTTGAAAAATAAGAAGGCAGTACATTCATGTATGCAAATAAAGCAGAATACAAATACAAAGCTCATATAACTTTAATGAAATTAAACAGCAAAACAATGCCATCCGTAAATATATTAGTGCATGCTTTGATCTAATGTGCATTATTTATGCCTTTGTTTGTAAAGTCGTAAGAATACAGAAATTTAATGATGGTACATCAACAAATTAATATACTAATGTTTGAGCATTGAATTTGAGTATGCTTTGAAATATGCATTCCAATTAAAATTAATTAATTAACCCATGCAAATTTAGAATGATTTCAGTTGTAGCATGAAAGACATAATTTAGTTTACAAAAGTACAAATGATATTCATAATCAAACTGGATCCATTTTGTAAATATTCAAAACCAGTGTAACAAATTTGTTTGCCATGTCTCTCTCAAGCTACACAGTTTTTAATATTATTATCAACTATATAAATAAATAAAAGATATACAGGATTGGATGAGTGATGGGTATTTTATATCTAATTCCTGAAGAGAAGTTTCTGAAATTGACTGATCACACAATAATACAATGACTGCTTTGCCACATTACACTTCCAACAGAAATTGGAGTAATACACAATTTTTTTTAGAATTTCTATAATGCCTTTTTTTACAACAGCATTTTTGAACCATAGTCAAGATATTGTGTGATATTGAATAATACTTAAAGGTCTCTCTTCATACTTTAAAGGTATTTACGAAGTGCAGCAACCTCATTTTTCAGCTGAGATGTGAAATCAAAGTCCTGTCTGCCCTCTCAGATGGAAGTAAAATTATCCATTGTACTATTTGAAGAGCAGAGGAGTTCTCCTGGTGTTCTAGTCAACATTTATCCCCCAATAAACACCATTGAAAATAATTTAATTGGTTATTTATTTCATTACTGTTTGTGGGACCCTGCTGTGCGTAAATTAACTGCTGCATTTCTCTATGTTACGACAGTTCACAAAGTAATTAATTGACTATGAATCACTTGGAGATGTCCTGCAGTCATGAAACATGCTTTATAAAGGCCAGTTCCTTTTGTTTTTACTTTTTCTTTCTTACTTGCATTGCTTCTCGAAATTACAGCTGAAATTGTCTTGGTTAAAACTAAAATACTTGGTGGGGCAACTGGACTTCATTCGATTAAACCCAGAATACTAAAGAAAATGGGTATAGCATATGTGAGCCATGACCTGGGATTTATTAGCCTATGCATTTGATAAGAAAATTTTAGATTAGATTACTTACAGTGTGGAAACAGGCCCTTCGGCCACATCAACCCACCGAAGCATAACCCACCCAGACCCATTCCCTTACATTTACCCCTTCACCTAACACTACGGGCAATTTGGCATGGCCAATTCACCTGACCTGCACATTTTTGGATTTGTAGGAAGAAACCGGAGCACCCGGGGAGAATGTGCAAACTCCACACAGAGAGTCGCCTGAGGCGGGAATTGAACCCGCGTCTCTGGCGCTGTGAGGCAGCAGTGCTAACTAGGCTGAAAAAGTTTGGGTGAAGGAGAGGTATGGGAGTGTGCTGTGATACAGAACAAGAAAAGGAGCAGTGAGTAATTTCCAATGGGTCCTAATAGATAAGAAGTGTCACACAGCTTTAAGAAAACACAATAAGACTTCACCATTGTACAGATGTGTCTACCGGATATAAATCAAATTTTGGCAATCCACAAATTTGGCATATTTATACAGAAAATGTCATTAGCATTTTCTGCGAACTTAGTAAAGAATATCAAAGCCCCTGAATAAATGCTGAAGAGGGAGACTGAATGATACCTGGCTAAAAAACTCCTAATTATAAGGATGGGAACAATGAGAAAGGACTATTGGCGCCAGGAAGCAAAAACTGAGTGTGGATTTGATCCATTTCTTTTTAATCAGATTGGATAAGTTGACTGAGATAGATATATATTAGTGTATTAGAAGACATTCTAATAAAATATTTAACCAAGGAGTTATGCAACCTGCCAGGGAGCATTTTGTATTGTAGAAAGTCAACCTTCTCTAGCAAAACCTACCGAGACAAAAAGAACTTGACAATTTCCCGAAGAAGAAAACACTTTCAGTAACTGAGGATACATTGCTGCTGATTGTGAGTCTGAGGATTTATGGAGCATTGTTGGATTTCTTTGGTGGTTGGAGAAGAAATTCATAGGTTTTTCTAAACTGGCCATAGATTTCTTTTGCCCATCAAAAATGAGTACATCATCAGGGGATGAGTTAAGTATGTAGAGGGCTGGGCAGGGTGGTATGTAGAGAACTCTCCGATTGTCATTTCCCTTTTAACCCTTGTACTGGTCTTTTTTCCTGCTATCCTCCATGTGGCCAACCATTCTCAAGACGCTCAATGGCACTATCATCACTGAATCCCCATCATCAAAATCCTAGTGGCTTTCACTGGTCAGAAACTGAACTGGGATAGCCATATAAATACTATGGCTACAGCAGCAAGTCAGATGCTAAGAACTCTAAACTAACTAACTCACTTCCTGTATCTCCAAAGTTGGAATTGCACTCATCCAGGCAACACTCAGTAAGCTTGACACCATCCAAAACAATGTAAGTTTTACACTGTGCACTTGATTACCTATGAACCACAGCGCCACAAGGCTGCTCTTGTGCTATCTTGTGCTCACCACCAACAACATTGTGGGTGCACCTACACATCAAGGACTATAGCAGTTTAAAAAGGCAGCCAACCAGATCTTCTCAAGGGTAAATAGGGAGGAACAATAAATGCTGGACCTGCCAGCAACGTTCACATTTCTTAAATTACATATATCCAAATTTGGATTTGCATATTGAAATGGCATATAAATCAAACATAGGACTTGAGAACAAGAATAGACAACTAAATCTGAGTGAATTATGAAATAAGGGAACAGAGATTGTCCATTGCTTTACATGTTTAGAAGGCCCAATATGAGGATTATGTAGCTTAATTTTGAGATGTGACCTTGCTCATTCAATTTGAATGAGAAATCAGCAGGATATTCACTTTAATTACCATACCAATGCAAAAAGAACCAAGTACAGGACCTTCAACAAAATTGATCAGAAGAATTTGCAAGGCTTCAAATAGACACACTTAGCCCAGTTGTTCCTCAGTTTTCGTTATATGAGCAATTGTTCTTAAATAGGCCGTTTGCTGTCAGCTTTTTTTGTTATCAGTGAAGAACTTAGGTCATGAAGGTAATGATCCACAATGCAGCATTCTTTTTCGGAATTGGCATAAATTTACATTAATGGCACAATGCTGAAGTGGGACATGGGGTAGAGTGACTCTAGGCACACAGACACACAAGGCAAAAGTGAGGACTGCAGATGCTGGAGACTAGAGTCAAGAGTAGAGTGGTGCTGGCAAAGCACAGGAGGTCAGGCAGCATCCGAGGAGCAGGTAAATCGACATTTTGGGCAAAAGCTGAATGGCCTTTGGGACGGTGCTGGGACAGTATTATGGGCCAGGAGGTACAGAAGTCCCCACTGGTTAGGAACACTTTACTGTTGGTGGTATCAGGGGTACACAATCTGTTAAATGGCAGATCCAAGTTTTAAGGGGGATACTGCAGGTTCCCTGATTGAGAAATACAAGGCAGACAGACAACGGTTGACAGAGCAAATGAAGAAAAATAGTTGGGATCCAGCCCAGACATTAGCACAACAGAGAGTGGATATATAAACAAAAATGAAATAGAACCACAAAGATAGGGGTAATGTTAGTGTACCAATTAGCAGGCCTAATTGAACAAGTGAGTGCCTTCCCGTGTAGGTGGAGAAAGGACCAGGAACAAGTTAAAGAGCTGGAGGATAGAATACAAGAGTTGGAGCAGGAGTTAAGAAGAGTGCACAAACATTCAGACGTGGATTCGCTTCTTCCTTACGAGACCATCCAGCAGGGACCAACGAACCATGCAAGAGTATAACTTAGCACCAGTTACTTGAGGAGGAACAGACTTACAGCCCAAAGTGAATTATAAACCTTTCACCCCAGGGGAGAGGCAGCAGATTATGGCCTCCCTGGGAATATTACAGACCTGGAGCACAAACAGCAGATTCTGGGAACCGCTGGATCGTGTATGGGCAGGGCACCAACTACATCTGACAGATATACACCAGCTGGTCTGGGCAGCTTGCTCAGCAGACAAGTGAGACAGGCAGCTGGTGGACCCAATGCTATAGCAGCCCAAAACTTTAGGGGAGGATGGTGGACACCTTACAGCTGAGATAGGTGCCCAACAGGTCCCATTCACCGATTTTAAAGAGGAAATCCAGAGGGTGCTAGGAAATGCTCGCATGAGCTGGAGCAAGATCATGACCAACTTAAAGGGGAAGGAGCCTCTGAATATGGCGAACGGTTATTTATGGTCTATCAGGAATGCTCAGGGCAAGCAAACCCAGATATGGGGGGACTGGACATTCATCCAAGCTTTTAGAAATGGGCTCTCTAGCGCCCAGCAAGCCATCCTGAAAATGGGAGTAATAATGTCCCAGGATTATGATGATCTAGTTGAGTGGGCTAGCAGGATGCAGGAGGCAGAAGCTCCTGTGATAAAAGCAAGACCTGACAAAGGTGAGAGTACAATAAAACTATCCTGCCACAACTGTGACCAACAGGGATACTTTGTTAGAGAACGTAGGGCCACACGAGCAGAGAATACAGCAGGTGGAGGCCCATAGTGTACTACTCAACTACAGAAGGGCCAGTAGTCACGAGGTTGCCCAGGTGCATAGCAGCCTTCAACTGTGCTGCTTGGACTGTTAGGATTAGCAAGTCCATAGTAATGACAGGGAATGTCATCCTCCACACTAAACACACCATAGTAGAGATGCTAAACACAGGGAAACTGAGGGCCGTTTCCAATATGAGAAGGGCAAAGTGGGAGGCAATTCTTTTATCCCCCAAGTCGGTCCATAGTAATAGTTCAGGATACAGGAGAAAACCCAGCTGAGGGAATTCTAGACACAACGAAACCACACAACAGTGGGGATATAGATAGGGACGAAGATAGGGGGAGAGTAAAGGATACCCCCTAGACATAGCTGAGGAGACCCTTTTCGTGGACGGGTCATGAAAATATGTAGCAGGATCGTCCTGATTAGGATGGGCTGTGGTAAATGATAAGTTAGAAACAGTTATGTCCGGGAGGATTGATGGAAGTCAGTCCACACAAGTAGCAGAACTGGTAGCACTCACCAAAGCACTGGAACTAGCAAAAGGAAAAATTGTGAATATATATACAGACAGTCAATATGCCTTCAGTGTAGTCCACAACTACATGGTGGTACGGGGTAGAAGATGGTTCACTGCTGCAGGGGGAGCCCCTATCAGACACCAATTAAGAACTCAGGCACTGGATCCAAGATGGCGGTGACCCAGCAAGACTGAGTCTATAGTGCTCCTCCCAAGACTTGGGTACAGTGGGTCACCCACCCCCTACCACGCTCACCAAATCATTTATAATAGTTGTGTAATTTAATTAGTTGTGTAATATTATATTTAAACAATTTAATCCTAAGTTAAAATGACTAAAGGGAAGGGAGCCCGCAGCTCTCAGCAAGCAGGAACCCCTCCCCCACCCTCTCCAACTGCAGCAGAGGCGTCCACAGCCGCTCCGGGGGACTTACCAACAGTAACAAGCCTTGCAGAAATGATTTCCAAGCTTGACTTGAAGATCGATGCCTTTATTGCAGAATCCAGAAATCGTTGGGACTCACTCTCAGCCGCGCTGCAGAAGCACGACCGAGAGATTCAAGAAATTGAACGCCGAGTCGGAGGGGCGGAGCTAAAGGCGGCGACCTCCGAGACTACCGCTCAATCGGCCGTGGATCAGGTCCGGACTCTCGAGCAGCGAGTCCGGACCTTGGAAAATCATATTGACGACCTCGATAATCGAGGTCGCGGAAAAAATATTCGTTTGCTGGGCCTTCCCAAACGGGAAGAGGAAGGCCAGCTTACAGCATTCCTGGAGCAGTGGCTGCCACAACTTTTAAATCTGCAAGCTGGATCAGGCCAGGTAAGGATAGAATGGGCCTATCGGGTCGCAATACGCAGGCCCGGCTCGAACCAGCGCCCACGCCCAGTCCTGTTCCGGCTGCAGAGCTACAAGGAGAGGCAGATACTCCTAGAAGCCTCTAGAAATCTCGGAAAAGACCCCCAAGCCACGATCTACAAAGGATCCAAGATCATGCTATTTCAGGACTTTTCCCCGGCTCTGGTTCGAAAGAGGAAGGCATTCGACGAGGCGAAGAAGCGTTTAAGGGACTTAAATATTCAGTACTCCTTACGCTACCCAGCGACGTTACGCTTTAACCATGAAGGATCCGTATATAACTTTGGATCACCAGAAAAGGCTAAGGAATTCTTGGACTCTCTTAGATAAACTGTAAGACATAATGGATGTTGGTCTGCCTTTCCCCCCCGCTTTGGTTTATATCCCCCCCTTTTTTTTCTCTTTTCTCTTATCTTAATGTTTAATGTTATCATGGGGGGTGGGGAGAGGGATTTGATTTTCTCCCCCCCCCCTTGGGATTGTTTTCTGTTATTATTTTATGTATATATGAGGGATGTATGTATATGTGTGTGTATATATATATATATAAAAGCTGGGGGTTTGGTTAATGTTGATGGGGGGAGGTGGTTACCTTATTCAATTTTACCTCTGTCTCTAGGAGCGGGGTTGTTTTCCCCTTGTTATTTTGTATTATTATATTTAATTATTATTTGTTGAGGTGGTAATTTTATAGTTATATGTTTATATATGGTATTAACATTACCAAATATACCCAGGTGTTGGTATGGGTGGAGGTAGGGTGCTCACTGTTAACTCTAGCTTTGTATTATATTTGAATTCTCCTCATTTTATTGAGGAGTGCCTGGGTCAAGGGTGGGGCATTGGTTGGGAGAGGATATGAGGGACTTTTGGAGAGGAAGTGACGCCCCCTGGGAACAAGGGGGAAAGTCTCCACTTAGATACGTTTTATATTTTTTTTATTTAGAAATAGTTTTTTACTGTATTGTTGTGGGTGTATTAAAGAGGCTTTATTTTTGTAAATTTTACATGTTCTACGCTCGGGATGTTCTGGATAGGGTTCCCCCTCCCGAGGGGTCTCGGATTGGCCCAGAGGATTATGGTTGATCAGAAAATATTATCAAATCTTAAGAAGGAAAGAGTTGATATAGCTCTCCTACAGGAGACACACCTGTCAGATAAAGAACACTTGAAATTACGACAGGGCGGATTTGATCAGGCCTTTTTTTCTTCTTTTAGCTCAAAAAGCAGGGGAGTTGTTATTCTTGTTCGGAAGAATTTCCCTTTCAAAATCCTAAAGCAGATAAAAGACGAATCTGGACGATATATCTTGATTAAAGCCCTCATAAATGGAGAGGAATATGGGATTTTAAATTTGTACTGCCCCCCGGCACACCCCTTTAAATTTATAATGGAAGCCTTTTCAAAATTGATGGCTTTTGATGCCCGTCATATAATTATAGGGGGAGACTTTAATTGTATTATGGATCCGGAAATAGATAGGATTCCCAAGAGTACTGCAGGAGTATCTCCCAGATCTAGACAATTGATGGATCTGAACGAAGAATTAGGATTAGTAGATGTATGGAGATGTCTTCATCCACAGGGTAGAGATTTTTCTTTCTACTCTAATCCACATAAATGTCATACCAGAATTGATATGTTTTTTGCCCCCTCGATTTTTTAAAATTCCATATCATCCTGTAAAATAGGCAGTATAGCAATTTCTGACCACGCTGCTGTATATATGGAAACTAAGGCGAGGAACAATGGGACATCCCCTCGGCATTGGCGTATGGACCCCTTCCTAATGAAAGATAGTAAATTTGTAAAGTACTTCTCTCAAGAATTTAAAACTTTTTTAGAAATTAATTCAGGTACAGCTAGCAACCCGTCAATGATGTGGGAGACCATCAAAGCTTACACGCGAGGCTTGATCATCTCCTACTCAGCGACCCAGAAGAAATTAAAGGGAGAACAACAGCGTCTGCTTGAAGCCCGCTTAAAAGCGGCTGAAACAGCATACACTGATAGACCTTCTATTATTAAATTGCAAAGGATTACAGCTCTTAGGACAGCTCTAAACACTACGCTTACTCAAACGGCTAAGAGGGAAATATTATTTGCAAAGCAAAGGTTATATGAATATGGCGACAAACCGGGTAGATACTTAGCATTTCTTGCAAAGAAAAAAAAGGCCCCTCAGACTATTACGTCTATCAAGGAAAGTACGGGTATTTTGACTCATGATCACAAAAAGATTAATGCGATCTTTAGAGAATTTTATTCTGAGTTATATAAATCACAGGATTGTGAAGATAGGATGAGGAGGATGCAGTCATTTTTAAAAAATTTGACTTTTCCAGGCCTAACTCCGGAACAAGTATCGGTCCTAAATGCTCCTCTTACATCCCAAGAAATAGTTGATGCAATTAGGCAACTTCAAAATGGTAAGGCGCCGGGCCCAGATGGTTTTCAAGCTGAATTCTATAAAGAATTTACAGAAATACTGGCTGGTCCACTTATGGACATGTACAACTATGCATATTGTCAGGGCTGTCTCCCGCCTTCGCTGAAAGAGGCAAATATCTCTCTTATCCTTAAAAAAGGAAAGGACCCAGAAGATTGTACATTATACAGACCAATATCCTTGCTAAATGTAGATTTTAAAATCCTCTCTAAAACGTTAGCACTGAGACTAGAAAGGATACTACCACATATTATAAAGGAGGATCAGACGGGGTTTATTAAGGACCGTAGATCATCCAATAATGTTAGAAGGGCTCTGAATATGATTCAAGCTTGTCATCAGGGAAAGATACCAGGAGTAGTGGTCTCATTAGACGCAGAAAAGGCATTTGATAGGGTCGAATGGTCATATTTGTTTTACACATTGGAGAGGTTTGATGTTGGACAGGTGTTTACCAAATGGGTCTCAACATTGTATAGTGATCCCAAAGCAGTAGTGGTTACCAATGGATTAGGTTCGGATAGCTTCAGTGTGGGTTGGGGCTGCCGTCAGGGATGTCCCCTCTCGCCATTGTTATTCACGCTAATAATTGAACCACTAGCAGAAGCTATACGAGCTGATCCTAATATAGTGGCCCCAAGGATTGGTACAGGTAAACATAAAATTACCCTTTATGCAGACGATGTTCTTCTATTCCTCAATAACCCTTTGATGTCCATACCTCGCTTAATCCAAGTTATTAATACATTTAGTGCATTCTCAGGCTATAAAATTAATTTTTCAAAATCGGAGGCTATGCCAATGGGTGGCCTTGCTATGATACCCCGCTTAGCGGACGGATCCCTTTTTCCCTTTCGCTGGTCCCTGGAGGGCTTCTTATATTTAGGCATTTTTATTACTCCAGTATTTGGTCAGTTGTACAAGGCTAATTTTGTGTATTTATTGGAAAGGATAAGGCAGGACCTCCAGCGATGGGGAGACCTACCAATTTCCTGGTTGGGTAGAATAGCACTAATCAAAATGAATGTCCTGCCCCGTCTCCTATATCCTATGAGAATGCTTCCGGTGATGCTGCCGACGACGGCTTTATGTAAATTATATGGCTGGCTGGGTTCCTTTATCTGGAACCATAGGCGGCCCCTCATTAAGCTGAAGAAGCTACAGCTTCCACAGGCAAGGGGTGGATTGGATTTCCCAGACTTTAGGAAATATCAATTAAGTTCCCTATTAAGTTACATAGCTGATTGGGTCTTGTCTGATCCACAATCAATCTGGTTGGACATCGAGGCTTCTCAAGTAAAATACCCACTTATATACCTTTTATTCTCAGACAAGAGGAAAATCATTACAGATCACTGTAAAAACCCTATAATACTACATACAATCAAGGCTTGGAATATAATGCGGCAAAATGAGGGCAATTCACATAAAACATCCCCCTATGCGCCGATAGTGGGAGCAAGGGGATTCCAACCGGGGTTAACAGATGCCACGTTTAAACTCTGGAGATCCAGGGGTATCTCATGTCTAGGGGATCTATTTAAAGATGGGGTCCTGATGTCTTTCGAACAGCTGCGTCAGAAATTCGGATTACCAAATGGAGACCTCTTTCGATACTTCCAAATTCGAGATTATATACAGAAGAAGACTACGTTATTAGATAGTCTTTATAAATCCAAAAGAGAATGTAGTGTCCTACGACCAGTGGGGGTATCTTCCGTCAGTACTATTTATCATTTACTACATGATGAAGTATCGGGAGATATGGATAATCTGCTTAAAACATGGGATCAGGATCTGGGACTAGAAATCTCCACAGGAACGTGGAATGATATCTGGGAAAATGCTAGAAGAATTACTATCTGTAACAGAACCCAGGCTATCCAGCTGAAGGTACTTCATAGGGCCTATATAGCACCGGTTCGATTGGCAAAATTTAAGGTAGGAGCATCTCCAATGTGTCCTAAATGCAAAATAGAGGTGGGCACTCTTGTACATTGCTTATGGACCTGTCATAAGATCCGTAGATATTGGACTAAAGTAGCAAGTACCCTGACAGAAATTTTAGGAATGGAAATTAAAGTGGACCCTGTATCTCTCCTCTTGGGCTTTTCGAACTTTCCCTCCCTGGACATGTACGGGAAGAGACTATTTCCTATTCTTTCTTTCTGTGCAAGGAAAAATATTTTGGTGAACTGGGCGGCTGAGGGCCCCCTTGGACTTTCAAATTGGCACAGACTAATTATGGAATGTATTCCCCTTGACTTCCTTACAAATATGGTGCACCGAAAGACCGAATTATTTTATAAAATATGGCAGCCCTTTTTGAATTACATAAATACAGATATTTCGGCTATCCTAACAAAGGCTTTTATTTAATTGAGATTACAAACCTGGCTGGTCCGGGGCCCCTCGGGGGAGGAATCCTGCACGAATACAGGTTTTATTATATCTGATGCTAACACATCCCGAGCATGTAAGAGACTTAAATATACACTCTGGTTAGTTGTAGGTTAGATTAGTAGATAGTTGAGTGTTGTTTATTTATTTTTTCTTTTTTTCGTTTTTTTTTTGTTGTTGTGTTTTTTTTGTTAAATTTTGGCTATTGTATATTTGAGCTAATTGTATATCAATGTTTATATCTGAGAGTTTTGTTTATTTTTGTAAACTTGTAAAAATGTTAAATTTCTAATAAAAATATCTATAAAGAAAAAGAACTCAGGCACTATTGCGTGCCAGTGAACAGCCAAAAGAGGCTGCAGTAATAAAAATAAAGGCCCATCAAAAGGAGCCAGCAAAAGAGAGCCCAGGTTGGCTACAATTCAAAGGAAACTAGGCAGCAGACCGAGCAACTCAGAAAGCCCTAGAACAATCAACCATTAAGGAGGCTGCAATAGCCACTATTGAATTAGCAAAAGACGCTATCCAAATTCAGCAGCTACAGAAGGACACCCTGCAAGAACAGAGAGAGAAATGGGAACAGCAGAGGGCATTCAAAGGAAAGGATGGTGTCTGGAGGTGAGCAGGCACAGTGGTAGCAAAAAGTGTGTATACAGAACACATTGCCTCGCCCATAGAGGTAGAGAGGCAATGATAGCAAGGGAGAGAGTGGTGATGGAAGGGAATGAGAAGAGATGTGGCCAAGTACTGCTGCAGATGCATGGTTTTTGCACAACATAACCCAGGGAGACCCATAAAAGTTAGAATGGGACACCAGCCCAGACCAAGGGAACTCTGGGAACAACTTCAGATAGATTTTACAGGGCCACTACCACCTTCCGTGGGAAAACATACTGCCTGGTCATCATTGACCAAATCCTCCGGTGGGTAGAGGCATTCCTGACTTAAAGGCTGCACTGCGGCCACTGTAGCCAGTTGGGGGGTGCCCCTCCAGATCGAATCTGACCAAGGGACGCATTTTACAAACAAATGCATGTAGACTGTCTGCCAATCAGTTAGCATTAGACAAAAATTTTACATCCCCTATCACCCCCAGAGCTCAGGGATGGCGGAGAGAATGAATAGAACGCTCAAAAATACTTTAGCTAAGGCTATGCAAACCTCAGGCAGAACATGGACTGAAGTGCTGCCAGCCATACTAATGAAATTAAGAGCACCACAGATCAGGCAACTGGGCTAACACCATGTGAATTAATGACCGGGCGAGCAAAGCAATTGCCAAAGACAATAACCACAGGTGGCAACAATGTGGGTCCACGAAAAGACAAAATTCGGCGGTACGTGATAGAATTAAATGCCCAATTGAAAGGGATGCAGAAATCTGTAATTGATAAACAGGACAAAAAGGACAAGGCAGGGGAACTTGAAATCTTCCCTCAGGTCCCAGCAGCAGGAAGCTGTGTCCTGGAGAGAGCACTGCCCAACAAACCAGGCTTTGCCCCAAAATGGAATGGGCCATATGACGTGGTAATAAGTGGGAACACCTGTGCCTGCACAGATATTAAAGGGAAAGGCACATGGAAACACTGGACCCAACTAAAACCACTTCAAGACTTCTGTGACCAAACTGATGTCATGGACCATTCCCCAGGTGCAGACAGGAACAGTGGACAAGATGGTCATCCCGGGGGAGGGGGGCAGTGAAACACAACAAACCACACAGAAGCACGACTGCACCTCCTGACGAAAACAAAGACTTTGACTCATAATTTTATTTAACTACTAAAATGTATATACCTGTATGTATTTTACTGTGTTTAAGTGTCGCGACTGCCAGGAGCATGTCAGGATTTGAAGATAACTGCTTCTATAAAACCCACCTAAGTTTGCATGGGAACCAAACTGTCTGCTACCCACTGGCACAATCAGTAGGATCCCTATTTGTGGCCACCCCGGTGTGGACCCCTCATGACCTGTATATAATAGACACCTCGAGGGGACTCCAGAGTAGATGTGCGCAGCTGGGCAGGACCCCTAGCCGATGGGGCCGAGTCCCCCAACCAAGGGAAGGGAAGACCCATTTAAAACCCAGTAATTACCCACACTGTTTCACAGGGCAGGGATGGGGATGCTTTATGCCCTGGTTCCCAAAAATGACTCAAGCATTCAGACACAGTGCACTTATCAGCACGGTACAGTCACCAGGAGACAGTTTACCTGCACCTGCAGCAAGCAGGCATGCTTGAATGTGACCGCGGGCAGACAATTCATAGTGGTCAGTGCAATGGCACACAGGCCAGCTCTGCCACATGGATGTACCCGTTAGACACTTACCAGCTAGAGGTGGTACCCTGGGGGATCGGGGCAACATGGGTGGACAGACTGATGGAAGGACAGGACGATATATGTTACCAAGCGGCGAAGGGATTTGTTTTTCTATTTAAGGGGACTTATGCAACAGGCACTCCTGACCTCCCAAACCTGTTCGTGGTAGGGACAATTGCATCCCTTACTGTACCATGCCCCAGCGGGGGACACATTAGGAGAAGGATAGTGATCCGCTCCATTTGCCAGGTGTACTGTACTGACTGGCAGGTCCCCACTCATTTGGAGCCATCATTGGGATATGGATTCTTGGGATTTCTATCTTTGGGAGGCACAGCAGGAGGTCGTCAGTGCTAAAAAATGAAATTACCTTGTATATGGCCTGACTATCTTACACAATACATCAAAAGCTCTGGAAGCAATTAATACACAGAGCTGGCTGAACTCAGTCTCTACTCACAGCAGACACGTTACGCAGTGGATTATCAATTGGCACAGCAAGGGGGAGTTTGTACAATTATTGGTGGCAATTGTATCATCCATGTGGCAGAATTTAGACATGGACTGTAATTTAGTCCATGAAAATATGACATTAAGATGATGAAAATTGGATATTGATGGCACATTTCTACTACAAATGTCATACTTGGCAAAGTAGGTGATGATGAAAGCCAACTGCTTCTAATATGAAATCTGGAATGAAACGTATGGCGACTGCTGTGGTCATTCTTGTTCCTATACAAAAACAGACACTAAAGCCATCCAACTCCATATCAGAAGCTATCAAAAATATCCAAGACCAGCTAGATAATTTTCGACAGGGAGCCACAATTACAGACAGCTGGCTAAATTGGTTGATAGGTAAATCATGGGAATCCTATTGACACACGGGATAGTTCTCCTCATTGCACTCATGCTGGTATTCTGTATGGGCCTCAGGTGTTTAAAGCTCTGCCGAAAGGCGCCACTGACAGGAACTGCACCAGCAGTGAGTGTCACCACGGAAGAGCCCCTAACGAAATTGGCACTCCATGAGCCCCCTCCGGAGGAGGAGCTCCTAGAGATGACCCACCTCTACATGCAAATTGGGTGGGCTGCAGGAGACCACCAACGTCACCTCCTTGACCACAAAGGGGGGGTGTGAAGTAGGAGATGGCACAGGGCAGGGTGACACTAGACACTTGGACACACAGGATGGCTGCTGAGTCATAAGTTGGCCACTTGACATATGAGATGGCCGCCAGACCACAATATGGAGAGAGACAGCACAGCAAACACAGGGACCACCAGGATGCCAGCACAATGCACTCACAACCTAGTTGATTAGTTTAATGTGGGTGAGGGAGAGAATGTATACTGCCTACTGAAGTTTCTGGGTCCAGCCAACACCTTTGATAGAAATGCTAACACTTTGATACAGACTCAATACAAAGTACAAATAGTCAGGACTGCAGTCATCATGCTCCTTAGGAAGAATGATTAGCATCCATTGCTACAGCAATGGACTTCTGCGCAGATGCTGAAATTGACAATGTTTGCACTGAAACTGACAATGACGACGCTGAAATTAACAAAGGCTGCACTGGAACTGACAATGACTGCACCAAAATATCAACGATTCTGCAATGTTTACAACAAACAAGCAATGTCACAGAGACAGTAACCTCATCACTGACCTATTATATTACAAAATGTATAGAAGTATCTTGACATGTGCTCCGGATTGAGATAAGACTTGCAGCTCACCACTCGCCAGAGCTCCAGCGTTTCCTTGTACAATAAACTCTGTCGCTGAACCCTGACTCTGACTCTGAAGCTGGTGACTTTCCCCACAACAATACCAACAAAAGTCTCTCCCATTAGTATTTTTTTCAAAAAACTTCCATTTCTACAAAACTAAAACGAACAGGTCATTTTTCCTAGCTCCATAATAAAGTAGTGGACCTTTGTGGATCCAGACTCATCATCGCTCATTTTACAACGCAATTTCACATTTTGTTACACCTTCTGAATCTGTCACCCTGGATTAAAATCAATCCGGATGTCTGCATTTTCGAGAACAAATCACTATCCATTAGGTATCAGGCTTGAATCAATTTTCCAATTTACTGCATTTTTTTTAGAAATGGATCATCCGCAGTGCAAAATAAGCTACTCGCAATAAGTGACTTTGCCAATTAGAGAATGCTAATGCATAAAAGCCAGCCAATCAATCTCAGAAAGCAACTACACTGGCACATATCGCATGGAAACTAAATTACTCCTTTAAGTAAACTCAGTGTAAACCTTTTCACTTATGTAACAGAAAAAGGAAAATACACAATGGATAAAATCCACTGAGACTGATTTGCCCTCTGCTTTGCAGATAGCAATGATTATTTCCCAAATGAAAAGCAATGGAAAAATGTTTCAGAATCTTGTGATAGAAAGTTCTGCAATCTGAAAAAAAAGACAAGTCCTACACATTACTGTGCCAGCAGGGTCTGATATGGAGTTGGATGGCTTTAGTGTCTGTTTTTGTATAGGAACAAGAATGACCACAGCAGTCGCCATACGTTTCATTCCAGATTTCATATTAGAAGCAGTTGGCTTTCATCATCACCTACTTTGCCAAGTATGACATTTGTAGTAGAAATGTGTTATCAATATCCAATTTTTATCATCTTAATATCATATTTTCATGGACTAAAATGGTTTTAAAATAATCAGACACCGACCTAAAATGGCTGCTGTGATCACCTGACAACAAACCCAGAACCCGTATGAAATAATTCAAACTGGCTGCATTAGATTAGCATATCGTCAAAACACTGAAAGCAGTCAACTGAGTCAACAACAAGAAATTTGCATACTTTCCTGATATATTCAAATACCAGGAAAGAAGAAGCTGGCTACAGCGCATTCAGTTTGGAAGGGCAATTGAACAGACTCAGGAATTTACAAATAGAGCAACATCAACAGCTGCTTCAAGCAGCAAAGCAAAATGAGGAAAGAAAATGAATCAATAAGAGACTGGACATTGCAAGCTTCTCTCTCCCTGTCTCTCCAACCTCAGGCATCAGCGCTCAGTGGAAAAGCGAGACATGACAGCAACTATTCACCTAGAACTCAAGAATATCTGCAAAATTTGCCATTACTGAGAAAACAAGACAATAGTTAAGCAACAGTAATCTCAGGTTTTGTGCTCACAATTCAGGGACTCTATGCACTTTAAACAATTACCTGCATTGCCTTTACCTTCCTTTTTTTACTCGACACCCTATCCTTTCCCTCATCTTTATAAACTTAATATTGCTGTGTGTTTGGATTGTGCCCTTCTTTATAATTTTTCTTAGGATTAGTTTAATAAAGTTCCTTGTTCTTTCACTCTAGAAAAGCTTGTAATTTGTCTCCTTTATTGTGTTCTGGTTAATTATATTTTAATTAAAGTGTAATAGCTGTGTGTTAGGAAAAAAATTGGAACAGACCCGAGAAGGATTTAGAAAGAAAGAAACCGATTGCCCCTGCTCACCTGATCATATTGTGGAAAGTTACATTAATGAAAAATAACCTACATGCAGAGATGAGGATGGATTAATTTCAGATGAACCAAATCAGAAAAAGCACTTCGCGTTTTACAAAATGACCTTGGGATAAGTCTTGCGGACTTTACTAGAATCACAGTCACAAAACTACAATGCATCTGCTATACGAGAATATATCTTTAACTTTACCAATCTGGGTAAAATGACTAGCTAAAACTTGTTCAGGCTGTGATTTAAAATACAATCCATTTTAGTTTATTTTAATTCAATTATAGGAAGTGGGCACCACTTGCTGACCTAGCATTTATTGTCTGTCCCTGCATGCCCTTGAGAAGATTCAAGATGGCAGCAGGGGAGCAGGGCCATACGTGGGCACTTGCCCAGGGCTCATCCTCTCCCACATGCTTTTCTTTCTTAAGAGGGAAATCAGCAGGTCAAAAAGGGGATATGAGATAGTTTTGGCAAATAGAATTAAGGAGAATTCAAAGGGTTTTTACAAATACATTAAGGACAAAAGGGTAACTAGGGAGAGAATAGGGCCCCTCAAAGATCAGCAAGGCAATCTTTGTGTGGAGCCGCAGGAGATGGGAGAAATACTAAACAAGTATTTTGCATCAGAGTTTACTGTGGAAAAGGACATAAAAGATATAGAATGTAGGGAAATACTTGGTAACATGTCTAAAATGTCCATATTACTGAGGAGGAAATGCTGGATGTCTTGAAATGCATAAAAGTGGATAAATCCCCAGGACCTGATCAGGTGTACCTGAGAACTCTGTGGGAAGCTAGGGAAGTGATTGTTGGGCCCTTGCTGAGACACTTGTATCATCGATAGTCACAGGTGAGGTGCCAGACGAGTGGAGGTTGCCTAAAATGGTCCCACTATTTAAGAAAGGTGGCAAGGACAAGCCAGGGAAATATAGACCAGTGAGCCTAACGTCAGGAAATCCTGAGGGACAGGATGTACATGTATTTGGAAAGGCAAGGGCTAATTCAGAACAGTCAACATGGCTTTGTGCGTGGAAAATCATGTCTCTCAAACTTGATTAAGTTTTTTGAACAAGTAACAAAGAGGATTGATGAGGTTAGAGCGGTAGACGTGATCTAGATGGACTTCAGTAAGGCATTCGACAAAGTTCCCCATGGGAGACTAGTTAGAAAGGTTAGATCTCATGGAATACAGGGAAAACTCACCATTTGGATATGGAACTGGCTCAAAGGTAGAAGACAGAGGATAGTGGTGGAGGGTTATTTTTTCAGACTGGAGGCCTGTGACCAGTGGAGTGCCACAAGGATCGGTGCTGGGCCCTCTACTTTTTGTCATTTACATAAATGATTTTGGATGTGAGTTTAACAGGTGAAGTTAGTAAGTTTGCAGATGACACCAAAATTGGAGGTGTAGTGGACAGCGAAGAGGGTTACCTCAGATTACAACAGGATCTGGACCAGATGGGCCAATGGGCTGAGAAGTGGCAGATGCAGTTTAATTCAGATAAATGCGAGGTGCTGCATTTTGGGAAAGCAAATCTTAACAGGACTTATACACTTAATGGTAAGGTCCAAGGGAGTGTTGCTAAACAAAGAGACCTTGGAGTGCAGGTTCATAGCTCCTTGAAAGTGGAGTCGCAGGTAGAAAGGATAGTGAAGAAGGCATTTGGTATGCTTTCCTTTATTTGTCAGAGTATTGAGTACAGGAGTTGGGAGGTCATGTTGCGGCTGTACAGGACATTGGTTAGGCCACTTTTGGAATATTGCGTGCAATTCTGGTCTCCTTCCTATTGGAAGGATGTTGTGAAACTTGAAAGGGTTCATAAAAGATTTACAAGGATGTTGCCAGGGTTGGAGGATTTGAGCTACAGGGAGAGGCTGAACAGGCTGGGGCTGTTTTTCCTAGAGTGTTGGAGGCTAAGGAGTGACCTTATAGAGGTTTATAAAACCATGAGGGGCATGGATAGGATAAATAGACAAAGTCTTTTCCCTGGGATGAGGAGTCCAGAACTAGAGGGCATATGTTTTGATTGAGAGGAGAAAAATATAAAAGAGACCTAAAGGGCAACTTTTTCACGCAGAGGTTGGTGTGTGTATGGGATGAACTGCCAGAGGATGTGGTGGAGGCTGGTACAATTGCAACATTTAAAAGGCATTTGGATGGGTATATGAATAGGAAGGGCTTGGAGGGATAGGGGCCGGGTGCTGGCAGGTGGGACTAGATTGGGTTGAGATAGCTGGTCATCATGGATGAGTTGGGCTGAAGGGTCTGTTTCCATGATGTGCATCTCTATGATTCTACTTCAGTTCATTTTCTTTCAGTGTTTCCTTATTTTCTTCTCTTTCCAGCTTTTTGCAGTGGGTTAGTCCGCAAAATCGGCCTGGCAGCCAGAGTGGGCTGTGGGCAGAATGCTGGCTCCTCCCGGTGGTCAGAGGCAGTGGCGGATGTGGCTTCTCATGGCAGCAGCAGGAATGTCCTCCCAGCATTCAGGGCTGGTGGCGGCAAAGCTCCACCAGCGATCAGAGGCAGCATCAGCGGCAGATGTCACATTATGGCGGCACCGGCAGGATGTCATCTCAGGAGAGCAGCCAGTGTGGGACTCTTGGCGAGATGGCAGCGCCAGACTGGTCTGGCAGTGGAGTGAGGGAGTCCTGGTTGTGGTAAGGCCCAGAGTGGATACTCCTGATATTGGTGAGGCAGCAGCGTGGTATGCCCGCAACCAGGACTCCTGGCATCATCGAGGTGACAGCAGAGTCTGGTTGTGGGTCTTTGTGAGCTCAGCATAAGACCTGGCATCGGCATTGGAGGTGGTATCAGTGAGGTGGGCCCAGTGGCAATGAGATGGCACCTAAAGACTGGCGACTCCCATGTTGGTGGGTTTGGCAAAGGCAGCGGCAAGGCAGTGGAAGAGGGGTGGTCGCACCGGCATCGTTACTGAGCCTGCTTAGGGCTCAGGGCTCTCTTTCCATTACATCTTTTATCTGTTTTATTCTTAAACTACTCAAAATGGTGCTAGATTGTTGTGATTGTTGAAGCTTTTCACTATACTTTACTGTATTTATTCACTGTAAAGTTGCAAGTGAGAATGAATAAACCATCAATTCAAAATTGCAGTGAGTCACCTTTTTGAACCACTGCAATCCTTGTATTCAGATAGTCCCACAATGCCATTAGGCTGGGAATTCTGGGATTCTGGATCAGTGGTGCTGGAAGAGCACAGCAATTCAGGCAGCATCCGAGGACAGGCAAAATCGATTCCTGATGAAGGGCTTTTGCCCGAAACGTCGATTTTGCCTGTCCTCGGATGCTGCCTGAATTGCTGTGCTCTTCCAGCACCACTGATCCAGAATCTGGTTTCCAGCATCTGCAGTCATTGTTTTTACCTCTGGGAATTCTGGGATTTGAACCCAGTGACAGTGAAGGAATGGTGATATATTTCCGAGTCAGGATAGTGAGTAGCTTGGAGGGGAACTTGCAGGTGGTGATGTCCCCCCTGTATCTGTGTCTTTCTGGATGGGAGTGGGTGTGGATTTGAAAGGTGCTGTCTGAAGAGCCTTGGTGAATTTGTGTAGTGCGTCTTGTTGTTAGTATACACTGCTGTCACTGAGCACTGATGGTGGAGGGAGTGGATGCTTGGGAATGTGATGCCAATTAAGCGGGTTGCTTTGATCTGGATAGTGTCAAGCTTCTTGAGTGTTGTTGAAGTGCATCCATCTAGGCAAGTGGGAAGCATTCCTTCACACTTCTGACTTGTGCCTTGTAGAGGGTGGACAAGTTTTTGGGAGTTAGGATACAGGTTACTCACTGCTGGATTCCTAGAAGCTTATACTTAAATATTATTGTGCCATCCCATTTGTTTATTGTTTTAATAAACATTTTTATAAATTGGCACCAGTGGGACCTGAATTATGATGTTTGATCAAATATTTCAATTGATCAGGAGGTCCACATAATCAATGTAAAAACACACATTAAGTAATAGAAAAGAATGAAGGGAGTATACACATCACTGTTACACTTTATTTACAGCATAAATCACTTAAATGATAATGCAACTTTGCCTTAGATAGAACTTAACAGCAAGAGCCTTTTCACTCATGGATATATGAATAGGAAGGGTTTGGAGGGATATGGCCGGGTGCTGGCAGGTGGGACCAAATTGGGTTGGGATATCTGATTGGCGTGGACAGGTTGGACTGAAGGGTCTGTTTCTATGCTGTACATCTCTATGACTCCATGACTCTATGACTACTTGGACATTGCAGAGATCGCAATAGTACAGTAAACTTCTGGTATTGAGGTTTTTTTTTTGCCAGTTTATCAAGAGTACTGGTTCATTGTGTGCAGGTAAAACAAAGTTTGCTGTATTACTTATAGAAAATCTTCTGAAATTCAGAACTTCTTGGGAACGAGATGGTGCTTTGATCCCTGTCACAAAGCATTGTGGTCCAGCAAGACTTTCTAAGTTGATTTGAAAGCTAACTTCTTATTTCCAATGATGATATACTTTAACCTCTGTACTCATAACAGTGAAATATTCCCTGCATCAGGAGGTTTGAGCTCAATGTTGCCTCATTGAGATTAAAGACATGTACAGGTTACATGTGTCAAAAATTTGTTCCCTACAGCTTCATAAATCACAGATTGGAGCAGTTCAGCTGGGAAGAGGAGTATACCATTGTATCTGCTGTATCAAATTTGACACAGGAGGATACTTTATTTGCATGGAGTCAATACAACTTAAAAACAATTCAATCTGCTTTTAAAACTCAACCATTTAATTTTTTTCTGAGATAATTGTTTACTAATGAACAAGAACTTTTCCTTGAATTCTTCACAATTGAATGCTTGCATCAAATTATATGAATATTTACAAAAGGAAATCCATTTTTTAGCTTGAAACCATTTTAGATTTCAGTGGACCATGACAAGTTAACCAACTGTCTATTAAATTTGGAATAGAAAATTCATATGACATTTAACTTCTCTTCCTAAACATTCACAAACAAGCTGCTATCCAGCTCATCAAGCCTTTTGTAAACTGAATGTTATGGATTTTAATGCTGCTGAATGGCAATTTTTACATCAAGTAGCATTGTGCAATCTAATACGAACCAGGGAAGCCCATTCAATATCAAATTTATTCTTTGAACTGCAGATTAGTACCTGGAATCTTACATGTCTTAGCCTCATGTCCCTTAATACCCCGCAGTTTTCACAGTGGTTTATTCACGTTAGTCACCAGGATTAAGCCAATGATACATCATTGTCTGTGGCACATTATATAGGGAAAATAGAAGCCTGCAGTATTCTCATCATTTAAAGAAAATACAATATTATAAAAAATCTGGAAGGATGATTCATAACATCATAAATATTTACAGCCCACAAGGAGACCACTCAATCCATTGTGACCATGCCAGTCAAAAACAAAACTCACTACACTAATTGCATTTTCCAGCTTTTGACCCATAACTGTGGAGGTAATGCCAACACAAGCGAATATCTAAATACTGCTGAGATCTCTGACTCAACTACCCCTCAGGCAATGACTCAAACCACTCAGAGTGAAAAGATTTGCCTTAACTCTTCTCATAACTTAATTCTATGCCTCCTGGCTATTGGTCCTTCTAGTAATGGGGAAAGCCTCATCCTAGCCTTTCTATTTTTGACTCCCAAAATCATTTACACGTTATCAGGTTGCCTTTCAACCTTCACTGCTCCATGGAACACAACACAACCGTATATAATCTTTCCTCTTATCTCAGACCCACCAGCCCGGGCATATTCCTGGTAAATGTTCTCTGCTCCATCTGTTGTATAATTATATCCTTTCCTTTAACGTGGTTACCACAACTGCATACAATGCTCCAGTTGTGGCCCAACCAGCATTTTTTGCAGTTCCAGCAGAACCTTATTGCTGTTGTATTCTATTCCTCAGCTAATAAAGGAAGGTATCCCATATACCTCCTTAACCACATTATCAACCTGCTTGCTACCTTCAGAGATCTGTAGATATGCACATCACGTTCCCTCTGATCTTCAGTACTTTCAGGGATTGCTATTCAGAGTGAAACTCCTTGCCTTGTTTGCCCTCCTCAAATGCATTGCCTCACACTTTTCCTTTAAATTCTATTTGCCACTGCTCTGCATTGCTGACCACTCTATTGACATTCTGCGGTTGACAGTTGTTCTCCTCACTATTTCCCATCTTACCAAATTTTGTGTCATCTGTGAACATTTTGATCATACCCCCTTCACTTAAGTTCAAATCATTAATACAGACCACAAACAACACTGAGGCCTCTGAAATGCCATTAAAAACAGACTTCCCATCACAGAAACATCTCTTTACCATCAACCTCTGCTTCCTGCCTCAGTCAACTTTGTGTTACATTGCCTTGGATCCCATGTGCCCTTATTTTCTTGACAGGTTTGCCATAAGGGTTTTCATCAAAAGCCTTGATAAAGTCCATGAAATCCACTATTTCTTTCCCCAGCTTTGCTCTAGCTCTTTAGAGACTTATAAAACTCTTTGGGTCTTCCTTTATTCTACCCACCAATGCTTTCTCATGCATTCTCTTGGCTTTCCTAATTTCCTTTTTACGTTTCTCTTAGTTTCCTGGTCTTCAGTTTCTCTCAGAACTCTGCCATATTGGGTTCTTGGAGTCTTGCCATAAGTCTCTTTGCTTTTCTTCGTCATAACCTTTACGTTCCTTGACATCCAGGGTTCTCTAGCATTAGCACCATCTTTTGTGTTGATGGGAACATGTTTGCCTTTTTTTGCCAAATTGGTTATTTCCTCCTTGAACACCTCCCATTGCTCTAACACAGTTTTATGTGCAAGTAGCCAGCTCACCTAGCCAAAGATAACTGAGATTCATAAAATTAACCTTTCCTAAATTTAGAAGTGTTAATTCCAGTTCATCCTTATAAGTCCACAAGAAATAGGAACAAGAGTAGCCCATTTGGCCCTCTCAAGTCTGCTCTGGCATTCAATATGATCATGGCTAATCTGACATTCCTCATGTCCACTTTCCTGCATTGTCCCTGTAATCTTTGGTTCCCCTATCTTTTCCATAATGATCTTAAATCTGACTGAATTATGGTCACTATCTCCAAAATGCTTCCTATTTTTCCCTAGATCACTCAGCGGAAGAAGACATGGCTGGCTAGCCAGCATTAGAGAGGAAATTTCAGAACTTTGACCTCATGACATTGAAGTAAGAGTAACTTATTTCCAAGGCAGCATAGTGTGAGGCCTGGAGGAAAGTTTACTATCCATCTAGCCTGCTGAGGCTCATTTTGAAATTTTAGGTCCAAGAGTGCCCTCTCTCTTTGTTTGGCTTCTGGGCTTTCTAAGTATTAGCTTAAAAAGCTTTCCTGAATGCAATGTAAAAACATTGTTCCCTCCCTACCATGCACATTAAAATTATTCAAGTTAATATTTAAGTAGTTACATTCCACAAATATTATTGCATTATTATTCTTACACTTCTCTGAAATTGGATTACATGTTTGATCCTCCTTGACTGAACAGAATGATTTAAACAGAAGGATCTCCAAGAGTTCATAATGTCAGAGGAGAGGGCTTTCAGCTCAACAGAAAGCCTTTTCAAGAAAACAACCAAAGTTCTGCTAAAAGAGTCCAGGCAATCTGCAAATGTGATAACTGCAAAACTAGCAAGAAACAAAAACACTCTCTAATGCTTGTTCTGCCAGCTATTAGCAGAGGCTATTGCCAGCTTCAGCGGACTTTAGGACACGGAGGTACTGGCCTCTGATTGGCCTCTTACTGAGTTAATTAACAGGCAATCATTGCCTTATCTGACCAGTAGATATGGCGTGTTATAGAATCATAGATTCCCCCCAGTGAACAAGAGGGCCATTCATCCCATTGAGTCCATGCTGACCCTCTGAAGAGCATCCCACCCAGCCCACCCGCTACCCTATTCCCGTAACCCTCCATTTTCCATAGTCAATCCACCTAGCCTGCACATCTTTGGACTGTGAGAGAAAACTGGAGCACCAGAGAAAATGCACGCAGACACGGAGAGAATGCACAAACTCCACACAGTCATTTGCCTGAGACTGGAATCAAACCTGGGATCCTGGCGCTGTAAGGCAGCAGCTACTGAGTCACCAGGCCAGCCTGTGCTAGTCACCAACTGTTTGCACCCACTCTTGGAAAAAAATGGAATATCGTGTCCAATATTGTCTTACTTAATGTCACTTATGAATAGAGTACCGGCCTCTAAACAGCAAAAATAGGGGAATGCTGGTCACGAATCTGACATTAATTAAAATAAAATAATAGATCTTCTTTCTGGCTTGCTGAGAGAAAATTTATGGGCTGTAAATGGTGCACAATGATCTGAGTGTTGGCCTCCACTCAGCTTTCCTGGACATTATACCCAAAACAGTAACTCTGTGTTAGTGATTTTTGAGAAGATTTGCAGCTCAGGTTGATGATAAGTATGTAAGTTAGCTCGCTGAGCTTGAAGGTTTGTTTTCAGATGTTTCATCACCATACTAGGTAACATCATCAGTAAGAATCTCTGGTGAAGTGCTGGTGGTACGTCCCATCTCTCTATTTATAGGTCTTGGTTTCTTAAGGCGGGTGAAGTCATTTCTGGTTCTTTTTTCCAAGGGAAGTTAGATAGGATCTAAAACATTATGTTCATTGATGGAGTTCTGGTTAGAATGCCATGCCTCTAAGAATCCTCAAGCATGTCTCTGTTTCGCCTGTCCTAGGACATGTGTTGTCCCAGTCAAAGTGGTGTCCTTCTTTATCAGTATGTATAGAAACTAGTGATAGTGGGTGTCTTTCAGTGGCCAGTTGGTATTCATGTATCCAGGTGGCAAGTTTCCTGCTGATGTAGAGTTTGTTTTACAGTTCTTGCATGGTATCTTGTAAATGATGTTAGTTTTGCTGGTAGTATCTAATGGATCCTTCAGGTTCATTAGTTGCTGTTTAAGTGTGCTAGTAGGTTTGTGATCTACCATGATGCCAAGGTGTTTGAGTAGTCTGGAAGTCATTTCTGATAAGTCTTTGATGTAAGATAATGTGGCTATAGTTTTTGGTTGTGTTGTGTCTGCTTGTCTGGTTTGTTTCTGAGGAATCAGCGGATTGCTTTTATTGGGTACCCGTTTTCTTCTTGAAAACATTGTATAGATATTTTTCTTCAGCTTTTTGTAGTTCTTGGGTGCTGCAGTGTGATGTAGCTCGTTGACTCTGTGTCTTAGTTGTGACTACAAAGATGAATTCAGGAACTTCTTCTAGGTTTAAGATATACTAGTGTTACATAGTCCTTATTAATAGTGATACCTTGAACAAGTTACCAGAGGATGTGTGTTACAGCAATTTTATTCTAGCCTTGGTTCAGCAGTTTGAGAAGGGGGTGGAGGTAATGGGAGAACATTTTTGTTTAGAGCTGTTTTCAATGGAAGCCAATTAACTTATTCCACATTGCTGTCATGACACTATCATTTTTAAGAGGTCTATTTTGTCCTTTTTTTTCAAGAAAGGTTTTAAGGCCAAGGTAGCGAGAGATCTATTGCAAACTTGTAAGCAAACACCTTATGAGACTTTGGTTTTTTTTTAAAGTTGGAACAATAGAAGCAGCGTGAATGGGTGTGGTCAAGCTCCCACCAAACCAGCACTTTTAGCTTTCAGTAGTAACAGTTGTTGCTGGATCTGTTGCTGCAATATATCTCTCCCTGCTATACTCTCTCGGAGTTCTCTTGGTGTTCTTACTCTTGGGCTGCTGGAGTTGCACATTAGACAGTCTGTTTTCTGAATTTGCCTTTTGCCAAGGGTGTGTTTGTGGGATGTTACAACATTGGAACAGTTGCGGTTTAAGTGGCTAAATAAACTATTATTCTGATGAGTGACAACCAAGCCTGTTCTTTTCTTTATTCTTTCTTTTGTTGTATTTTAACTAGAGAGTATGAATAAACTGTGTTTTGCTTCAAATTCATTTGACCAATCGAATTGTAGCGAGAACATAACACCTTAGACTTGCCTTTATAATAAGAAAAAAGTTCGGATCCAGACTATCTTCATAATATATTTTGGGTGGTCTGGTCTAGTCCATAGCATTGCTACTTGCAGTCTTTCTTTGCCAGCAATGCATCCCTCATCAAGTTAATTAATCTAGGGTGATGTTTGTCCTCCAAACTGATTTTCAAAGGAGAAATACATTCTGCTAGCCTTCTTTACCCTTGAAAATAAGACTTATAGATGTTTTACAAAATGTTACTTTATCATAGGAACAAGAACAATGAATGTTTCCAAAACTTCTCTGCTCTGGTCCCTAGACCAGAATGCAAAACCAGAAGCAATTCATAAGATCCACTTATATTGAACTAACCCAAACTGTAATAACAAGCAGGCTCCACTGGAGCTGTTGAATTCTCCAACTTAATTAACCTTTTGCCTAGATAGTGAAAAAAAGTCTCCTTGTTACTTTGGTTGCTTTTTGCAGGACATCGCTTGTGATTGATTAGAGAATTCTGGACTTTTACACCATTCAAAAGCTACCTTCACTATTTTTGTAAAGGGATCATATTTTTACTGAACTTTCTCGAGTCGTACAATGTTCAAGAAGGGAACCCACTGAACAAACGTTTCTCATGTTCTCGCTGAGATTCATGTTCAGTTTATGCATTTTTAAAATTCCATGCTCGTACACATGCTTGAATACTTATACATGTTCAGCTCGCTCTTCGATAAATTAGAAATGGTTAGACACTTATCGCACGAAGACGAGCAAATCAATTTTAGCAAATGTCTCAGGAATTATGTTGATAAAAAATTGAAACAACAACACCAACAGGAGGAAGGTCTGTACTTCTATCCATAGGTTTGGTAGAGCATTCAAAAGATGCTTTCATATGAAATAAATAACGGAACAAAAATTGGTTTACCACAAAGAAAATCATGCATGTTTCGGAACAAGAACATTTGAATCATTTGCCATGTTACGTTTAGAGTTAGTGACTTCGAGCAATATGGAAGAGTCATTACTGAATCTGTCAATATCTGTACCTCATGTGATAATAGACATTACGCCTTAACTGACAGAAAATGTGGCAAACTATGAAGGATGGAAAGCACAATGTCTATTAGAATTGACTAATTGATGTGAAGTTGCCCAGAAAACTGAGTTTACCAGCTGGGTACACAGCAGGATCCAGTCAGTTCTTGAAGGTTTGAATGTCCTCTAGGCTGACCTAAGTTACTGGTTGTGCCTGAAGTAAATCCTCCCATCGCTACTGGAAACTCCAGCAAGGAAAGGGATGGGTACAGAAGAGCCTCGGGCTGACAGTAAGAAATTTGGGCTTTATTTTGTTTCAATGATGAAGTACTTTCCAACCTCCTTTGAATATCTTGATGCTGCTCAATTACCAAATTACCTGGTCAACACACATTTAAACTTTATTCAATATGCATCTAATTAACATTGTGGAGACAGAGATTCCCAAGTGGAGAGTATATACCTTTTAGCTGCTGTAGATGGGGAAGGACTATGGGAGAACTCTTAAAGGAACCTGAACAATGTGAGGTATGATGAGAATTGTGACAGGATTGTGTGAGACATCCAGCAACACTCATCTCAATGTTAAGAGCAACTCACCGCACTTGTTTAACAAAATTCCAGACATTGAGGCAAAATACTACACATTATGGTGACACAGTCCCATCTGGGATCAGATCGAGGCTCATACAGATGTATTGCAAAGAAACAAACATTTATACGAGCATGGGACTTAATATAAAATATGTTGCCTGTGCCACCAGACCTCAAAAGGATTTTTTTTCTTTTCGTTCCATTACATCTCAGTGTAATCTCAGTATCTGCAGCTGGGGTGGATGGAGAATGCTCAGCAGTGGTGCCCTATGGCACTGGAGGTTTGATCAGGCATGTTCAGGAGCTTTTGTGCCATGATGGCCTCGATTTGCTGAGGGTGTCCTTGAGGCTCTCCTCAGCTTGAGTTTGATTTTATTGTCACATGTATTTTAGAGTAAGTAATAAAACACAGTGAAAAGCTTTTATTTTTGGTCAAGAAACATCACCATTTTGAACAATTTAAGAGTATGGAAAAAAAAAAGATAAAGTTTGAAGAAAGTCCATCAGTCCCATCACCATCACCATCATCCCTCTACACTGGATCCAACGAACATTGAAGTTGCTGATCCTCAGGCGCCGTCTTTCGCTGCAGGGCATGCCTTGCCATGACATCTCCGCCAACGTAGCAGCCACCAATTCAGGTCCTGTGCTTGCTCCGAAAAAGTAAGGAAGGGCTCACTCTCCTCCACACTGGGCCTGTTTGAGGTCCACTGTAGGCCCACCCAGGGTCCATGCCCTGGGCCCGGCAGGACTCTTGTTGTCACCTATGCCAACCAAGCTCAGAACAAGATAAGAAAGTAAAGAAAAGAGAGGGGAAAAGTAAAAAGAAAAGCAGCCGGAGACCTCTACTCTGCTGTCAACTCAGTCCAAAAGTTTTAAGGTTCAGCGGGGAGTACATAGGGAGAGGTGGACAGCACAGACACCTCTGAAGTGTCCTGAGAGGACATTTCTGAGGGACCTGGATGTGGTTACTGCTTTGACTGGGTGCCTCTTATGGTGGGAGATGAGTAAGTAGCAGAAATAGAGTGAGGTGCCAGAGAAACAAGTGTGTCACTTACAGCGGCACAGCAGAGAAGATCACAAAAATTCTTGCAGCTCTGTTACTCAACCATCCTGGCTGAAGATATAGCACTGACTCGGGTGCCAACCTTGGACCATTTTTGCTGCTTCTGGTGGCATGGTCTCATCTGTTGGTCCTCTGGAATGAGAATAACTCCCCTATGCACTACTTTGTCCCCCAAGACCTCCATGACTGTGTCAAAGAACCATAGTCTCATTTTCCCCTTCTCAGACATGTTTGGAACATTGCGGGCATTGGAACACCAGTGGTGGGTACAAAGTAGCCTTTTACAGATGGAGAGGCACCAGGGATGTCAGTCTGTCAATGCTTATTCAGTGAATGGTGAGTTTTTCCAGGGCACCATATTGGCAAGGTAGATAGTTAATGAGGAAAGTTTGGAAAGATGCAATGAGAATTCTTAGGCAAATCAAATCATAAGACTCAGCTCTGTGTTCATTTTAGAAGGCTCAACTACCACAGCTAGGATGCCTTACACATAACGTAGGTCGAATAAGACATGTCATATTCGAAGAGATTTACCACTTCCCCACATAGTTTAGAATTTTGAGTGTTCCTATTGAATATGAAGTAATTTACTTTCCTTGGTACAATATTTTTAGAATTTAAAGTAAGCCAGCAATCCCAACCACTTATTCCAGCTGGTGGTAACACAGCATTAATTTAAAAACAAGTCATTGCAAGTTATGTGTTACGTATGACTTTTCAAGTAACTGTGCATATATGATGCCATCTAGTGGAATATGATAATCCATGATATACAAACACAAGCTTTTTTATGAGACTATTTGTAGGAATTGTTATGACTTGCTCATCCTTCCTATCTGTGTCCTTTAAAATAAATAAGTAAAATTTCAAAAGTGCTTAATATTCCAGTACTAATCACTGTTGCATGTTCCACAGAAAAGGCTTGATAACTACTCCAAACATATTTGAGTTGAGAACAAAGGGAATCACCAATTATTCAGATTAATTGCCACCACTCTTCATTACCACACACACAGAGGAGCGGAACTTTCTTTGCCAATGAGAGAAATGTGACAGACAATTTGACAAAGCGAAGAAGCCATATTTTTACAGATTCTCCCAGAAGGTTCCAGTACAAGACCAATTCCAGGGTTTGAATGTAGGCTCGCACAGCAGTCCTCTGCTGATGGAATGCTATACTGTTGGAGGTGCTTTCCTTCAGATAAAGTGTTCAACCAAAGTTCCGTATGCCTTCTCAACAGACCATAGAAGAACCCCTGGCACTAATTGATGAAAATCAGGGAGTTCTACTAGTTTGCTGAGTAGTATTTTCACTCAAACAGCACCACCAAAACAAATAAACTGCTTTTGGGAGCTTGCTGTGTACAAATTGGCCATGACATTTGAATACATTGTAAAAGTGACGACACTGCAAAATGAATTAATTGGCTGTGAGTCACTATATTGTTTTGAAGGAATAAAAAGGGATTCGTTCATTGAAGGTGTTTATTTACTAATTATCTCTTGTTATTTAAAGCACAAAGTTTTTTTGGTAAAAATGGTAAAACTTTAAAAAGACACTCAATTCTGAAAAAGCAATAATACTGCTAATAAATCAATGAATAGAAGTTAGTATTACCAAGGTCACAAGAATGGTAGGAGAGGAAAGCAAGATTATTTTTCATAATCAAACAAAAGCCTATTGAATTGATGCATTATATTATAATTTACTAGGCCTATATATTCAGCTATTGAATGGCTTTGAAATTTGCAAGTAGATGTGATAATATGTTAAAAAATCATCAGCATTTTGGAATACAGGCTTATCTTTAGGATTACTTGCTAAATTAGATTTCTGTAAAATGCCTCGATGTCTGTAAAGTTTCCTAACTGGTTTGTGACATTAGCAGAAATTGTCTTTGTCATGTCAAAGCATTTTTAACTCATCAATTGATGAAAGTTCAGTGACGTGATGTTAGGAAATTAAAAAGGAATCCAGATTTTTCTTTTACAGTGACCTCATATAACCCCAATCCTGCTGTTCTTCATTGAAATTTGCCTATTGGATTTCATTGCTCACTGTATCTCACATTTGTCAAATTTGAGTGCAAGCCTACTCCACAAAGGAAGGTATCACAATAAAAATCAGACTGTCCTCATCTCAACATCACGCTCGTATTTGTACTTTCCACAAAGGTAATCAAAGAGCAATTGGGAGTAGGTTCCTACTTTAATTTGTAGGATTCAGTCAGATAGATAGATGATGGTCAGGTGGGGCAGTCATGGCTGAGAGCCCTGTGGCTATTCCCCCGTCAGACAAGTATATTGTTTTGATACTGTTAGGGGCCATGAACTCGTAGAGGAATGCTGCAGCAGCAGCCAGATCAGGGGCATTGTGATTTGCTCTGCTATACAACAGGGAGATCAAAGTGTAGGTGAATAGTAGTGATAAAGGACTATATAATCCAGGGCACATTGAATGTTACTGTGGCTGTGAGCGAGACTCCAGGATGGTGTGTTACCTCCTTGGTGCCAAGGTCAAGGATGTCTTTAAATGGGTGCAGAGCATTCTGGAAGGAGATGGTGAGCAGTTACAGGTCATGGTCCATATTGGTACTAATGATGTAGGCAGAAAGAAAGAAGAGGCTCTGGGACTTAGGTAGAAATTTGAAAAGCAGGACCTCAAAGGTTGTAATCTCAAGATTACAGCCTGTGCCACATGCTTGTGATGCCAGAAATTGGAAGATAATACAGTTGAATGTGAGGCTCAAAGTTGGTATAGGAGTGAGAGCCTCAGATTTGATTAGATTAGATTCCCTACAGTGTGGAAACAGGCCCTTCAGCCCAACCAGTCCACACTGACCCCCTGAAGAGTATCCCACCCAGACCCATTTCCCTCTGACTAATGCACCTAACACTATGGGCAATTTACCATAGCCAATTCACCTGACCTGCACATCTTTGGACTGTGGGAGGAAACCAGAGCACCGGGATGAAACCCACGCGGGGAGAATGTGCAAACTCCACACAGACAGTCGCCCGAGGCTGGAATTGAATCTGGGACTCTGGTGTTGTGAGGCAGCAGTGCTAACCACTGAGCCACCGTGCTGCACCATCTGGATCATTGGGATGGCTTCCAGGGCAGGATGGACCTATACAAGAAGGACAGGTTGCATCTAAACTGGATGGGTACCAAGTTAGTTGCCAGGAGGTTTGCTAGTGACCCTCATGAGGGTATAAATTAGTGTGGTAGGGCATGGGAGCTCGACCAGCAGGTCAGCCTATGGAGTGACTGAGGAGAAGGTGCAAGTTAAGTCAATGAAGTCAAACACGAAGAACAAACAAGGCCAGGTTAATGAATGCAGCAGGACTGGCAGTCTGAAGTTTATTTTAATGCAAGCAATATAACAAGTAAAGCAGATGAACCTAGAGCCTGGATTAGTACGTGGACCTATGATTCTGTAACCATTCCAGAAACTGGGTTGAGACAAGGGCAGGACTGGCAGTTCAACATTCCGGGGGCTAGATGTTCCAGGCCAGATAGAGAAGGATGTAAAAGCGGTGGGGGACTTGCATTACAGATTAAGGAGACTGTCACAGCTGCACTAAAAGCATTCAGTAGGGTCATAGAGCTATAACTGAGGAATAAGAAAGGTGTAAAAACAATGACTGCAGATGCTGGAGAACAGATTCTGGATTAGTGGTGCTGGAAGAGCACAGCAGTTCAGGCTGCTCCTTGGATGCTGCCTGAACTGCTGTGCGCTTCCAGCACCACTAATCCAGAATAAGAAAGGTGTGATCACTACGATGGGGTTATACTGTAGACCTCCCAATAGCCAGAGGAACAGATATGTCAGCAGATCATGAAAAGATGTCAAAACAACAGAGTTGTTGTAGTGGGTGATTTTAACTTCCCCAATATTGCATGGAACTACCTTAATGCCAGGAGCTTAGATGGGACAGAATATTTTTTAAGTGCAACCCAGGAGGATTTCTTGAAACAATATTTAGATGGTCCAAGTAGGGAATGGGCCATACTAGACTTTGTATATGGAATGAGCCTGGCCAGGTGATTGAGGTTTCAGTGGGGGAAGCGTTTTGGGAACAGCGATCATAGTGCCATAAGTTTTAAGATTGTTATGGATAAAGATAAGCCTGGCTCTTGGGTGAAAGTGCTAAACTGGAGGAACTCTCTTACAAAAGTATTACTCAGGAATTGAAAAAGGTAGATTGAGGGTAAATCTGTATCTAACATCTGGGAGTCTGTTAAAGACCAATCGATCAGAATTCAGGACCAGCATGTTTCTGTGAGGATGCAAGTTAAGGATGAAAGTTTTAGGAACCCTGGACGACAAGTAATATTGAAAGTCCAGTCAAAAGCAAAAGAAAAGTTTAAGGTTTAAGAAACTGAAATTAGACAAAGTCCTTGAAGAATATAAAGAAAACAGGGAAGAAATTAAACCAAGAACTAAAAGGGCTAAAAGGGGTCATGAAGTGTATTTGGCAAACAGGAGTGAAGAAAGTACCCAAGGTGCTTTATACATATATAAAGAGCAAGTGGGAAGGCAGGCAAAGGATAGGTCGACTCAAGGACAAAGGAGGTAATTTATGCATGGAGCCAGAGCCAGGGGACCTTAATGAGTAGTTCACATTGCTATTCACTAAGGAGAAGGACATGGATTATGACAAGGAAGGGGCATGTTAATACTCTAGAGTATGTCAATATTAAGAGGGAGAACATGTTAGCTGTCTTCCTTGAAAAATAGCTGAAAATGTGTTGGTGGAAAAGCGCAGTAGGTCAGGCAGCATCCAAGGAGAAGGAGAATTGACGTTTTGGGCATGAGCCCTTCTTCAGGAATGAGGAAAGTGTGCCCAGCAGGCTAAGATAAAAGGTAGGGAGGAGGGACTTGGGGGAGGGGCGAAGGAAATGCGATAGATGGAAGGAGGTTAAGGTGAGGGTGATTGGCCGGAGTGGGGGTGGGGGTGGAGAGGTCAGGAAGAAGATTGCTGGTTAGGCAGGTGGTGCTGAGTTCGAGGGTTGGGACTGAGACAAGGTGGGGGGAGGGGAAATGAGGAAACTGGAGAAATCTGAGTTCATCCCATGTGGTTGGAGGCCTCCTAGGTGGAAGATGAGGCGCTCTTCCTCCAGCCGTCGTGTTGCTATAGTCTGGTGATGGAGGAGTCCAAGGACCTGCATGTCCTTGGTGGAGTGGGAGGGGGAGTTGAAGTGTTGGTCCAGGTGTCCCAGAGGTGTTCTCTGAAATGTTCCGCAAGTAGGCGGCCTGTCTCCCCAATATAGAGGAGGTCACATTGGGTGCAGCGGATGCAGTAAATGATGTGTGTGGAGGTGCAGGCGAATTTGTGGCGGATATGGAAGGATCCCTTGGGGACTTGGAGGGAAGTAAGGGGGGAGGTGTGGGCGCAAGTTTTGCATTTCTTGTGGTTGCAGGGGAAGGTGCCGGGAGTGGAGGTTGGGTTGGTGGGGGGTGTGGACCTGACGAGGGAGTCATAGAGGGAGTGGTCTTTTCAGAACGCTGATAGGGGAGGGGAGGGGAATATATCCCTGGTGGTGGGATCCGTTTGGAGGTGGCGGAAATGATGACGGATGATACGATGTATATGGAGGTTGGTGGGGTGGTAGGTGAGGACCAGTGGGATTCAGTCCTGGTGGCGATTGGAGGGGCGAGTCACAAGGGCGGAGGAGCGGGAAGTGGAGGAGATGTGGTGGAGAGCATTGTTGATCACGTCTGGGGGGAAATTGCAGTCTTTGAAGAAGGAGGCAATCTGTGTTGTACTGTATTGGAACTGGTCCTCCTGGGAGCAGATGCGGTGGAGACGAAGAAATTGGGAACATGGCATGGCGTTTTTACAGGGGGCAGGGTGGGAGGAGGTGTAGTCTAGGTAGCTGTGGGAGTCGATCGGTTTATGATCGTGTTGATTCGCTCGCCCGAGATAGAAATGGAGAGGTCTAGTAAGGGAAGGGAAGGGAGGAGTCTGAGATGGTCCTGGTAAATTTGAGGTCGGGGTGGAAGGTGTAAATATTAAGGTAGATAAGTCCCTAGGGATTGATGGGATTTATCCCATGACTCTGAGGGAGTCAAGGGAGGAGATTGCTGGGGCCTTGACTGAAATCTTTGTATCCTCTTTAGCCAAAAGTGAGGACCCAGAACATTAAAACATAACGAGTGTTGTTCCCTTGTTTAAGAAAGGAAACAGGGATTAACTAGGAAATTAAAGGCCGGTGATCCTTACATCAGTAGTAGGGAAATCATTGAAAATTCTCAGGAACAGGATTTCCTTGCATTTGGAAATAATGGACTTATTAGGGATAGACAGTATGGCTTTTTCTGGGGGCTGTCTTTTTGTTACACCAGTTTGATTGAGTTTTTAAAGAAATGACAGAGATGATTGATGAGGGTAGGGCAGTGGATGTTGTCTAAAGCATTTGACAAGGTGCCTCATGGTAAGTGGTCCTCAAGATTAAGACACATGGAACCTGTTGTGTATTGGTATTGGTAAGTTGGGTACTAAATTGTCTTTGTCATAGAAAAGGGAGGGTGGTTGTGGAGATTTTTTTACTAGATATCTGTGATCAATGGAGTCCTACTGGGATCAGTGCTGGGACCACTGTTATTTGTAATATATATAAATTTGGATTAAAATCATTAGTAAGTGGTCTGATTAGTAAGTTTGCAGATGATGCAAAACTTGGTGGGGTTGTGGATAGTGGGGAAGGTTGTCAAAAGTTACAGCAGAATATAGATCAGCTGGAAAGTTGGGTGGAGAATGACAGATGGAGTTTAATCCAGATGAATATGAGGTGATGCACTTTGTGAGGTCATGAGGAAAGTATACTCTGAACAGCGGGACCCTTAGGAGCGTTGATTTCCAGCATAATCTCAGGGTGCATGTCCATTGCTCCCTGAAAGTGGCAACATAAGTGTATAAGGTGGTAAAAAGGATGGCAAGTCATGTTGCAGCTGTATAAAACTTTATATAGGCCACATCTGGAGGATTGCATTTCTGGTTTCCACACTACAGGAACTTTGTGGAGGCCTTGGAGAGAGTACAAAAGAGATTTGCCAGGATATTGTCTGGATTGGAGTGCATTAACTGTAAGGAGAAGTTGGACAAACTTGAATTGTTTTCGCTAGAACATCAGAGACTGAGAAGTAACTTGATAGAAGTATATAAAATAATGAGAGGGATAGATAATGCGAATAGTTGGAGTCTTTTTCCCAACTAAAATGTCAAATTCTTAGAGGCATATGTTTCAGGAGAGGGGGGAAAGTTTGAAGATGAGTAATGCACATTTTTCACACAGAGGGTGATTGATGCCTGGAACATACTGATACGGGAGGTGGCAGAAGCAGATATGATGGCAATGTTTAAGAGGCATCTAAACAGAAATATGAACAGGCAGGGAAAAGAGGGGTATGGACTATGTCCAGGCACATGGGATTAGTTTAGAATGCATCATGGTTTGCGCAGATATGGTGGGCCAAGGGTTCTGTTCCTGTGCTGTACTGTTCTATGTTCTATTCCATGATTTATGACAGGGTTACGTAATAACTGTGAGCGCCAGACAGTTACATACTCATCACTTTGTATCAAGTGAGAAGTTCCATTAAATTATTTTAAAGATATTGTGACTGATGTTGAAATGCCAATTTTAATGTCAACAGGTAACAGCCTCAAAATGGAGTTTGTAGCTTCACTACTACATTAATCCAAGAGAATAGCCTGCTGTGCCTTTGCAGAGCTTTTCAATTAGAAAGTCTGTTTGAATTATTGTTTATTTATTTGTTTGTGGGATGCGAGCATTGCTGGCAAGGCCAGCATTTATTGGTCATCTTTAATTGCCATGATTAGCCATTTTGAACCACTGCAGTCCATATGGTATAGTGCACTTAGACAGGGAGTTCCTGGATTTTGACTTGGTGACTACGTTGGTACACTGGAAAAAAAGAACATCAATATATTTCCAAGTCAGGATGATGGGCTGGCCCATAGAAGAAAAAGGGTGGTAGTATTCATCCTGGACTCAGTGACCAGTGGTGTTCTGCATGGATTGGTTCTGGGACCACTGTTCTTTATGATATTTATAAATGACTTGCATGAGGAAGTAGAAGGGTTGGTTAATAAATCTGTTGATGACACGAAGGTTGGTGAAGTGGTGGATAGTGTGAAGGGCTGTTGTAGGTTGTAATGGGATATTGACAGGATGCAGAACTGGGCTGATAAATGGCAGATGGAGTTCAACCTGGAAAAGGGTGAAGTGATTCATTTTGGAAGGTCAAATTTGAATGCAGAATATAGGGTTAAAGGCAGGATTCTTGGCAGAGTTGAGGAACAGAGGGATCTTGGGGTCCATGTCCATTGATCCTTCAAAGTTGCCACCCAAGTCGATAGGATTGTTAAGAAGGCATATAGTGTGTTGGCTTTCATCAACAGGAGGATTGAGTTTAAGAGCTGCTAGGTTATGCTCAGCTGTAGAGCACTGGTTAGACCACACTTGGAATATTGTGTTCAATTCAAGTCACCTCATTATGGGAAAGATGTGGAAGCTTTAGAGACGGTGCAGAGGGGACTTACCAGGTTGCTGCCTGAACTGGAGGGCATGTCTTATGAAGTAAGATTGAGGGGGCTAGGGCTTTTCTCAGTGGACCAGAGAAGGATGAGAGGTGACTTGATAGAGGTGTACAAGATGATGAGAGACATAGATAGCATAGATAGCCAAGGACTTTTTTTCCCCAGGGTGAAAATAGTTATCACGAGGGGGCACACTTTTAAGGTGATTGGAAGAAGGTTTGGGGGAGATGTCAGAGGTACATTCTTTACACAGAGAGGGCTGTGTGCATGGAATGCACTGCCAGTGGTGGTAGTAGAGTCAGATACATTAGAGGTATTTAAGCGACTCTTGGATAGGCACATGGATGATAGTAAAATGAAGATTAGTTTTATCTTCAAGTAGGATTAAAGGTCAGCACAACATTGAGGGCTGAAGGGCCTGTACTGTTCTATGTTCTATGTCTGCTACCTTTGCTTTTCTAGATGGTAGAGATCGTGAGTTTGGGAGATGCATTAAGGACTCTTGACAAGTTGCTAGTGTGCATCTTAATAATCACTGATGACATAGCCTTGGATGTTAATCCCTTTTTAACATATAGACTGGGGTGTTGCAAAATAAAATTGGCTGGAACTTGGGCAATTCAGTCCAAACCAACAAACTCCGCAATAAACACATTTGGGACTACAGTACTTCTAACGAGAGCTGGCCTTAAAATAACAGCTTTTCTTCAACATAAAAACCAAAAGAATTGCGAATGCAGGTCTGGCAGCATCTGGAAAGAGAAATCAGAGTTAACATTTCAGGTCTGGAGACCCTTCCTCAGAACTACAGGAAGGGTCATCGGACCCGAAACATTAACTCGAATTTCTTTTCACAGATGCTGCTAGACCTGCTGAGCTTTTCAAGCAACTTCTGTTTTCGCTGCTCTTTTACCACTGAAATGAACCACAGGCTGGTCACCCAAAAGTTAAACTCTCTCCCATCATGCTAACAACTATCTGAACACAAATAACCGCATCGACACCTTTTGCAATAAACAGGCAACGACAGTTGATGTGATAAGGGAAAATTGAACTTTGACTTAATTTTAATTGATTGCATTACAAATATCTGTCAACAAATCAAATTGAGTTGATTATCCTAAGTTCTGGTAAATCAGCAATTTTAAGCTTTTAATTACTGTTTGTGAAAAAATGTAGAAACGGAACACCCTGTTTGACTGGAATGAGAAACCCAGACTAAGCAGACTTCTGGCATGTGGCCATCAGTGTCTTCAGAAAACAGGAATGTGCAGATTTTCTGTCTTTAAAACTCATAAAACACAATATGGCATGAATTGGGAAAGTAAGATTGTGTGCAAGTGAAAATCTTCAGCAAAAGAACTGCAAATATCACTTTTGTTAAGCTCGGCAAGAATACAGACTTACTTCTTCCTTCAATTGGGTTTAAAGTATAAACAGCAGCAACTGCCAGAAGCCTGAGGCTATTGGCTCACTGCCTACAAGAGTCTAAATAAACACTAAGGTGAAGTCCACAGTTTTACATTGCATAGTATCTGAAAAATAAGCTTCCAAAGTATGCAGAAACAATGAGAGTAGTGCCCTAGGGTAATGTTTGAGCACTGGCATGTTTTATTGATTTGAAATGAGTGTAGTTCTGTTAGTGTTAAATTGGGACACTTTAAAAAAAGTGCGAGGGAGTCACACCAAAAGAAAGGAAAATGCTGCTGCTACAGGTATGCTCTGTTGGCAATAATTTGCAATGACAGAAATACTCTCCCCTAAATTCAATGCGACAATAGTTCATTGATAAAATGGTACTCGTTTGTTCTGTTATCCACGTTCACACTATTGTTACATTTAAGGCTGAAGTCCCTCTATAATTAGACCTTATTTGCTTTTTTGGGTGCAATTTGTCTTGATAAGTTTTGAAAGCAAAATGGAACCTTGTTGAAACCATTAGCCACATTTGAATCTATTTGAAGGAACAAAATTATAATTTCATAAATCATTTTGTATAATAACACTTTTTTTTTAAGAAATCTTAGCCACTTTAGAGTAGCAAAATCTCCACAAACATCAATATTAAACACACTTGCACATTGTGCATAATGCCAAAAAAATACAGCTTCTCCCTTGCAGTTGTTCCAGCTGCTTGAGGCCTTCTTTAAAGTGAAACCATGTGAGCAAGTTATGCATTCTGGCAGGGTAAGCATTTTCAATTGTTTGTTTATGACAAGCCACCCACAAGAACAATCTGTGTAAAATAAATTTAATACATAAGGTCTTTGTTGTTCTCTTTGTAATGTCAGGGTGTATAACACATGGTGCACACCCTAGCCAAGGCTGCATAGATACATCAAATGTGTTAATCAAAAAGAAAATTGTGCTACCAACATTTCAAAATGAGTTGCCTGATTTTTACACATAGACTACTTACCAAAATAGTGGCACACACAATCTTTTGGCATCTTTGGAACAACAAAAATTCAAATATGACTTCAATACATTTATTCAGTTCCTACCCTTGTTCTACTCTAGATTTTGAATCTACTTAAGCATCAATATTGATCTTCAATATCTGGGAACTATCTGCATCCCACAGGGATTCAATTCACCTCATCCTCTCAGCAAGCACATCTACATCTTCTTTTCAAGAACAATTAGCAAATACGTATGTCCTACCTCCACACTTCAGAAGGCTCATTTACTGATGCAACATCCCAAAAGGATGAAGTTACTTTTCTTATCATACCCTATTAACTTCAAATAGCTGCTCTATCTGGGAATAGCAATTTCCTGTTTCTCGGTTGCACATGCTTATGTAGCATTTGAATTTCAAGTGAATTTTTAATTTTGCTGATTTTTCTTTCTCACATCTGTTTTAATGAATGAAATAAATACATTAGATAACTCTTACAGATATTTTTCACAGGTGTGTGGTTAATGTTGCATAATTGGGCAGAGGCAATAATAAAAAAAAAGCCTTATTACAATAAACCAGCACTTTGTATTTGCAAAGCATCCAAGATTAACTTTATAAGAAACTAAATTCGCTTCTGGTTGGTGGCTGGAATAAGAAGGGCTCATTCATATAATGACATTTTTGTAAATCACTGTGTTCCAGGTCAGACTTAAAGTACTGGGTGGATGGTTTATTGTTTTAAATCACAGGGAAATATTTTCTTTACACATTACAAGGGAAGTTGAAGCATAGGTTTAAAAAATAGAATAAACCTCAATTAAATGCAGCGATTAAACCATAATCAATCAAACAGTAATTGTTCACTGATGACCATAAATCAATCTGATGACTCTTCAGCTTCATTTTGCACATATGAATCGGTGCATAGAAGATGTAAAGCAATTAAATTATTGCTTAGTTGTACCTTTTTTTAAAAACCTTAGATATACAATTATGGAATCCAGTTGAATTTAGATGACTTGCAGCATGGGCATTGCTTCTTAATGTTGTTTCTTGAATTAATCATAATTCTGGTTGTTACTTGAATGGCCAAAGTTTGAATTATGTCTATCATGTCTCATTGTGAGTGCAGAGGTGAATTTCTACAGGGCTTTTCCCACTGTCCACAGTAACATTTATGACAGATCGACAGAAACTGCAAGCAATGATCTGAATTGTATGTTTTTGGGCTTTCTCCAAATTCTCCACCAATATTATGGCCTAGGAATGGGAGAACCATTGCAGAAAATTACCACCTCAACTATGTTTGGTTTAACTACTTGGCTTTAATCTTCAGATATCTTTGATATTAAAAGGAGTTTTGTTTTAATTGATCGTAATTCCTTTGGCTTGAATTTCAGAGTTTTCCAGTGCTATAAGGAACAGGGTCATCATAATTCAGAGGATGAATGAGGATAGGATTCACTTGTTTCTACCTAAATTAAGAAATCTATTTAGCTCAGGCATTATGCTCCAGGAGACAGACCAAGTAGAGTGACCATACTTAAATCTGGTGACAGGGTGGACACAGGCTATTAGGATAACTAGTGGCAGAATCATGTTTCTCTGAGACTAGTGTGGAGATGAATAGAAAAGCAGGAGGTCCTACCACTCAGTGCTCAGTATGATTGCATTCCTCTCAGCTCATTACATATCCAGGTGTGGGTAAAATGCCAGGTTTGGTGTATGGTCAGGCAGAAAATTCTGAAGCCTAACAAGACTTTCTATGTCCCAACATTCTTACATCAATGCCCATCATTGCTGCAGCATGCCCAGGACTCAAGGAATGTACTTTCTTTGAGACATGGCAACAAGAGATCATTCTGAGTGACAATGACAGCCCAAACTGCAGAATTCAGCAGCCATGGACATCTGAAGAGAGACAGGATGCAGGGTTACATGAGGACAAATGATCTGCTGCATTGGCTACTGAAAGTTTTCTGCTGCTATGTGTAAAAGGAGCTACTGCACTCAGCATGTCACATGCAGTCAGGTCACCGACCTTTCACCACAACTCAGAAACTGCATTTCTGAAAGTTTTACACCAAAGGCTTGTGTGAGACGAGATCACAAACACAAACGTGCCTTTGAGGTAAATACCTCACAGAAATATCAGGCACATATAATATTTGAAGCTTGATTCATTTCCATTAGCTCTTTGATAACACTTGCTAAAGAACACTTTAATTGCTAACTGCCCCCATATTTAATTTATTAGATTCCCTACAGTGTGGAAACAGGCCCTTCAGCCCGATAAGTCCACACCGACCTTCCAAAGAGTAACCCACTCAGACCCATTCCCTCTGAATGACGCACCTAACACTATGGACAATTTAGCATTGCCAATTCAGCCGACCTGCACATCTTTGGATTGTGGGAGGAAACCAGAGCACCCAGAAGAAGTGGGAGGCACGGTGGCACAGTGGTTAGCACTGCTGCCTCACAGCGCCAGAGACCCGGGTTCAGTTCCCGCCTCAGGCGACTGACTGTTTGGAGTTTGCACGTTCTCCCCGTGTCTGCGTGGGTTTCCTCCAGGTGCTCTGGTTTCCTCCCACAGTCCAAAGATGTGTAGGTCAGGTGAATTGGCCATGCTAAATTGCCCGCAGTGTTAGGTAAGGGGTAAATGTAGGGGTATGGGTGGGTTGCGCTTCGGCGGGGCGGTGTGGACTTGTTGGGCCGAAGGGCCTGTTTCCACACTGTAAGTAATCTAATCTAAAAAAAAAGAAACCCATGTGGACATGGGGAGAATGTGCAAATGCCACACGGTCACCCGAGGTTGGGATTGAACTCAGGTTCCTGGTGCTGTGAGGCAGCAGTGCTAACCACTGAGCCACCATGCCACCATAAATATATATTGTGCTTATAAGAGAAGGTGGTAAGACTGTAACACAGAAGCAGAAGTAGTCCATTCAGCCCATTAACTGTGCTCTGCCATTCAAAGAGATCATGGCTGATCTGTAATCTTCTGTTGTCATTCTGCATTTAAATAATACTCATCTCTTCTATTCCTCTTACCAAAATGCATTGCCTCACATTTTCCTCCATCTGCCAAAATTTTGTCAGCTCACTTAATCTTTCTATATTCCTCTGTAGATGTTATGTCATCCCAGCTTTTGCCGTCTCACCTATTTTTGTGTCATCTGCAAACCTGGCCATATGTCTTGTAATCCAGATTTTGAAAAAACCTAGTAACTCTAAACTGAGCATTCCTGAGGTGCTGTGTGGCATTGGTAGCAGCAGAATTGTATTCAACCACAATCAGTAACCTCATGGCCCAGCATATTCTGCCCTCTACCATTATCATTAAGTCAGAAGATCAGCCCTCGCTCAAAGAAGAATGGAGGAAAGCATCATAGATTCTTCAACTAATTTAATTCACTCCAGATTATATCAAGAAATGAGTGAAGGCACTGCATACCAATGGAAGGTGTTATTGACAATGCTATAATGTGGCACTTACTAAGGAATAAAAATGATTATTGATACTCAGCTTTGTTCTACCAATCTACTTAGCTTCAGCCCACATTGCACCCCTGATCCAAGTAAGATTAAGGAAGAGTTAAGCAGCAGAGGTGAGGAAAGTGATTGCTCTCGACATCAAGGTTGCGTCTGACCAAGTGTAAC
The DNA here is from genome assembly GCF_037043375.1 of Chiloscyllium plagiosum. Classification (NCBI taxonomy): domain Eukaryota; kingdom Metazoa; phylum Chordata; class Chondrichthyes; order Orectolobiformes; family Hemiscylliidae; genus Chiloscyllium; species Chiloscyllium plagiosum. The sequence continues at coordinate 51,771,109 of NW_028270152.1, read as the reverse complement.
ATTAAGGAGTCCAGCAAAACTGGAGTCAAAGTGTATCAAGGGAATATTCTCAATATATTTGGGTCATATCAAGCACAAAGGAACATGGTTGTGATGGTTGGAAGCCACCCATCTCAGCCCAAGTACACTTCTGCAGGAATTCCTCAGGGTAGTGTAATAGGTCCAACTGTCTTCAGCCGCTTCACCAGTGACCTATCCTCCATCATAACATCAGAACAAAGGCTGTTCGCTGATGATTACGTAATATTCAGCATCATTTACGACTCAGATACTAAAACAGTTCTTGTCCAACAGCAAGACTTGGAAAGTAACCAGGTTTGGACTGGTGGAAAATAACATTCATGCCAAATAGTTATCCTGTAATGGTAATCTCCAAAAAGAGAAAATCTAACTATTGCCTATATATGCATCTCTAATAACAGCCATTGAATCCTGACAGTGTGGAAGTAGGCTCATCGAGTCCACAATAACCATTCAAAGAGAATCCCACTCAGAAGCACCCCATCCTTGTTACGCTGAATTTCCCATGGTTAATCCACATCCCTGGATACTATGAGCAATTTAGCATGGCTAATCCACCAACATCTTTGGATTGTGGGAGGAAACTGGAGCACCCATATGAAACCCACACAGGCACCAGGTGAACGTGCAAACTCTGCACAGACAGTCATCCAAGGCTGGGAGCAAACCTGGGACCCTGGTACTATGAGGCAGCCAAGTTAACCACTGAGCCACTATACAGCCCGAAAGTCAAGAGGCTTAACACCATACAGGACATAATAGCCTACTTAATTGATACTACATCCACAAACATTCATTCCTTTCACTTTTATCCCACAGTAGTAATAGTGTGTACCGTCTAAAGGATGTGCTGTAGAAATTAAGTAAACCTCCTTAGACAGCACCTTCCAAACTCAATGCTACCATCACCTGAAAGGATAACTCAGCAGATAAATGGGAACACCACGACCTGCAAGGTCCCCTCCTAGTAACTTACCATCCTGACTTGGAAATGTATCACCATTTCTCCACCATCACGAGATCAACCTCCTTTAAGTCCCTCCCTAAGAGCAGCTAGAGCCTCTCTAATGGACTGCAGTGGTTCAGAAAGGCAGTTCACCATTACTTTCTTCAGAGCAATCAGGGGTGACCAATAAATGTTGGTCTGTCAGTGAAGCCCACAGCTGCTAAATTAATAGAAACAAATTGTCAATCCGTTCAGCGTGAGCATGAGGATTTTCCATGGGTGTCATTATTTTTGCTTTCTGGGAGTACCCCCCATCGCTCACAAGCCAAGCCTGGACAGAATGCAAGGGCAAATTTTCAAGGAACAGGAGAGCTGTGTTGAATATAGATATCCTAACATTGAGCTGTGCAGTTGGTGTACTGGCCACCTAACAGCAACTAAATGGTGAGCCAGAATGTTAAAGAAAATGTAATGGGAGATTGTCAGAGGATTAACATGGTACTTTTTATCAATATATGGACTGGAAAATCTGATAGGCAATGTATGCGGAATTCATAGAATGTTTTCAATTTAGATTTTTACAACAACATATCCTAGCCCCATCCAGATAGCAGGCTGTACTTGATCTTGTATTGACCAAAGGGATAGGATTAATGAGCTCATGGTTAAGGTGGCCCTTTGTAGTAGTGATCATGATATAACTGAATTTTAAATACAGTTTGATGGAGAGATGAGTGGGCCTAAACTTAATATTTTAACATATGTACTGTAGCCAAATTTGCAGATGACTCAAAAACAGGTGGAAACACAGGATGTGAGCTGGATACAGTTTACAGAGAGATATTGATAGAGATATTGTAGATAGTGTGCAAAACATTGGAAAATAAACCGAAATGTGGGAAAATGCGAGATTGTTCATTTTGGAAGGGAGAACAAAAGAACAGAGTAATACTTAAATGGAGAAAATCTGTAAAAAGCTGCAACACAAAAGGGACTTGGAGATATTTCTGCATGAAAGCTAACACATGCGCAGCAGGAAGGCTAATGTTTCATTGGCCCTTCTTTCAATGGATTGGAGAATATGGGTAGGCAAGTCTTACTGCAACTGTATAAGTCACTGGTGAGATCACATCTAAAGTACTGGGAGCAGTTTTGGTGCCCTTATTTAAGGAAAGATAATATTTCAATGGAAACAGTTAAGAGAGGATTCACTAGAATGCTCCGTGGTATGGAGGGATTGTCTTATGAGTAAAGGCCACACAGGTTTGGACTCTACTCACTGGAATTTAGCAGAATGAGAAGTGATCTCGTTGAAACATAACGTATTTTTAAGGAACTTGACAGGATAACTGCTGAGAAGATGGTTCCCATCATGAGAGAGTCTAGGATCAGAGGACATAGTCTCAAAATTAAGGGGCGCCCACTTAAGACTGAGATGAGGAGGAATTTTTTCCAGTGAAAGTTTGCGAGTCTTTGGAATTCCTTGCCACAGAGAGATGTGGGAGCAGGAAACGTGTACTTTAAAGGCTAATGTAGATACTTGATCAGGAATGTAAGCAAGGGTTACGGGGAAAATGCAGGGAAGTGGACATGAGAAATGTTGGATCAGCCACGACCTTATTGAATGGTGGAGCAGGTTCAAGGGGCCAAACAGTCTACAGCTGTGCTTATTTCTTATGGTCTTATGGCCTAAACTTAAGTAAGGACAAGGTGAGGGCATGAAAACAAAGCTGGCAAAAATGAATTGGCAATTTAGGTTAAGGAATAGGTTGTGATGATAATACATAATTTGTATATGTATGTTTACAGACTGGTACCAGTTTTGGAGATTAAAATCTTTTAAGAAGTTGCATATGGGCATTGTTTAGTTTTATGAAGGGTTTTCTTTAAAAGTAACAAGGTCAGAGAGGCCTTCCAGAACTGTGACAAAATCCAGCATTGCTCAGGAAGCAAGTGGCTATAGATCATTTTGGCGTGTTAATGGAGAATTGTTTATAGTATGGTAGTTTACTACAGCTTTGAAGACCAGTTGCTTCTTTTCAGTTCAGGATAATTAAGGATTGATTTTAGTTCTGGAAACTCAGAGATTCAGACTTTTAGGGCTGCTCAGAGGAGACCTGACTGAGGTCGGAAACAAAAACAATTTCCCCCCTAGAAAAAAAGCCTTTCAGAGATGTTCAGGGAATAACTTGCCTCAGTGGATGTTTAATGTTTGCAGCTCCCAGACCAGAAATAAAGGCAATTACAGAGTTATGAAGAAAGTGATATCTAAAGCAGTCTGGGAAAATAGACTAAGGGGTAAGTCAGTGCATGATCAATGTAGATATTAAACAGATATTTCATAATGCTCAGCAAAAATTTATTCCAGTCAAAGAGGATTTGACGAGAAGGATGAATCACAAAGGCAGTCAAAGAGAGAACACAATGAGAAACTAAGTTAAAAATCACACAGCACCAGGTTATGGTCCAACAGGTTTTTTTTGGGAGCATTGACTAAGGCATACAAAGTGACAAAAACTTGTGGTCGGTCAGAGAACTGGGATTTTTCCTTTTAGAAACTAGCAGCAGATGACTAAAAAACTAATAAAGTGAACAAAAGTTAATTATGAAGGTAAACTGGCAAGAAAAGTAAAAATTAACCACATTTATTTCTGTAGGCATATAGAAAGAAAGTGATTTGGAGGAGCTGGTGTTGGACTGGGGTGGACAAAGTTAAAAATCACACAACACCAGGTTATAGCCCAACAGGTTTATTTAGAAACACTAGCTTTTGAAGCGCTGCTTCTTCACCAGGTGGTTGTCAGGCCAGGTAAGGATGGCAGATTTCCTTCCCTAAAGGACATGAGTGAACCAGAGAGTAGCTAAAGTAAGTGTGGAACCCATGAAGGATCCAACTGGTGAATTGATAGCAGGAAGAAGGAAATAGGTGATAATTTAAACCAATTTTTGTATGGGTCTTTATAGTGGAACACTATAAATATCCCAAAGATACCAGATAAGCAAGTTGCTAATGAGAGGAAAGATCTTGTAACAATCTCTATCATGAGAGAATAAGTACAGAGGAATCTTGATTATCCACCATTTGATTATCCGAATATCAGATTATCCCGCAAGATCGCAAGGTCCTGATGTTTGGCTAAACTATGTTATCTGACATTTGATTATCTGGAATATGATTAACCAAATAAAATACTCACCGCCGGTGTCCTTTCAGATAATTGAGGTTCCTCCGCATTTGGCAAATTAATAAAACTAATTTCAAGCAAGTCACTAGGACTTGATAGCCTGGCTTTAAAGAATAGGGGTGGAGAGATATTGGAGGCATTCATTGAGATATCCAAAAACTCCCGAGACTTTGAGAGGGTTCCAATGAATAGAAAACTGCTAATATGATGCCCTTTTGAAGAAGGGAATTCCAAAGGCTTATAACCCTCTGCTTGCCTGTATTGGTCAGGATTGCTGGAGTCAGTCTTGAACATGCTAGTGAACCTGGTCAACCTTCATTCCTAGCAATGTTAGCATTTAACTACAAGAAGGTAGTCTGCATATAAGTGTGACTTTTCATGAACTGCTTCACCCTGAGCTGTCACCTCTTACATAGCTCAGCTGAGCAAACTGGAAAATTTCCGACAGTGCAATAGCAACAGCAACATTTAAACTCTCTATTAGGAATTTCAATTTCTTCCTTCCACCCAATTAATCTCATTGACCTACCCACCCTCTTAAAAGGTTTTGTCCCATATCCTGAGTTTCCTTTCCATTTAAATTAATGGAATCTGTAATCTAGAATAAGCTTAAGGTTCTGTAGGAGGTGGCAATGACCTAGTGGTATTATCACTAGTCTATTAATTTAGAATAATTCATTAATCCAGAAACCCAGGCAATGTTCTGCAGACCCAGGTTCTAATCCTGCCATTGCAGAAGGTGAAATTTGAATTCAATAATAATCTGAAAATAAGAGTGTGATGATCACCATGAAGCCATGGTCAATTGTCAGGAGAAACCCATCTGGTTCACTCATGTCCTTTAGGGAAGGAAATCTGCCATCCTTACCTGGTCTGGCCTACATGTGACTTCAGACCTGCAGCAATGTGGTTGACTCTCAACTGGGCAATTAGGGATGGGCAATAAATGCTGATCTAGCTAGTGATGCTCATGTCCCTTGAATGAATGAGAAACATGCATACAGTGACAATTTAATGAAAATTAATTTAGAAAGCAAAGATGCTTTGTTAGCTGCTTTGAGAAAATGACAATTTGAAGGAATTGTGGTTGGCCGTATGATGTGGTGTACTTGTCATTTCAATAATAAAGATCTACATGAAAGCCTTTTAATTAATCTAAATGTGGTGGAGATTTAGTGCAAATCATTGGTATGGATAAGGAGTGGCTGCATTGGTTCAAACAATAAGCATCTATTAGAGCAGTTATGTCATCAGAATGAGGGAAAAGCGTTAGTGTGGTGCCTCAGGGCTTGGTGTTGGCATCCTTGCTGGTGTGAATTTACATGAATGATTTGATTCAGAACCTCAATGGAAAATTATCAAATTGTTATGTGATGAAACCAATGTTGGAGATGCAGCGAAATAGGAAGACGCAGTTCAGAAATAGCCAAAATATTTAAGTATGCTAAATAAGAATAAATGGAAGCATAAAGTGGTGGGAATAAGAAGGCAAAATGTGCGCAAATATTGAACTAGCTAAGTTAAAAGCTGTGAAAGATGGAAGTGTCTTAGATTTGACACGAAAGATGTAGTAGCCTTGCAGAACAGCGAGCCAATAGAATGGTAAACTACACGATCAAAGTAGTAAAATGTAAATCAGAGAAGTTATCAAACTTTAAATGCAGCTCAGAGCACATGTTGGATTCTGCAGCAAGTGCCAATTCCCAGAGATACTTTCAAGTTCTGGAAACAATACAAAGGGAAACCACAAAGCTGAGTCACACTCTCTGATGTCTGAGACAGGAGTCTAGGGGAACTTGACTTTTCAGTTTACAAAGGGGACACCTGGCAGGTTTCTCCAGAAGAAGTTCACATTGTATGTCAAGAACATTTTGAAATAGAGGGACAGATCAAACTAAATTAGAAGCCACATTCGTTTGGAACAATTAATTAGCCATTGCTTGGTGATTATAATTATACTTTTTGCAATTTAGTATTTGTCATTTGTTCTGTTTTAATACACTATCAATGGAATGTCCTCTTCTCTGCGCTCTCTAATTTCTCCTGCCACTGCATGGACCTTGGAATAGACAGGTGGCTGCACAGCTTGGAGAAATGATTGCTCCTCACCTGCCCACAATGTCATTGCCAGTGGTTCAAAGGTCGGTGACTGTTCACCACTTCCTTATAATTTATAGCGTGTCCTAGAGCAAAAGCAACATGGAGTTGAATTTTTCCAGTTCTGAGTGGTGGCAACACAGCTTATGGTGACCCAGTACTAGAGTGTGGACCTGCATTAGGAGAGCCCCCCCTTACTGTCCCATGCTGGGGAAAATTCCTCATTACTGTCCCACTGCTGCAGAAGATTTGCTACATCCAGACCTCAGATGAGGTTCCTCAATCTTTTAGAAAAGATATAAGTGCTGCCTCGCCGTCTTTATTCACCCCACCTCTCAATTGGTCACAAGAAGGTTAATTTAAACAAATCAAAGAACTGCTGGTGCTGGAGATCTGAAACAAGCAAAACTAGATTTTTTTGGAGAGACTCAGCAGGCCAGGAGGCACCTGTGAAGAGAAAGCAGTGTTAACATTTTGAGTCCAGTGACTGAGTTCCAAGTCTGAGTTCTGAAGAAGGGCCACTGGACTTGAAACGTTAACTCAGTTTTCTCTTCACAAATGCTGCCAGACCTGCTGAGTATCCCAAGGTTAATTTAAAAATGGGTCCTTCCTCCTTGCAGATACATTATTTCCTGAACTCAAATGAACCTGCTTTTAAAAGGCATCTATTTATCGTGGCTTTCTTGAGTTAACAAAGGGTCGGACACAGAATGGGAATCCTGACCAGTGGTGGGTTAGTTATGAGGAATCTACTTCAGCAGTTTTTAATTGAAGTATGATAGATCTGTGTACTAAAATTGAATTAAAACATTTGTTTTGACTGGCCAAGGTGGTTAAGAAGTGGGCCAATGATTCACCCATTCGCACTTAATCATAAGAAGATTGAAATCGATTGCAATCAATATGTAAACTTCTTTGATCCATTTAAAATCCAGAACAGATCAGCATTTCCAATGCAAATATATTTATCCATAATGGCCAATCTGCTTTATACAAAAGAATAATTGATTATTTTTAATCTGAAGAGGCTCACAGAATATTTTTTAATGATTTGATTAATTTCATTTTAAAGCAATGGTGAGAATTTTGTTGTGAATTCTCAATAGCTTCACTATAAACACCCAGTGAAAGTGAGAGTAAGCAATTTGAGTCTTAATTGTACAGCTACTGATTCTATTCAGCAAAGTATTCGATGGGAGTGGGAGAGGTCATCAAGTCAATGTTCATGATGCAGTTCAAAAATAAAATTACCCCGTTGGTTTCATTTATGAAATGCATATTGTTAGAATGAAAACTGTTGGCTCAAGATGTTTATTACAGTGGGATGGAAGTTAGGAAAATATTTTGGACATATGGTGCCAACCAGTTTAGTATGGAAGAAGAAAGGAAACCAAGGACATTCAGGCATGATCATTCCCTATGAACTATACCAATGCACACCGTAGCCATAAAATAAATTACCATCTGAGTTAAATACTTTGCTAAGAGTAACAGCATTATTTCCCATTCTTTGTTATTAGTGGCATGGGATATTTATCACCTATAAGCTACCACAACTTGGTAAGACCTTAATGAATTTGAAAAACAAGGTGGCAAATAGGAATATGCATGTGTGTGTTTCTTTCTGAATCTAAATGAGCATTAGGTGTCCTGATTTAGCAATACGGACAGTTTGTACCTGGTCTTCACTGATATTGGTACCATTGTTAGATTAGTAGTGATTGAGTGGGGGTCTGAAGGAGGAGATATGATGGTAGTTTAAGATCAAACCCTAACACATTTGGAACCATTGTCTCTCCTTGGACCCTATTAATTTGTCAGAAAGAAGTAGAGAGTGTGTTCTCACGAGTTTCTTTGATTGGGAAGTTATATTATTTGCAAAATATTTTTGGTGTAGCCAAGGTCTCTGCTTCAACCTCACCACACCATCACCCATCCCTGCCCCACTCCCACCTAACCATTACCTTCCCAGCAACATCTACTGCTGTAGTCAGCAGTCAACTTATATCTCCTCATCTGGGCAAGCTACTCATGGAGATTGCATCAAGTATGCAGTTGAAATCTGAGAACAAATCCCCATCATTTCTTTGATTTCATTATTCAGGAACACAGTGCTTATGCAGCACTGAATCTGGGATTACTGGACTATTTCATGTGAGTGCTAATCAGTTATATCTGTATTAGAAACAAAAACAGCAGTTGTCGGCAAAAACACTCAACAGATGAGATGGCACATGTGTTGAGAGAGAACGTCTTAGGTCTATGATGTTTCATTAGTTTTTATTTCAGATTTCTAAGCATCCACAGTATTTTGCTCTTTGACCTCTATATTAGATATGTACTGAAACTCCCCCAGAGAAATAAGTCCTAAAATGTAAACATATGGTATAAAGGCAACACCCCCACTTTGATGCAACATTGTGGCTTGGTGGTAATGTTACTATGGCAGCTGGTGGAAGTTAAACTTAATAAATGATTCTGGAATTTAGTTTTTAGAAAGCTTGTCTAAGTAATGGTGACTCTTGAACTATTGTTGTAAAAGCCCAACTGATTCTTTATGTTCTTTAGGAAAGGAAATCTGCCACCTTTATTTGTTCTGACCTAAATGTTACACCAGATTCATAGCAATACAGATGACTCTTAAACGCTCTTGGAAATGGCCCAGCAAGTCATGTGGTTGTATCAAACTACTGCAAACAAAGTGTCAAAAGAAGAATGATGTAGAAGTGGCTCCCTGGCATTGATCTAGGCAATGGGAATGACAACAATACACACACAAACACAGTCTCATCAACCCCACAAAATCCTCCTTAAAAACATCTAAACGCTTGTGATGGGAGAGCTATCCCACACACCAGCCTGACATAGCCATACTCGTAAAACCATGCTTTTCAGATACCACCATTACCAATTCTGGGTGTACCTCATCCCACTGGCAAGCTGTGGCAGCACAGTGGTATGCATGCAGGAGAGAGTTGCACTGAGGATGTGCAATATTGACTCTGGACCTTGTGAAATCATATCCTTCAGTTCAAACATGGGCAAGGCAACATCCTGCGGATGATTATCTACCACAATTGCTCATCTTCCCTCATTCAGCGGCTGATGAATTTGTACTCCTCCACACTTGGAAGAAGCACTGAGGGTGGCAAGAACACACAAAATCTACTCAGGATGGGTTACTTCAAAATCCATCATCATGAGCATCTCAGTAGCATCATTACAGAACAAACTATTCAAGTCCCAAAGGACATAGCTGCCAGATTGGGTTTACAGCACATAGTGAGGGAACCAATACGACTGAAGAGAAACTTGCTTGACCTCTTCCTCACCAATCTACCTCTCAAAGATGTGTCTATCCATTGATAGCAATGATAGGAGTGACCAATTATTAACCATTTTGGAAATGAAGTCCTGTCTTTGCATTGAGGATACCCTCCATTGTGTAGATGACATTAGCAAATTGCGAAGAGGCATGATCTACTAACTCAATCTTTACCTCTATGAGGCACTGTCAGCCATCAACAGTAGCAGAATTGTACTCAACCACAAGCTGCTACCTCATGGCCCAGCATTTCCCCAAGTGTACCATTCCAAGCATGGCTGAAGGAGCACCATTTTCATGTGCAGAGACCCATCTTCCTTTCCATCTCTTTAAACAGATTGTCTTTACAAAACTTGAAATGATTCCCCCCTTCCCCCAATACACACACCAACAACATGATGGTGTGGGCACAGTGATATTGGGACCAATTGAGCTTTCAATGAGTTCAATTAATTCTTTATATTTCTTTAAATATGGAGGCAGAAGGGCATCAAAATCAGCATATCATGCAGGTCACCTGATGGTAGATGGTGGGCTTCATACGCTGTATGCTTTGCACCCCCTGCCACAATCCACCCAGTGGGCATTTGTAAGGTCCAGTCCCATGAAACTATCAATTGTTGCAAAAGCTCAGCTGATTCACTTTTAGGGAAAGAAATCTGCTGTTCATACATGGTCCGGCCTAAATGTAATGTCAGACCTACAGCTATGTGGTTATATCTTCTGCAATTGCCATTCAATTTAAAGACAATTAAGTATGGGAAACAAATGTTTGATGCAATTCCTACATCTTACAGAATAAAAAGCTGGGGATCAATACTAATTCACTGAGCTGTGCAGATATGAAAAAAACACCAGTTATACCTGATAATAAGTATCATGCAGGTGCAGCTAATAACATGACTACCGACATGCCAAGCAGTATAAGCAGTATTCAATAGACAGAGTTAAGCAATGCCACAACCTGTGGAGCATATTCAAACCTCTGTACATCCATTCATGAATATTGGTGGTCAATTGAACAATGGACAGGTGAAGAAGACTTCACAACAACCAATCTGTTCCAATTCATCTACAACTTTGATCCAGTCAACATAGTAAAAGATTATTTTGATATGTCCTTTCCATAAAAAAAGCAAGGCACTACACTGTCAGTCTATTCTCAATGATCAGCGAAGCAATGGAAGATATAATTTATACTGCTATCAAGCGCTCAACAATAACCTGCTAACTATTGCCCAGTTTGGGTTCCATCAGCCATGACCCCATGGTGCTGGTGCAAATGTGGACAAAAAAGCTGAACTCCAGAGGGTCCTGGCATTCTTCCTCCAGGTATAAACATACCAGTCACATACTAGAACTGGTGAAACTATGGTTCTTCATTTGAAGGTAGGACTATAGACAAATATAGTTTACTAGATTGCTAATAAGTCCAGCTGATATCTATTACTGCTTCTTCAGACTGTCTTCAAATCATGGATATCAATTCCTGTTGGTTGACAGTGGTTGAATTTACAGCTTCTTAAAGATTTATGCATCATATCACAACAAGGGTGACTGCCTGGCAAAAATAGCATCAATGGCAATGAGTGGCTGGAGTCATATCTTACATATAGGAAGATGCTTGTGGTTATTAGAAACCAATCATCTCAGCCCCAGGATATCTCCACAGGAATTCCTCATTATAATTTCCTTGGCCAAAACAAGCAAGAAGGCAGTATTTAATTTATGTCAAACATTAAGTTAGTCTCAAAAACAGAACTCAGTTCTGAGAAAGGGTCACTGGACCAGAGGTGTCAACTGTGATTTCTCTCCACAGATGCTGCCAGACCGGCTGATCATTTGCAGCAATTTCTGGTTTATGGCATCCACAATTCTTTTGGAATTTACTAACTTAGTCTCAGCTGCAGTATTGTGTCCCTTTCTAGAAGCAGTTATTTAAGAAGGATGTGAAACCACTTTAGAGTGTGGAAATAAAAACCACAAGAATGAGTCCAGAGATGAGGAACTTCAGTTATGTCGATTGATTGGAGAAGTTAGACCTGTTTTCCTCAGATAAAATAAATGACTGAGAGGAGACTTGGTAGAGATATTCAAATTCATAAGTAATCTGTACAGAGTAGATAGTGAGAGGCTGTTCCCACTTGTGAAAGGATCATGAATGAGAGAGAAGAGATTTAAAGTAATTAGTAAAGGCAGTAAATGTGATATGTGAAAAAGCTTTTGCCCACAGTGAGTTGTTACATACATACAAACAAACATACAAATTCAGAGCAGATATAGTGGCTTGGCTTCTCAAGCATCCTCTACAATTCGACAAGAGCATGGCTGATCTGATTACTCCACAATTCTATGTACCTGAGAAACCTCTCACCCCTTGCTTATCAAAAATCCACCTACCTCTGCCTTAAAAATATTGAAAAGCTTTGCCTCCAATCCCTTTTGAGAAGACAGTTCCAAAAATGCATCACCCACTGTGAGAAGAAATAATTCCTCATCTCTAACTGAAGTGAATGACCTCTTATTTTTAAACAGTGCCTCCTAGGTCACAAGTTTAAATATTCACTTGCAACCTGTCAAGATCCTTCAGGATCTTATATGTTTCAACTGAGTTGCTTGTTAGCATTCAGTGGATACTCCAGCAGACAAAGTCTAGTCTGTCCAACCACTCCTCATATGAATAAGCCTTCTCTGAATTGCTTCCAATATATTTACATTCTTCCTTAAATAAGGACATCAATACTACACATAGTTCTTCCAGATGGGGTCTCACCAATGCTCTATATCTCTTGGGCATATACTCCCCACCTCCGTATTCAATTCAACATTCCATTTGTTTACCTAATTACTTACTGTACCTGCATGTTAACTCCTTGCAAATCATGCACGAGGACACTCATATCCCCTGAAGTTCCTCTTCTCTGCATCTCCTTGCATCTCAGAGCTTTGCAATACCTCATTGTTTAAATATTATGCACTTTTTGTTCTGCCAAAAAATGGTCCAAATAATTGCTCCTAGTGTTTGACATAAATTGAATACCACTTTTTTGCTGGCTGCAAGTGATGAACTTGTAACATAGGCACACTAATGGTGCTATTACGAATGACGAAAATTGAGAATTTCACATTTTCCCACAAGGTGCATAAGGTGTGGAATGCATTGCATGAGAGTCTGTTGTTGGTAGGTTCAATGTATTGAAAGGAGAACTCACAGTTAACCACAAAAGGAAGAATATGCAGGATCATGAGGTGAAGATGAAAGAATGGCTAAAAGTGTGTTACTCAATTGGACCGCCAATGTAGACTTGATGAGCCAAATGACTTCCTTCTGTGCTGTAAAAATTCCATAATTCTCAAGGGCTATTAGAGATGGACATTGAATGCTGGCCTACACAGCGAGACCCATACCTATGAAATAATGAAGCTTTAAAAGTATCAAATTATAGAGTAGCTTTTACTACAGTACAACCTCAACAGTGAAATCAAGTTAATTTTGCAGAAAAGAGTTAAAAATCACACGACACCAGGTTATTTGGAAGTACAAGCTTGCGGAACGCTGCTCGTTCATCAGGTTGCTACCAAGTAAACCTGTTGGACTATAACCAGATGTTGTGTGATTTTTTACTTTGCTGAAAATGTGTTGCTGGAAAAGCGCAGCAGGTCAGGCAGCATCCAAGGAGCAGGAGAATCGACGTTTCGGGCATGAGCCCTTCTTCCTGATTTTTAACTTTGTCCACTCCTGTCCAACACCAGCATCTCCACATCATTGCAGAACAGACGCAAACCATTTCTACAAGATGCCTTAAATGCATGTCAAAACACATTGCAAATATAAGATTCTATATTAATAACATCTTGATAATATAAAGAGGGCCAGAATGTGAAGTTATTTAAGTTCAATTTTTCAATTGTGAATGCATGGAATATGTTGCCAGCGGTGGTGATGGAAGCAGAGTCATTAGGGACATTTAAGTGACTGATGGACATGCACATGGATAGCAGTGAGGTGAGGGGCGTGTAGGTTAAGTTATTATATTTTACATTAGGATTAAACCTCGGCACAACATCGTGGACCAAAGAGCGTGTTCTATGATGTACTTTTCTATGTTCTATGTTACACTAAAAATGGCAATAATACTTAACCAAAGTAGGAACCACAACTGTTTGAAACTGACAATAGTTACTGTGTATAAGTTCAGATCTAGAGACAACATCACATATATTTATAAAAGTACACAGTTGTTTGATTTCTTATCACTATATTTGATAAGGTGGCTAGTTGAAATTTAACTAATCAAACCCTGTCGGAGTCAACCGTCTTGGCATTAAATATTATGCACTCTCACCTTTATAAAATTTTAGCACTGCTTATCCTAGAAGTATTTTCAAAACTAAAGACTTTTTAAAACCAAATTTGAACTATAAGTACTTTAGCCTGTCTGGAATCTAATTGGGGCCTGATCCTGGTTATCTTTCTTACCATTATTTATAGCCTAATTAAATTGCACAACTCTGTAAGCAAAGCTAAAACAATGTACAGATGACTTGAAATATTTTGTTACTGTTGCTAGCCATGATAATCTTGATTTAATATAACGTCAGTCTATTTGCAGTATAGTTGCACTCTACATATGGATTTCATTAGATTTGTCAGTGTTAAAAATAAGCAACTAGCTACTACCTATCCTGTTTATCTTAAATGTTCTTATAGTGCAGTTATATGATTATTTTTCTTTTCCTTAGTGCAGTGGAAAGAATTTTAGATCTGCAAGATTCTTTACATATATAGAACAGTATCTCTGCCCATGTTTTCATTTGTCTTACTACTGATGGATATTTTAAAAGTAATGGTATGCTGGAATATAGAAATTTACCAAATTTGAACCATTAACATTGAATATAAAGAATAACAACTGGTATTGTACATCAAGAGCAAATATTGGACCAGGTCTTGCAATGGAAAGATAGTCACTATGGCAGCATAGACTAACGTCATACATTGGAACCATGCAGAAGTCCCAATTCAAATTATTCCACAGAATCACCAAAGAAGCTGAGAGTTCTGATGTGCAATTACCCATTGTTTGGAACTTTCCAGCAAACCCCAATTCTGAGTTAGATTCTGAGACTTTGGTAGGTTCTGACTTACTTATGGAATAGTTAGCCAGGAAAAGTAAGCAGAATCAAATCTGCTGTAACTTCTATTTAGCCATGAAACTGACTGACCCATCAATTCACCACTGTTCCTGCTGACTACAACTCCCTGAGCCACCAATAATACCAACCAACTCATCCCAACCTGATGCCTGACTTCACCTTGACACCACCATCCACTCTCCATGGACACCTCAGATCTAGCATCCTCACTCTCCTGACTTGACACAACTCCCATTTCCTACTTCTTCAGTAATAGTATTGGCCTAATAGGGCATTGACTCTCAAATTTATCAAGCTTAAACTTAATGGGATGCACATTGACAAAACTTTTTCTATGAAACTTAAATTGTTTGGATCACCAATCTCCCCTGAGAATTCTATGGAAATCTTTTCCAGTTGAGGAATATCATCAAATTCACATACTGTACCCTTTATTTTAAAAGATCTGGTGGATTAATTGCATTAACATTTGTATGAGGAAATATTCGGCTTTTTTTGTTGCTATAAGACTATGCCCTAATCCTGCACATCTCTGGAGCTGAACTATAATGTAACAGCCGTTGCATTCTTCTGTCATGGCTTGAAATTGCTGTGAGATTTTGTTGCTCCAGTGCACTAGCACTAAGTCTTAGAATCTGTTTTATGGCTCACTCTTTGTGTTCACTTATCATGTGCCTTTTAAGGTCTACACTTTATCAAATGAACATGTTCGGTAGTTCTCCAGACCTAACGTTGTTCATCTCCTCTCAGGATCTTTTTATGAGCCTTTTTGGGTTTTTTTTCCTTGTTATGGACCAGACCAGACCCCCCCCAACCAAAATATTTTAAGAAGGTAACCCGGATCTTCACTTTTTCTTATTTTGAACGTAGATGTGGAGTGCTATTTTCCCGATGAGATGCAAATGATCAAGTGACTTGACATGAAGCAAAACATAATTTATTTAACACTGTAGTTAAAATAGAAACAAAAGAGAAAGGAAGTCAGAATAAATTAATTATTGAAAAACTTAACCGAACAATGAACACAGCACCAATTACTAATTAACTGTTCCAATACAATAACATTCCATAAACACACCTCTTGGCAAAAAAGGCAAATTCAGACACAGATTCTTACATGCAGTTCTCCAATGCAGGAGGAAGTAACATCACAAAAAAAATTCAACCAAGAAACACTCACTGAAGCTCCAACTCTTGTAAGACTCCAAACAGCTTTTGTTGCTAAAGCCGAAAATAAAACTAGAAAGACTGTTCTGTGAGAGCTGGCCACAATCAGGCCTCTTCCATCACTCCAACTTTAAAAAAAAACACCCAATGCTGCACCAGTTGCTTACTTAAGTATCTTCTGTAGTCAGTGCAGTAGCTCTGCCTTACAACGTCTCTTCAATTCAAAAGGCAGGATGAAACAATCTTTTAAAGTGACAGCATCATCACACCTGTACAATTTGAAAAGTTTTTTTCCCACAGTTAAATCTTCCTTGGACTTTAAAAATATCTGATAAATGTTCATTAGAATTCCAACAACATTTCTGTATTCCTATGAATTCTGAATTGAATTTATTGTCATGTGTGCCGAGGCACAGTGAAAAGTTTTGTCTTGTGAGAAATACAGGCAGATCACAGAGTTAAGCAGCATAGATAAGTAAATAATAGGTAAACAGCAGCAAAAATAAAAACATAGGTACGGGCGAATGTTAGGACTTTGTGAGTCCATTCAGTATTCTAACAACAGTAGGGTAGAAACTGTTTCAAGACCAGCTGGTGCATGTGTTCAGGCTTCCGTACATTCTCCCCGATGGTAGAGGTTGTAGAAAAACATTGCCAGGGTGGGATGGATCTTTGAGAATGCTGGCAGCCTTTCCTTGACAGCAGGTCAGGTGAATGGATTCTATAGATGGGGGGGTTGGCCTTTGTGATTGTCCAGGCCAAGTTCACCACTCTCTGTAACCATCTCTGATTTTGAATGGTACAGTTGCCATACCAGGTAGTGATACATCCAGACAAAATGCTCTCGATGGCGCATTTATAAAGGTTGGCAAGGGTATTCACTACCATGCCAAATTTCCTCAGCTGCCTGAGGAAGAAGAGACATTGTTGGGCCTTTGTAACCAGTGTGTCCACATGAAGAGTCCAAGAAAGCTTGTTGTTGATGACCACTCCCAGGAACTTGACACTCTTCACTCATTCCACCTCTGTGCTGTTAATGTGTAGGGGGCATGAGTAACATCCCGTCAAAAGTCAATAATGAGTTCCTTGGTTTTGCCGCCATTGAGAGCTAGGTTGCTCTCAGTGCACCATTTTTCCAGGTCTTCCACCTCCTGTCTGCAGTCTGTTTGATTGCTATCTGAGATTTGACCGACTGTGGTGGTGTCATCAGCGAACTTGTAAATGGCATTAGTCTGGTATTTGGTGATGCAGTCATGGGTATACAGTGAGTACAATAGGGGGCTGAGTATGCACCCCTGGGGGAGCTCCAATGTTGAGTGTTAGTGAGGATGAAATATTGTCCCCAATCTACACTGATTGTGGCCTGTGGGTCAGAAAATTGAGGATCCAGTTGCAGAGAGTGGGGCTTAGTCTGAGATCACTAAGTTTAGTAATCAGACTCGAGGGGATAATAGTGTTGAATGCTGAACTGTATTCAATGAGTAGTATTTTTATGTAGCTGTTCTTAGTGTCAAGGTGTTCCAGGGATGAGTGAAGGGCAAGCGATGTGGCGTGGATCTGTTGGTCCAGTAGGCAAATTGGAGTGGGTCCAAGAGTAATGGGGAGTCTAGAGTTGATTAATGCCAAGACCAGCCTTTCAAGGCTCCATAAAGCTTCTCATTTCAAAGCTCCATATGCACAGTTTTCTATTAATCTATAAAATTCATTAATAAGATGATCTCCTATACCTCCATATTATGGTTAGTTATTTTTAGGCTGTAAAGATGTTTATAACCTGTCTTTTCATATTCTTGCGTGTAATCAATGCTACTTTAATCTGTTACCTTATACTTTCTTTATTTTTCAAACTCTGCGTAATAGCAATGTTGCAGTATTTTCTTTGTCTGCACACTTTTAAATTCTGCATTATAATAATCCACTGTATAATTCTTCCAAAAGGATTTAAATTCAGTTAATGAGCAAACTTGTATTTGTTCAAAGTTTAAGTTATATTAAATAGCAACACTGTATCTCTATATTCTTTACTGGGCTTTCCCACCTTCTGAAGCCAAGGTTTCCCACATCTTCAGGAAAAAATTATGTTTACCCACCTTTCATGAGCCAAACCACAATGCATATTCCTTTGCAATTTTTCAAAAATAAACTTCTTTGGTTTGGCCTCTTCCCACCGAAATCAAAATTTAAGCCATGTGTATCAATCTTCTAGAATTCTTAATATTCTTCAAACTTTCTTCTTTTGCTAGATTCTTCCTTTAAGTACTTTAAATTTGCCTTTTTATACTGAAGACGGAGATGGCACGGTGCAGGGTGACACTAGGAGCATGAACACACAAGATGGCCACTGAGCCATCAGTTGGCCAACTTGACCCACAAGATGGCTGCCGGATCACAATATGGAGAGAAACAGCAGAGCAGATACAGACACTGCCTGGGGCCACCAAAATGCCACATGTTTATATATCTTGTGATACAATAGGTCAGTGATGAGGTTATTATGTCTTTGTAGCATGGTTCACTTATGGCAATCATTGCAGAATCGTTGCTAGTTGCCAGTTGATTAGTTTAAGGCAGGTGGGGGAGAGAATGCACATGAGTAATGAACACTGCCTGCCGAAGTGTCTGGGTCCAGCCAACACCTCTTATAGAAATGCTAACAGCTTGATACAGACTCAATACGAAATGCTAATAGCCAGGGCTGCAGTAATCTTCCTTCTCAGGAAGAATGATTAGCAACCCAACCAACCTGTAGCACAGCATTTCAACTCCCCCTCCCACTCCACCGAGGATATGCAGGTCATTGGACTCATCCACCGCCAAACCACAACAACCCGACGGTTGGAGGAGGAGCGTCTTATCTTCCGACTGGGAACCCTCCAACCGCAGGGGATGAACTTGGACTTCACCAGTTTCTTCATCCCCCCTCCCCCCACCTTGTCTCAGCCGGATCCCTCCAGCCCGGCACCGCCTTCCTGACCTGCAGTCTTCTTCTTGACCTCTCCACCTCCATCCTACTCCGACCTATCACCCTCACCTTGACCTCTTTCCACCTATCACATTTCCAACGCCCCTCCTCCAAGTCCCTCCTCCCTACCTTTTATCTTCTCCTGCTGAACACTCTCTGCTCATTCCTGAAGAAGGGCCTGTGCCCGAAACGTCGAATCTCCTGTTCCCTGGATGCTGCCTGACCTGCTGTGCTGTTCCAGCAATAAAGTTTCAACTTTGATCTCCAGCATCTGCAGACCTCACTTTCTCCCAGAACGATTAGCACCCATTACTACAGCAATGATTTCCGTGGAGACATTGAAACTGACAGTGACCACCAATACCCACAACAAAGGCTGCACTGGAACTGACAAAGACTGTATCGAAACTAGCAACGATTCTGCAATGATTGCCATAAGCGAACCATGCTTCAAAGACATAATAACCTCATCACTGACCTATTGTATCACAAGATATATAAACATGTCTTGACATGTGCTCTGGGTCGAGAGAAGACTTGCAGCTGACCACTGTGCTGTTGGTGTCTTTCTCTCCCCAGAGCTCCAGTATTTCCTTGTGCAATAAACTCTGTCATTGAACCCCAATCCTGACTCTGAGACTGGTGTTTTTCCCCATAACAATAACCTTTAATACACTCACAAATTTACTAGTACTACAGCCTTCATGCTAATTAATTTTCTGGTCCTTACACTGTCCATTGCACCCAGGCCTCATGGAGTTTATTTGCAATGGCAGCAACATGCATTTTGCTGCCATTGCAAACATAACCCTTTCCCCTTCTATCCTTCCCAACCTTGTCTTTAATACTTTTATTGTGAAGTGTTTCCCCCTTACCATCAGGAATCTCTATCTTTACTCGTAGACCTCTCAAAGTGCTGCTGAGATAGTTTCTAAATCAAATTCTTCAGAGATGTTATGATACATCTGAAGCACGTGGGACTTGAAGCCAGCATAACTAGGAGGCTGCTGAGCAAACAGGACAAAGATTTGGCCAACCAAATGGAATATGGGAATAAAGGGGCGGCATAGTGGCTTTGTGGTTAGCACTGCTGTCACAGAGCACCAGGGAACTGGGTTTGATTCCACCTCAGTTGACTGCATGGAGTTTACACATTCTCCCTGTCTCTGTGTGGGTTTCCTCCAGGTGCTCCCACAATCTTTTCTCCCACAATCCAAAGGTTGGGAGGATTAGCCATACTAAAGTGCTCATAATGTCTAAGGATGTGCAGGCCAGATGTATTATCCATGGGATATGTAAGGATACAGGGTTATAGGAAGAGGGTGGGAGGGGAGGATCTGGGTGGGATGCTCTTTGGACTCAGAAGATATAGAGTCATTGGACTCAAAACATTATTTGCTTTCTTCCAGGAAAGGTATACAACACTGGATTTGGCCTCGGGTAAGCAGCAGGGACTCCACCAACTGGCTGAAGATACTCAAGGTGAAAGGAAACACTTCCTAGAGAATTTAATTGAGATAGAGAGAGAGACTGTCGACAGTCAAGAAACCCCTCCTCCAATGTTAACCCCTGTGTGTGACTACCCTGGCAAAATAACTGTGGATTCCCATACCTGGTCCTATTTTAGCAATTGCCTGGAGGTCAGCTCCAGCCATTGTTTTGGCCTCACATCATTTCTTCACCTGATTAGGTTTTTAGATTACTTACAGTGTGGAAACAGGCCCTTCGGCCCAACAAGTCCACACTGACCCACTGAAGCGCAACCCACCCAGACCCATTCCCCTACATTTACCCCTTCACCTAACACTACGGACAATTTAGCATGGCCAATTCACCTAACCTGCACGTTTTTGGACTGTGGGAGGAAACCGCAGCACCCGGAGGAAACTCACGCAGACACGGGGAGAATGTGCAAACTCCACACAGTCAGTCACCTGAGGCAGGAATTGAACCTGGGTCTCTGACGCTGTGAGGCAGCAGTGCTAACCACTGTGCCACCGTGCCGCCCATTAATCTCACTTGTCACTTTTGTAACTTGATAGGACAACGGATTCCACCAGCACCTTCATGTTGGTATCCAAAAACCTGCCTCCATGTGTTTTTGGAGACCCTTGCCCATAGGTGTCTGAGTTCACAGTCAAAACAAATACCATGATACTCACGAAAGAACCATAGAATCACAGAATCCCTACATTGTGGAAACAGGCCCTTCGACCCAACAAGTCCACACCAACCCTCTGAAGAGTAACCCACCCAGACCCATTCCCCTACCCTATTACTTTACATTTACCCCGACTAATGTACCTAACCTATACATCCCTGAACACCTAACCTGCATAACTTTGAATTGTGGGAGGAAACCAGAGCAATCGGAGGAAGCCCACGCAGACATGAGAAGAATGTGCAAATTCCACACAGACAGTCGCCCAATGCTGGAATCGAACCCGCGTCCCTGGCGCTGTGAGGCAGCAGTGCTAACCTCTGCTAAAGACCCCAGGGAAGCTTACAACTTAACCTCTTAAACCTTTTGTTTCAAATCTTCCAACTAAAGGTGGCCCTGGTCATTAATTTTCACTATTCCACCCTGCAACAAAACCCTCTGTTTTTCAAATAACTGCACCTCAAACTGTTAAGGTACAGACCAGAGAACCAGAGAACCCTCCAAAATACAAAATATATGGCCTCTCTCTGCACCAGAAGGAAAGGGAGGGGGGGGGGGGTGCGGGATGATGATAAAGTGTTATTACGGAGTGGGGAGGAGAGCAACAATGGGAAATTACAAAAATTCCAACTTCCTATTGACACATTCAAAGGGGACCAAGAAGTCAGATATTGACCAATGTTATTTGCAAAAACTAGCCTTGAATCATTTTCAGGTGGTATATTTGAGGAAACTCCATGAAGCAACGATGGATTTGATTCATATCATCTCATTGTATTTGTGCATGAGTGGTTTTGCTTTGTGTCAGTGTTGTTGCACAGATAAACAGGAGACCAAATTGCACAACCCAACCGATGAAAGGATGGGATCCTCTGAGCTCTCCCCTCTCCCACAAAAGTGGTCATTTTTGGTTGCAATAACCAACTTATGGTATATAAAAAGTCTAAGGGGAGTTCTACCCTTTGCTACGTAAGTATAGGGATCACAGATGATTGATGGGCATTCTCCACAAATGGGTGTATTGTGGTAAGATGGCTAGCCCACAACCAGGGAAAGGGTTGGAAATAGGCAGACAGTGCCTAGGAAAGCCAAGTCATTGGAAGAATTCCAAGAATACAAAACCAGACCAAAACCAGCAGTGAGAGTACTTCTAGTTTGTCCTAAAGTTACACCGAGTCCACAAAATAGACCAGTGTTAAAACTGCAGGCAAAATTCTGTTTGATGACATCCACCACAAATTGTTAGGTTTAACAGGGATCCAATTACACAGTGTGGTGCCTGACCCAACCTGCTCCTGGCCCGTAGAGTCATGGAGCAGGGAACAGAGAAACATGAAGGCAAGCCTAGACAAGCTCCAAGCAGTGGCAGGTCTTGCCATTTTGCTGACTTCTCTGCAATTATGTAGCCCTTTTACATAATCTGATATTCTTATTTGGTTTACAATGTCACTCAGTACGTTGCAAAATCTCATTTATTCTCCCATTAATACACTCTAGCTGATGATTAACCATCACAGACCTTCGACACACATGGGTAGTTTTCTTGAGAGTCAACTTCTCTCTGTAGATGTACTCTCAAGCCAAGATTTCTTAAGCCTAAGACAATCCTATCTCTGATGAGATTGTCTTTCAGTTATCCAAACACTTCGGATTTGGGTAGAAATATTAGCACGTACTGGTCAAGAGTTTCCTTCTCCACAAGCTCTGATGCTGAGCAAAGTAAAATTAATCTGGGGCTCAAAGTGTTTTTTTAATCTTTAAAAAATTTCTCCAGTCAGGCTTTCCTGCTTTTCGGTGAGACCTAGGCTATAATGTAACGTATAGTATTCTTTCAAACACACTAATGGTAGGGCTGCCACTCTTATTTGCTCAGGATTTTAAAAAATTAACATTGTAGCTATTCGGAGTTTGCCACTGAGACAGGACTATCATGGAGCAGTGCTTTTCTCCACTCAGAAAACATTGGCCATTTTGGTGTAAGATCTTGCAAACTATTGATCTGTTTGGTTGATCAAACAAGGTAACAGCATCTAACAGTCGAGAGCTTGGTGCTGGAAAAACACAACAGGTCAGGCAGCATCTGAGGAGCAGGAGAATCGCCTTTCAGGAAGGGCTTATGCCCAAAAGGTCCATTCTCACTAAACTCTCGACTCTGATCTCCAGCATCTGCAGTTCTCACTTTCTACTAATATCATCGATATGAATTTTTTTTTCATCCAGTCTGTTCCATTCACAGTTCACAATGTGGTCTCCTGTACATTGACAAGACCAAACAGAGAATGGGTGAATGCTTTGCAGAACTCCTCCACTCTGTAAGAATGACACAAACCTTCCAGTCATTTGCCATACTATTGTACTCTCATGCTGATATTGCTGATCCAGACCACTTGCAATGCTCTGGTCAAGTCCAACACAAGTTGAAGGAGCTGCATCTCTTTTTGTCATTTAGGCATTTTAAACCAACAGAGTTCAATATTGAGTTCAACAGTTCCAGAACATGATGTCTACACTCCATTTTGATTAAAGCCCCTTCCCCTCCACAATATCTTATTTGCAAAGCTAAATTAGTTTCTGTTATTCATGCCTACCATTATCACCTAGTTTGCATCTATATTACTCTCCTGTAGTACCATTAGCACTTCCTTTGTCTCTTGCTCTGGCCCCCTCTCAATAGATTGCATTGCTCCTCCTTCTGCATCTCCCACTTCACCTAGAATTTCATAGAATCCCAACAGTGTGGAAATAGGCTCTTCAGGCCAGCAAGTCCACACCGACCCTCTGAAAAGTAACCTACCAAGACCCATTCCCCAACACTATTACTCTACATTTACCCCTGACTAATGCACCTAACCTACACATCCCTGAACACTATGGGCAATTTAGCATGGCCAATACACCCAACCTGCATATCTTTGGATTGTGGAAGGAAACTAGAGCACCTGGAGGAAACCCACGCAGACACAGGGAGAATGTGCAAACTCCACACAGACAGTTGACTGAGGCGAAAATCAAACTCAGGTCCCTGACACAGTGAGACAGCAGTGCTAACCACTGAGCCACCATGCCGTCCTATGAAGGAACAATGCTCTGAAAGCTTGTGATTTCAAATAAACCTATTGGACTATAATCTGGTGTTGTGTGACTTCTGACTTTGTCAACACCAGCGCCACCACATCATGACCTCCTTCCTCTATGTTAATGATATTTTTAAAAATCATTTTTCAACACTGTTCAGTTCTGATGTTCAGTTCTAAGCTTAAAGTTGTATGATTGATTATATTCATGTTCAGCTGGATTATGTGCCAGAATGATTAAAAGTAGCGTTCACCTTAGTAATCACTAAACAGTAGTCTTTATTCTGGAAGTGTCTATTGGGTCTGGTATAGGAATTTGTGTATACCAGAAGTGTACTTTTTACATTAAGGAGTATATGATAATCATTTGGTGGCCCCTGACAATGGCATAAGGGAAGGTCTTTCTTAAATGTTTACATGACATATCCCTCGATCGTCCACTTTCATTTTCAAAGTCTGCAGATAGAAAGATATACACAGAGGTTGCCAAGCATGTAATTACAGTTCTCTTTGCAAAGAAACTAACAATGGGCAATAGAATGCAACTATAAAATCAGGATAAATTCAGTAATTGAAGCAAAAGAGTTCGATAAGGTTCAATATACAACTATTTACCACAGCCACTTGACACCATTTTACGACACATGACCTATAATGGCTGAATAGGCCTACTGTACAATTTTTTATTCCGAGTTTTGATCAGCTGCAGAATATTTAGGTTCTACAAACTTATTTACCATCAAATAATTCGTAAAATTTTCAGAGCATTTCAAGTCTAGTGCGTGCAGATGCACACATCCTCAGCCAGCTGGATTTTCCACAGAGAAACTTGGTACAATATGCACATCGCCCATGCAGAAAGCCTTGACACGTCGTGCTCATCAACATTGTTAATACATAAATTCTCTTCTCGACTTCAGTATATTCTTAGTTCATCAGATTCCTCGGCAAAATTGGATCTTATTGGCACAATGCTCAATTGCAAGAATAAAATCCCAGAAACCAGCAGCTATTCACTTTTCCACATTAGAAAGATTTATTCAATACAGCCAATCTGCTCTAATATAAGAAGTAATGCTTGAAGCTCCATCTCTTTGAATGTTTGAAGTATTGCTCAGTGGCATATCATTCGGATAAGTACTTTGATGTATCAAGTCTCAGCTGGCCTCATGAAAGAAAATAAACCTGTGACTGACAAACAAATGTAGAAAAATCCTGCAGACTTGTATCAAAGAGTTAGTAGTTCAGAAGCTTGATGTGCCCATGTTGCATTAGTATTTATCACAGGGCCTACATCTTTCATACACTATCAAATACTGAAACCATACCAAGAAGAAGAATGATATGGTTACATTCAGAAATTGACAAATGGGTTTTTTTCATTTACATGTTTTGAGATATTCAAGGTGTAAAAATATATCAATCAGAACGGGAAATTACTAAATCCTGTAGAACAAAATGCGTATTAGAGTCTAATCAATAATGATCACTCCAGACTTTTCAAATTGAAGCTTTAATGAATTCAATCCTTATAAAAATGTGCCACATGTTTGCTTTTAAGTGTTTGTCTAGTTTTATTGTTTTAAGTGTTAATTATGGCAGTGGTAAAATCTGCCAAAGATAGCCTTGTGGTATTTTCAGTTAGTAGGCCTGAGACTTTCATTATAAATCTGACTCTCTTTGTTGTTTGCAGATCTACCAGTCCTTTCTTTCAATTTTTTAAGTAAGTGATGTGCCTTGTATGCTGTTCAATGCCAGCAATCTTTACGCAGCTTGACACCAACGGACAAATAATTTGATTTTTATTTGTTGCGTATTGGTTTTCTGTCATCAAAGTGCACAAGTGGGATTTACTGGAAGAAAAATTAAGTTGCAAAAACTATTCTCCCCACTACATCATCTTTACAGACTGTTAGCAGGTGAGGATTTTTATACTGACATGGAAACACAAATTGGCCAACACAAATAAATACATTAAATCAATGCCAAATAACATGAAAAAATAACTTTGTGACTACTTTGGCCTTTTTGCTCTGTCACATGATAACTTATTACCTATTTTTGAAAACTACAACAAACTTTGATTGCATTAGTGCAGGAGGGCATTATCTTGCTTTCTCACCATATCCCTGCTCATTACTCCTTTTCAAACAGGGTAAAAGCAATGACTGCAGATGCTGGAAACCAGATTCTGGATCAATGGTGCTAGAAGAGCACAGCAATTCAGGCAGCATCGAGGAGCCTTTTCAAACAGCTGAGTTCCTCTGTTTTGACTGGATCTGCCTCTAGCACAGTTTTTGGCAGTAACTCCTGATGTAACAATTCACTATATGAAAAAAATGTTTCTTCATCTCAGTTCTGTTTCTTTTACTGATCACTCAAAACTAAAAATACTTTAATTCATATACCATTTGTGAGTGATCATCATTGCAATGTATTGATGCAATGCACTAAGAAGCTGTTCTGTGAGTGATAGAATAGGAGTGGATGCCAGTGATTTCATAGTTACTAAGTTATTGTTCTTGATAATCTAATCAAATGAAAATGATGATCAGAGGCAAAGAAATAGCTCATGGTTAGAGGGGAAAATTAGAGAGTTACTCAAGCTGGTTTCATACAGATCCTCAGTACCATCTTTTCAGAGCATGACAATCATGGGATTGAGAAACCTAGGAACAAGTTACCAGACAATGCTCTGAAATGGCACAGGAATAGTCTGCATCACATAAATTAATTAAAGCATATAAATCAGTGCACTCTACATATAGTTTTGATCACTTCAAATAAATAATATTACAGACAACAACATCAATTGTTAAATTCAACATAAATTGTCAATTGTGGTCCCTGAATTTAATCTGTAAAATAAATTAGCTATTCCAGATATGAATACATACACTAAATAGACGATGTTTCATCGGAGTTTAAAGCAGAAAAACTTCACTGATTAATTTTTGCTATTTTCTCAGTGGATTCTCCCTAAAATTTTGTAGTCATGTTACTATTTTCTGTCCATTTGGATCATTAGTCTTAACTCTCTTTCCTCCACCAATTCCACTTTGCTGCTGCAGACACAGCAGTTGGAAATAGTTAATAGACTTACAACAAAGTTATAACTTTCCAAATCTAGAAAAATCAGGCTGCATTTACTTTTATCAAGAGCAAACCAATTCTGATAGTATGAAGGGCACTGTCAACAAATATTAACAGAGATATCTTCCTCCTTACTTTGAAATAATTCGCTGGTATTAAGAAGTCATGCATTTTAAAAAAAAATAGTGTACTTACTAGCTAGAAATCAATAATTTAATTTCAAAAAAGACTAAGGCAACATGTCAATGACTCGGAACTGCAGCATCTAAGATGGCTGAATGTTTGCATCACTGTACCTGACAAATTCCAAAACCATTAATTGGAACAAATCTGTCTGGGAGAATTTATCAAAGACAACTTCCCAGAATGTGTAGGCTCAATGGGTTTTTGGGAACAAACATTAGACATAATCACTTCAGACAATGGACTCTGGCTGAAAAAAGAAATCACCATAATCTAATCAATTTATAACTGGAATCTATTAGCCATGAACATAGTCAGATTGCTGGCCAGTTGGAGACATCATGTGTTAATCCAGCTAATTCTATTTTATGTTTAAGAAACTATTTTCTCAACCTACGTGCAGAAGAAGGAAAGATACCAAAATTCCAAGGCCCACATGTGGACCAGATTTTCTATTCACGCATCTCATAGACTTGAATCTTACCTATTCTTTGATATCCATGTGCTTCAGCCAGAGATTTAAACTAATTCATCGCAGAAACTGCTGACTACAAAAAAGAACAGTTAAATTGTCCACTTACATCTTTAATCCACCTGAGCACTGAAAGCAGAAGAACCGTTGAATCAAGCTTGGATTTACCCAAGTCATTATCCTATAAGAATTTTACTACTTCACTCTTGAAATTGTCACTTGATTTATTCTCCTTCTCCACAACTTATTGATGTCTCAGTGCACGAGATATGAGTGTGAGTGTGTGGGTGGGGGCGTGGGAGGTTTTCTTATTTTACAGAGTTACGTAAAATAGGTACTATTACTTTTTACCATTAAAAACTCAAAAGATTCTAGTGGTGGCCAATCAAACAATGAAAAACCCCTACCCCTCCTCAATGACAAAACACACAGGGAAACCGGCATGGAAGCTGGATGACTACAATTTAGAAAATTGAGCAGTTTCAATGTTTTACAATGGTTACAGTTTGCAAATGTAATGACTAAAGTCAGATGAGCTCTATCATGTGCTGGAGAAACCCAAAGCTTCCTACTTCTGCTAATGGCTCATTGGTAGTGAATCAAAGGAGGGTCATGTTGTTCAGCACTGTAGAGCATATTTCTGTAAAATTTCAGAGGTAAGCAGCATGAACCCCTGCCCCACTTGAAACCAAATCAGGAAAAACTTCAGTGGCATTCCACAGTACTGTAAATGTCAAAATATTTTTTGATAAATATATGCGTCTTCAAACAAAGTATAGACATAATGTAAATGTTCATCTGTTGTGTGTCACAAGGAAACAAGTTGTAATACATAGTTTGAGTACTGATCCCTTTGCCCCCTCCACAACATTCCTTTAGTCAACAGAAACAAAATGGCAATTTACATCAGGGATCAATAATGTCAGGCATATTGCATTTTATATATCACATTTTACATGTTGCGGGAGAAATATGCAAATTAATATGAAAAGAGACAGCAAGCATCAGGACATAGATGTTATTTTGTATATTTGGGAAATTACTCATTCATAGACATTGCTTTCAGGCCAATATCACTTAGGGTCATCAGAACAGTACCAGGGATGAATGGTGGTTCAGCCATACCAAAATAACTTTCAGGATCAGAGGGTATAGCCCTTTTGTTTTGATCATAAAATGTCAGAGCAGTTGGAAGAAAAATCTGAAAGTATAGCATCAACAAACACATCGACCTGGACCCAATATACCAACCACTACAGCGGACAGCTGAAACTGACAACCGGAAGCGGCAGGGACAGACCACTATAAACACCGGAGGAAACATCAAAGAAGCGCTTCGCAGCAGGCTCCCAAGCACTGATGATGTCACCTAGCCAGGGGACGAAACGTTTGCAACAAAAACTTCCAGCTCGGCGAACAGAATCACAACAGTATAGCATCAACATGTGGTAGGCAAAAAGTAATGTAAATATCCTACATACACTTTTTAAATTACTCCCAGAAAATTTATTTATCAAAGTTGCTGCATAATAAACTAGTTTTATAATGTTACTTGGAAAAATCTTAATTATATTTCTGTTCTTCTCAAGGTGAATTGTCCTGAGAAGACATTACAGCCACATTCGCATTTCTCAGAATACTATGTCTAGTATTTTCATGTTCAGCTTGAAGACCAGCTACCTGAAAATTTAATTAATGAGCTTAACAAGAATGAAGATAGCAAGAAAAGACAGAGTTTTACAATTTTGCATCCGACATTAAAATGTCAATTTACAGACAGGAGATTGGCATCTTACTGTACATCATTCAGAGGTGGTCAATAGCCTATTCTATGAAACATTAATATCAGAATGGCCTTCAAAGAATTCATTGCAACTTGTAATGTATTAGGTAACATTGCATGGCCAGTGCTGCCTTTGGGGAAATGAGGTGCCTAAAGTATTTGACACACACCCGTAGGAATGGCATTGTCTGTAACCACAGGACTTTAATAGCAAACATACACCCCAGGAGATTATTTTAACCCACCTTTCATAATAGGAGTTGGGAAAAGGGTCCATTAAAATTGATTGAGTTGGGCTAACTGCCCTATTTCTGCTACAATTAATGAAAACTCGGGTGATGTGCATGACATATGGCTGACTCAGTACCAACCATTTTAATCCTCTGCTGATAGCATATCTGTGCAGGTAGTTAAGGGCATGTCAAACAGTAATTGGCTATAAGGATGAGAGAAGGAGTCAACAAACACCATAAACAGGACATTGGAAGTCAGATTCCTAGAAGCATGGCACTCATCCACAAACTCCATCAACAAACACATCGACCTGGACCCAATATACCGGCCACTACAGCGGACAGCTGAAACTGACAACCGGAAGCGGCAGGGACAGACCACTATAAATGCTGGAGGAAACACCACAGAAGGGCTTCACAGGAGGCTCCCAAGCACTGAGGATGTCACCTAGACAGGGGACGAAACGTTTGCAACAAAAATTTCCAGCTCGGCGAACAGAACCACAACAACTGTAAGCTCATTTGCAGCTGAAAATTTTGTGGGTTTCTGAAGCTTGAGTCATCATGTTTTACTTTATATCAAGAGATTTTGTATGGCAAAAGATTAATCATTAAAAATAGCACACAGGTAAGCGTCTTGATTTTCACAAAAGACCTACAAATACTTTCACTGGTCATTGGACCCGACAATTGGAACTTAAAGAAACAATGTCGCGGCTTTTCCAAAATTCCAAATTCATGAAATAAGGCGGCTCTTCTAATGACAGATTAATTACAAGAAGTTAGGAAACTACAAAGTACGCAATATTTCTCTCTGAAAGCATGGTACTGAGGTGTAGCATAGTGCTCATGCATCCATTAAAAGCTTTCTTCTCCAAAGCAAAAATCACTGAATCTAATATTCTCATTGCAATCTGGAAATGAAATTTTAGATTGCTTTCTCTTTATTATTTCTGAGAAAAGAAGTTGGAAGATGGGAAGAAAGTATAATGCAAGTATAAGAAGTGATATTCTGTATCATTTATGCACTGTTCTCTGTTACTAAATTCTGTCTTATTTCAAATGTAAGTAAATAGTAAGCACAAAAAAGAACTGAATTAGGAATGGTGTCTCTCAATGAGAAATATTGAAGTAAACTGATAAAAGCAG
This sequence comes from Chiloscyllium plagiosum, assembly GCF_037043375.1. Lineage (NCBI taxonomy): Eukaryota > Metazoa > Chordata > Chondrichthyes > Orectolobiformes > Hemiscylliidae > Chiloscyllium > Chiloscyllium plagiosum. The sequence continues at coordinate 51,740,101 of NW_028270152.1, read as the reverse complement.
CTCATGTTTGCACATTGCAGCTGGATCAGGCACAGACTTGTCAATAAATCAAATTAGTGATGATGAACAATAAATTAAAGTCACTATTGTACCTTTGTATTGGAATTGGACACAGTGCAACAAAGATATTTCTAAAGCTTCAAAAGCATGTACGGACTTCTCTGTACTTTGGGGTAAAGAACATTAAAAATAAACTGATTTCCCAGTGTAAACCTCCATTTATCTAAATACCATGTTCTACAGGAAAAAAAATCCTTTAAATGTTTTCAGCCAAGTTTATATAGCAGTGACACATTTATATCAAAACACTTAATCATCACTGATCTTTCACAAATATTGCCTTAACAATATTCCTCTTTCAGAAAATGTTGCCTTCCTTCTCTCAGTGCTTATTGTAGTTCTCATTCCAATAGTGTCTCCATAAATAGATGACCTGCTTTCATGCCGTTGACAAGGCAACCTTTGTATCAGATAGAAGAACAGGGATATAAGAATATAAAAACATAAGAACTAAACCATTTGGCCCCACAAGCATGCCCCACCATTTAAAAAGATCGTAACTGATCTGCCCTAAGCATCAACTGCTCTTTTTGTACCATTTCAGATTAACCATCAACTCCTTGATATTGAAAAAATCTACCTATATACTCTTAAGTACTTTCACTGAGCTAATCTCTACAACTCTCTGGGGTAGAAACTTTTATTCATTACCCTCTGGAAGAATAAATTTCTTTGCATCTCAGCTTTAAATGAATGTCCCTTGTTCTGTAACTATGTTCCCTAGTTCAAGATTTCCTCATTAGTGAAAACATCTTCTCAATATTTACCCTGTCAAGCCCTTTCAGAATGTTGCATCTTTCAATATGATCACCTGTCATTCCTCATAACTCTAATGAATAAAGATCTAACCTGTTTAGCTGTTCTTGATAAATAAATCTCTTCATCCCAAGAACCAGCCTCATGTATCTCTTCTGAACAGCAGCCAATGCCAGTATATTCTTTTCAAATATAGGGATCAAAACAGTTCATTGTCCTTCAGATACGGCCTCACCAACATCCTGTAGTGGTAACAAGACTTTCCTGCAATTCCTATAAACTGCAATCTTTTAACAATAAAGGCCAAAATCCATTTGCCTTCTGAATTACTCACTGCACCTGCATGCTAACTCTTTGTGTTTCATTGAGATGACTACTATTAAAATTTTCACAGCTCTAAAGCATATATCTAAGACATCCTAGAAGTGTCAAAGGAACACACAATGTAGATTAACAAATAAAACCAATTCCATATTAACCTGTGATAGATCAGTAGACAAGACATTGTATAATAATATGGCATCACAGGTTCAAAACCAATACCCAACAGAAAATTTTAAAAACGCCTTTTCCCCAATTCCCTAAATTATCTAAATCTAAATACAAAGCTGTCATTTCTAATCCAGAACATTGTGATGAACACTATAAAGTGGGATCCTATTGAGGCAACAGCTATCATTCCTGCCAATGGACAGCTGAGGCAAAAGACCTGCACTGCCTCTTTTTAGGAAGCCGTGTAGAACTACAACCCAGTCGGATAGGGCCACCATCAAATCTTCCCTGAAATCAAATCAGCAGGGTCAGAAATTACACTGTCTGAGAGCTGTTAGTTACTTGCATCTGTTGTTCTCAGTAGGCCATGATTGCTGTGGATACAACATCTATCGGAGTTCCAGAATTATGGCACAACCCAGGACAGGCAATTGATATAGTAGGGAGTTCTTTTGCAGGATGGGTGTCATGGAAAGAGAAATGTCGGGTGTGTTGGCACCAAGAGAATAGGAGTGGCTCTCAGCACCCAATGCCCAATCCCCTCAATTAGATACTTAGTGTCTTTGGTGAAGAAAATGTCTTATTCCAGGTCGCTAAGATGCACACACAATGCCAGCTGTCATATATGCTGCATACCAACAAAACTTGCTATGGTAAGTTTGATGCCAGCAGCAGTAGACTGAGACTCCTCATTCCAGCAGAGGCAGGAAGGCTGCAGGGTTTTGTTTTGCCAACATGCCACTAAATCGCTTGCCCGTCCTGTCACCCAGCTTAGTAGCACCAAAATCAGAAGGCACTGTCAATTGTTTCCATGCTTTTAATGCTAAAAGCCTAAGATGTATAAGGTGGAACATTCTCCCAACAGCTAAAGCTACAGTTGGTTGACATCTCAAGAGATCTGGGTAAAAAAGGCACAGACACAGTTTTAAATAATTAATGGACAAAATGCCATGTTTTACTTTTATTTAGTTCATTGCAACATCATTTTGTTTCCAAAAATTAGATTACTTACAGTGTGGAAACAGGCCCTTCGGCCCAACAAATCCACGCCGACCCGCCGAAGAGCAACCCACCCAGACCCATTCCCCTTCACCTAACACTACGGGCAATTTAGCATGGCCAATTCACCTAATCTGCACATTTTTGGACTGTGGGAGGAAACTGGAGCACCCAGAGGAAATCCACGCAGACACGGGGAGAATGTGCAAATTCCATGCAGACAGTTGCCTGAGGTGGGAAATGAACCCAGGTCTCTAGCGCTGTGAAGCAGCAGTGCTAACCACTATGCCACCGTGCCATGCAAAATCTTTTTATTGTATGAATTTTGATGTTAAAAAGGTGAGGTACACGACTGTTAGAAAATGAGACACTTTTTACATTGAACTCTTATTGTCAACATTAAGCATTTCAAGGCCACATATATCATATCACTGAAATAGGGTCCCACAAATATATCTCACTGCAACACCTGAACACTCTTCAATCCCACAGTGTGGCATTTGCATTTACCACACCAGTCCTGTGACTTCCCACAGTGAGATTGCCAGATCAATACCAAGTTAGGGGAAGCATTGAGTTGTGAGAACCCATCCCCAAGGAACTGTTTAACTAGCTATTACATGGGTTTATTTCAAGGCTGCTGAATCTAATTTACCCCAGATCATATTGATCTACATATTACTAAGCTGTATTGTTGCAAAATCAACAAGAAAAGATAAGTCAACTTAAATTGGATTTTTCTTATTCACTGAACAGATTTAAGCTTCATAGTTATAGTCTATACATAACACAAAAACAGACCAACCCAATTTCTATGCAACATGTGAAAAGTTGCTCTGCTCCCAAGTACCCACCCTGTTCCCAAGTCTCTTTATATCTTTTTCTTCAAGCATTGATACTTTTTTTTGCTAAAGGCTCCTAGGAAAGAACCTTTTCATTCATAAAAGTCTCTCTTAGTGAAGACACACGTTTCAAAATCTGAAGGAACAGTTAGGGTGCAAAGCCAAAATTTCACTCTAAGCCAATGGAAATTTGAAATCATAATTCCAAAATAGATTAAAGAATAGCTTCTTTCCCTGCTGTTATTAGACTTCTGAAAGGACCTCTCAAATTTTAAATTTAGTGTCGATCTCGTTCTCTGTGCACCTTCTCTGCAGCTGTAACACTGTATTCTTTGCTCTGTTCTATTACCCTATGATCTGCCTGTCCTGTATGCAGAACAAAACTTTTCACTGTACCTAGGTACATCTGACAATAATAAATCAAATCAAACCAAACTACTGGATATTCTCCAGCAGTTAATTTTGAATTCTGGTGTAGGGGGAAGTACAGATGTTAAGTACAGGTACTCTGAGAATTTCTTCACTCTCATGTCAGAATACTAATGATGTCTTTAAAGAATTCCCAAACCTGCTTTAGAGAATGGTGATCAATCCTGAAAGTAATCAATTATATTACCTTGAAGTGGTAAATTCTTTTCTGGAAGCAAGGAGTTTTTCTTCCATCCACATTTCTTCGGTACTTCAGGCAAAATGTCATTTGCAGAGGATGTGTTATAGCGCCCTAACGCAGAATCAACACATCCACCTCAATTATGAAAATTATCTCTCAGGACTTGGTTGGTGACCCTAACTTTTGAAAAGGTCAGGGGGAAGATTTACCACTCTGGTGGGAAAAGACACAAAGCATTTGGGATAGATCACTATGACTATTTTGTTCAAAATCGATTCACTTTAAAATTGTGTTAAGTTTGGGGATTTTATTAAACCAGTCTTTAGCAGAATGATACAGGTTTATTTATTTCCTTGGCTACAGTTTTGATTGCCCTATATTTTCTGCTGTCCCCTGATTTCTACTGACCCATATTAATTACAAGTAAGAGAGAGGCGAACAATACTATATCTGCCCTATCTCTAGATGACACAGAACACTAGATGACTCTTTTTCCCATCTTCCTTCCCCGACACCACCATACCAGACATCATCATAGGGAGAGAGCAGATATGCATCATTAAATTTACTCTTTCAAAGAAGATGGGACACAGGAAGAGACTTAATGAAACCATGCAGAGCACGATGCAAATGCAATATCATGTAATTAATACCTTCTTAGTATTCTAGTCTCTGCTTACCTGTTCATATTTTTGTTCCCTGAATTCTCATGACAAATTGAAAATAATAAGTTAAATGTCTCCTAATTATTCAAATTACAAAAGTATCCGGCCACCACTCTCAATATATTACAACTCACATTTAGTTATTATTTTGGGATATGGAAGACTACATTGAGGTCAATGGAACAGTACTGGGCGCTGAACATGAATTGTTATGATAAAACAAAGGCTTTTTAGATAAAAAATGAACTTTGCTTCTTCAAGCAATGCATCACTCACAAGAAAAGCATTCATTCAAAATACTTTTATCTAACTTTCAGTGGAAGGAGACTCAGGTCTTTTTCTACCTCAGTCAAAAACATCTGCAGGCTATGACTGGTAATATAGTAACAAATTGATTCCTGCCGGCATCTTAAATCAATTCAGGAGAGGGACCTAAGAGATATGTTGTTGAGCATAATTCAACACAGTTAATACAGCACAAGTCCAGATAAGATTTCTTATTTACAGCTAAAAAGTCAATCTTTGGAAATGACGGGCAAGAATGTGAACAGGCTCCAAACCTGAGCAAACCAAAACTTTCCCTCTTATTTAAAATTTGTATAGAAAATGTTCTTTTCATAATAAAGACCTCAGAATCATAAACTCCCTACGGTGCAGATAGGGGCCATTTAGTCCATCAAGTCTGTACCAACTCTCCAAAGAGCATCCCATCCAGATCCACTTCCCCACCGATCACAACCTTATCACGGTAACCCCACATTTACCATGATTAACCCACCTAATCTGCACATCCCTGGACACAATGGGGCATTTAATGTGGCCAATACACCTAAACTAAACATAACCTGAGGCCATGGTTGATAGTTAATTGTTAATTACATCAGCAGTAGGGAATATTGCTGTTATCTTTTAGTTGTTGGCTTCTTGGTACTTCTTTTCAGTCAATTATGTCATTGACTTTTCTTTCTGAGAGACAGAGAGAGAGAGAGAAAGAAGCTTTTCCACCTCATTGCAGCACTGGTGGAGTAGCAGACAGTGAAGGGGACGGTCAGAGAATACAGCAAAATAAAGATAGATGAGAGAGTTGGGCAGACAAACGGTAGATGGAGTTCAATCCAGACAAATGTGAGGTGGTGCATTTTTGAAGATCCAACTCAAGTGAACTATACAATAAATGGAAAATTTCAGGGGAAAATTGATGTACAGAGAGAGATCTGGGTGTTCAGGTCCATTATCCCCTGAAGGTGGCAATGCAGGTCAGTAGAGTGGTCAAGAAGGGATATGGCTTGCTTTCCTTTATCGGACAGAGTTTTGAGGAGAAGAGTTGGCAGGTCATGATACAGTTGTATAAGACTTTGGCCACATTTGGAATACTGCGCATGGTTCTGGTCACCAGATTACCAAAAGGATGTGGATGCTTTGGAGAGGGTGCAGAGGAGGTTCAGCAAGATATTGCCTAGTATGGAGGGTGCTAGCTATGAGGAGAGGTTGTGTAGATTAAGATTGTTTTCATTGGAAAGAAGGAGGTTGAGGGGGGAACCGGATTGAGGTCTACAAAATCATGAGCAGTATAGACAGGGTGGATTTGACTCTGCATTCTGCCTCTGTCATCATTGACTGAAAAGAAGTACCAAGAAACCAAGAACTAAAAGATAACAGCATTATTCCCTTCTTCTGATGGAATTAACAACCCACCAACTGTGGTCTCGGGTTAAATTCTTAAGTCTCAAGGAAACTCAAGAGACTCTATCCGGTATATTATTTCATCTTTCTTTGTTCATTGAGCACTATCCTATTTTTTGAGGTGTGTGTGTGTGTGTGTATGTGTATGTGTGTGTGTGTGTGATTTTTACCATTTATTGGACATTTCATCTTTATTATTTACCTCAAGGTTTGCAGGTAACAAACTTCTATTAATTCAAGAAAATCTTGTAATTGACTTCTGACTATTTCTGGTGAAAACAATTGATGATATTTTGGTTGGAGTAAGGTATTGTCATGTGCTGAAAATAGTTTCAATCATTAAATTTAATATGGAAGGTTGAAAATAAAGAGGAGCTGATCATCCCTCCTCATATGACCATAACCTTACTTTTTGAATAGCCATCAGCTTGAGGAGCTCACAGTTCCCTGATGCTTTCTCCATCAGTGTCAACTGCCAACCAATCAACATTCTCATCCCCTCTGTTGTAAATTGTTATTTCAATTTTACTTTGGAATTCTTGCATTTGTCCGGAGGATGCAACAGAAAAATCTTCAGCAACATGTCTATCTTTTCAGCAATATACTAGAATCTATCACCTTAAAACTACCACCATTATTACCGGACATATTAATTTAAAACAGCATGATCACATCGATTCCTGCCTCAGATGCTGCCAGTCATGCTAACTGGCTCCTGCATTTTGTGGTTCTGTTTCATAGCTGTACATCTGCGCTGCATTTGTTTTTAGAACTTGCAACAGAAATAATCTAAAGTCTGACTTGAATGCCACTATAAGGCTGGCCTTATTAACTCCCAACTGAAAACATTAACAGTGACTATGAATAAGGTGCAGATGATCAGACATTCCATTCAGAGTACAGATTAAGCAATTAATTAAAATTAAATTCACAAAATCTCGATGCAGCACTTCAACTAATCCAGAACCAAGACTGGTCACATCTAGATGGAGTCACTACAACACAAACCACTATTTTGTTTTTTAAACCAAGAATTCATCTTTAATGCCTGAGATGATTTTAGATTTTAATGGCACTTATATAGGAGATGTTTCAACAGCTATAAATCTACCATTAGCCCTTGGGAGACTCAACAGGTCTTTCTCAAGGTCAGCTCATTTCGTTAATAACAATATTGCACCCAACACTGAGAGGGCCAAAGATGGAAAGATGGAACTGGTGAGGCAAAGGATATTGTACTTTTAGTTAGCAGAAATAAACTTTGATAATTATGTCTTGAACTTGCTTGGGAATCGCTGAAGACATGGGAGTGTTTGGCATGTGTGTGGTCTTGTGGTAGTGACTCAATATCTGGGGTAGAAGCTGTAGATTCATGTTTTACTTGACAGGCAGAGAAGGTGTGTCATAACATGGAAAATGTTTGTTTATCAATCTACAAATGCAGCCAATATGTCCTTGACCGATTTCTTCTTTCGCTAGGAAGGCATTTCCTGTACCATCCCCCCAACTCCAACATTGGCAGGTGTCCAACTTACATCTTTCAGAAAGGGAAGACAGGAAACTTATTGCTGACTTTACATAATTGGAGGTATATGTCTCCAGAGGTCCATTGTGAGATATTTTGGAATGACAGACAGACATAATTTACAATAACTGGGTCAGTGTGATGCAGTACCTTCAATGGCACATTTTTGAACTTTAAGGTATAACATTAGCACTCAGCTCTTATCAGATAGAGTTCTACAGGATGTTTGGTGTGCACAACTCTATGATAAAGATATAGCTAGATTCTTAGATGATTTTTTCAAGCAGTTTATTATTTATACTATATTAACTATAAAAGCACAGCTCTACAAAAGATCTAAGCTATTGTTCCTGCTCTAGAGTCCCATCATCAACATTTGATCATGTCATCATCAACATAGCTTCCTATGTACAAGCTCGGGAGTTAACCTTTTTACGCCACATCTCCTCTCTAAAGTTTTATCCCACATTTGCTCATCCTCTTAGTTCTCACCTACCCCAGTCTATATTTTCACAGAGACACCCTTTGTTGTGTTTCATCCAAGCTTCACAATCCAGTCTGGAGTTCTCTTTGAGGTTGTTAAGCATCTCCATTGTCCCAAATTTGCCATTGTTTTCTGAGAGTCACTTTTTCCTCTTTCAGTGAGTTGGAGCTCTTTAGCTGTGCTCTTCCTCTGGAGTTCTGGGTAATCTGCAGTTTTCTGTTGAGCAATATCAAAATACTCCATCTGCACCTTATGATAGCATTCTCTGTTCCAAGTAAGGATGATCTTTTCCCCGATTGCTTGGGGCTGACAGTTTGTGATCTCTATGACACAGGTTAAAAGTGCAAGCCTCTCCTATTCGATACTCAGCTTCGATTTTCTGGACTTGATTGTGGTCATGTCTAGTGATGCCTGGTGTCAATAAGTGTGTAAGGGAATTCAAACAAGTCCATGCCTCAATGTTCCTATGGCCTAGATGGCAAAAGAGAGGCCAGAAGTAATCCTTCCTCCTTTCATCTCTTTCTGACAAAGATGTTACATTGCATGCCTATCATCTCATGATCATGATAGGCCTGGTCATTGCACAGAATGCTGTGCCTTTGTTCTCTATGAGATGATGCCTAGGTGTTCCTAATGAATCTTCTAAATGATTTCAAGGTGGATTTCAAGGAGATAATCATGCTAAGGAGCCTGTGCTGCTCAAAACATTGTCTCAGAATAGGGGACACATGCTGGCCATTGTCAAGACAGCATGTATGGATCTGCACACTTTCCTCATTTTGGTTCTGTGCGTGTGTAGTGTCTTTCAGCTTCAATGCTATTACAAGCAAGCAATCAGTGGTTGCAAATATAAAATCTTAAACCTTTTATGAAAAGTTCAATGTCTTTCTGATGCATGTAGTCAGCAGGAATTCTCAACATTTATCAATAGTTTTATACCAACAATACGTGACTTCGGTATCACATTGCCTTGTGCTCAATCTGGGTTGTTAGATCCCCTGTGTAATACTTTTGCCATTGCTTTTGCATTTAACAAGGTTACAAGTGGCTTATGGTCTGTTTCAATCTTGAACTGTAATCCAAGAACATAAGAAGACAAGTCAGAAAATATTTTGCACTCCCACATGGCTCCAAAAGTCTTAGTTTTGTATTACTGCATATCTTATACAATTTCTGTTTGGGATCATAATGCATAATATGTAGTCTTCTAATTTTCTTTTTGCCTGTTGTAATTGCTCTATGAATTCCAATACTTCCAAAGGTGTCAAGGTCAAATATTCTGCATCTTGATCCAGGTTTTAGTTCCTACTGTGCCATTTTGTTAGGTGTTGCGCTGTAAAGGTTCTCAGCTTTTCTCTGCCCTGTCTGATTGTCAAGAACTGATTAGAAGGTATCCACCCCTGAACCAACAATGCTGTTGTATGATTCATCGGGCTCTTTTGTGTCTTTTCAAGGTGTCACCATCGATTGTTTGATGGAATTCTTGATGATGTTTTCGGTGCCCTACCTGAAAATAAAGATATATCTAGACTCAACTCTGCACAAAATCTAAACTGTTGCTCCTTCTCTAGAGTCTCCTCACCATCATGTGGGAGCGGGTGACATTGTGAGATCTAGGGTTCAAATCTCACCATGGAATTTTATTTAAATCAATAAATCTGGAATACAAAGCTTATCTCAGAAAAGACAGTGGAATTATCATTGATTGTCATGAAAACTTTCCAGGTTTACCAATGCCCTCAAAACAGAGAAATCTGCCATCCTTACCTGCTGTTGCCTACATGTGAGTCCAGATCCACAGTAATGCGATTGACCCTAACTGCTCTCTAAAATGATCCATCAAGCCACACAGTTCAAAGGGATGGGAATGGGCACCCAGTAGTGGCGGTTAGAGCAATCCTACAAATCCTGAAAAAGAAAACCCATTGTCAATACCATAACCTTCCATGGTTAGGAGTTAACAATACTGACCTGCAGCAAAGTGCTGCCAGGCTCAATGAAAACAGATAAGCATGAGGGGGATGATTTGAAAAAGAACGTGGAAGGGGGAACTTGACACAAAGACTCCTTCTGCTCCCTCAGTATCCTACCTCTATACCAGCATCAACTCAGGTGGAGCAATCTTTGGCAAGGATCGATAACACAAAGAGTGCTGACCAACAGCAGCCAGAGCAGGAATCCAAACAGTCCACCTCAATCTTTGTTGAAACTTCAAAGGTTGCACCATATTTTGACACTCATTGGAAGAAGAGTAATGATTTGTAGCTACAGACGAATATGTTACACTACGTTTGAACATTAAGTTTTTGCTTTATTTAGGAGACTTGCAAATATAATTATTATTTGGCGTGACTTTCCTATTTTTTGCCTCTTGTTGCTGGAAAATACCGTTTGCTTGAATGTTTGATAAGGAGATGTAAGAGATGTAAGGCCAACAAGATGTTGTGTAAGGAACATTCACTACGCATTAGTGACACTGGGGGAGAATACATTTTCAGTTCTGATGAAAGATCATAGAGATGAAATGTCAACTGTTTCACTCTCCACAGATGCTGTCAGGAATGCTGGGTTCAGCATTTTCTGTTGCCATTTCTAATGTTTGTTATTTGACTGCAGAAAGGAATTATTTTGATTTTCCCGTGTGCGGATCAAATATCTCATTAAACAATGTTCACAAACTCAAACTGTCAGCAGAATAGCATTTCTGCATTAAAATAACTCAGATATTCCCACTTCTACTTTTTAGAGTGCTAACAGGCAGCAGAACTGATCAGAAGGTTTGCACATCTCTTAATTAGTTAAGAAGAATAATATTCAAATTCCCCTTTGAAGAATTAAAAAATGCTTCCTTCCTCATTAGTTTATTAATACCTCTAATGTCTGTAAATTACAAAGGCAAGCAAGCATCTCCCTCACCTTTTACAATATTGTTGCGTCACAAACCTTAACCAAATTCTGGTTTAATCCTAGGCCTTACCCTCCCTCCCTAGCTGGATCATTAGTTCTCCAATGCCCTCGAGTCTGACGCATATAAAATGCTCGGCAGATCCTGGAAAACAAAATGATTTACAAATGGACTGTTTGTACTCACAAAGTGCAACATTGGGCATGTTCAGAGGAGACTCTTTGGTAATATCATCCCTGCATATCTGGTCCAGTTCACTTGCAATGTTATACAAATGTTCATGGAGCCACAGCTTTGCTGTTGAGAGCATTATTTCAACCTTTTAGCAAATTATTAACTTGTAGCGCAGAGTAAAATGCATGTTATTTGATATTTACACAGTCACAGAAAGTACATTGTTACACCTGTAATCTCATTCCTCTCAATGATTCTTAAAAAGTGTGCAATAATGTTCATTTCTGGGCCATGTGCAAATATATGGAGTCGTAACATAAATATTTAAAAATCAAAATTTATGAAACTGCATATTCTTCATGCAGTAATATTTTCTCATAAACAGAAGCAATTATATTGAGATAAAATAAACATTTTTTCAATAACACAAGCACATGGATTTATTTCTGGAACACATATACATTTAAAATATAAATCTTGAGCTCTGCCACATGTTGAGCTAATGGCCATGTCAGTGGAATATGTGAGCAGTGTTGCTGCCTGCTTCAATTTAGGCAGAGACCAGGGTTTGATTGTAAACAGCAAGTAATGCAGAGTTAGTGAATTAAGTTTGGTTTGACATAATTCAAATTGAATTGAATGCAGTAGAGTAAATAGGGTCTTACACAGTTATTCTCCTGTTGTCGCAATAAAAACCATCATGGTGGGTAAGGGGGGTGGATGGAGGCGGGGGTGGTGGTGAGGGCAGAGGTCTTATAATAGCACAAGAAATATTAAATTACCCTCTGTGCTGAATAGTTGCTTTGAGATTTGATACATACATAATTTTAATCAATTGTGTCCAGGATATAATCAGGATATAATCAAAGTATAAAATGGGAAATGATGAAACATACAATTTATTCCACTTGTAATAAAGATCTTCATAACCTATTTTCCACTCATATGTTATGATTTATTTTCCACTTGTAGAATGAACTGTTGTCCAATTTCTAACGTTCTCCAATAAAGTACTAACTGTGGCAATTTTATCTCAATTTTGCACCTGCGACGTATTTATAATTGGACTTCAATACATTTTTGTGCACATAAATTTTAAATATGCATTTTATTAAGATGCAAATCAATAATTTGTTACATGATTTATTTTACAAAAGGGAGCATGATGGCAAAACCAGCATGTGGTAGATGCATCACAGGTGGGAAAACTGATGTATTGTTCGTACAAAGTATTTTAACCTGTCAATGTCACAAAATACAAAAACATGGCTTGTAGAACTTCAAGCACTTCAACTTAATTTGAAAAGGCACAGTGCATGCCTCAACATAGCAGAATACTACCTAATTGTGATCTGAACAATTCCATTTCAATACAAATTGAAAAATGTTGGCAGCATTTACACATACATTGTAAAACAGGTGTTATCCAGGCAGGTCTATACATAATAGCAGAAACAAAGCTGTTAACTCTTAACAGACAATAGTATTTTTAATCATCCGATTTTATACATCTTTCTAAATTTCAAGCAGAACACACAATGTGACTTCTGACTTAAATGCCATACATTTAAATCTCCTAAATGCATAAAAACCCATGGATGCCATCGATATTATACATTACTTCACATCTCACAATGTTGATTTGAAATTAACACAAGGATTTCAAAAAGGTAAAAACAATGACTGCAGATGCTGGAAACCAGATTCTGGATTAGTGGTGCTGGAAGAGCACAGCAGTTCAGGCAGCATCCGAGGAGCAGAAAAATCGACATTTCGGGCAAAAGCCCTTCATCAGGAATAAAGGCAGAGAGCCTGAAGGGTGGAGAGATAAGTGAGAGAAGGGTGGGGTTGGGGAGAAACAGGCTATTTTAAGTGCTTATGAATTGGTACCAGAAGCATAGAGCTGAAAATGTGTTGCTGGAAAAGCGCAGCAGGGTCAGGCAGCATCCAGGGAACAGGAGAATCGACGTTTCGGGCATAAGCCCTTCTTCAGGAATCCTGAAGAAGGGCTTATTCCCGAAACGTCGATTCTCCTGTTCCCTGGATGCTGCCTGACCTGCTGCGCTTTTCCAGCAACACATTTTCAGCTCTGATCTCCAGCATCTGCAGACCTCACTTTCTCCACCAGAAGCATATAGGCAGTGGTTCAGAAACACAGGCTTACATTGAGTTCAAAAGGTTGAAACATAATCATTTGGATAGATGGGTGTGTGCTTTAAAAATAGATAGGACCTTTGAGTCTCTATGCTGGAGGGCCTCTGCTCCAATCCCAACCTCACCATCAAGCCAGCGGATAAAGGGGGCGCAGTGGTAGTCTGGCGCACTGACCTCTACACCGCTGAAGCCAAACACCAACTCGAGGACACCTCTTCCTACAGCCCCCTCGACCATGACCCCACCCCCCATCACCAAACCATCATCTCCCAGACCATACAGAACCTCATCACCTCAGGAGATCTCCCACCCACAGCTTCCAACCTCATAGTCCGGAAACCCCACACTGCCCAGTTCTACCTCCTTCCCAAGATCCACAAGCCTGATCACCCGGGCCGACACATTGTCTCAGCATACTCCTACCCCACTGAACTCACCTCTACCTACCTCGACACTGTCCTATTCCCCCCTAGTCCAGGAACTCCCCACATACGTTCGAGACACCACCCACGCCCTCCATCTCCTCCAAGACTTCAGTTTCCCCGGCCCCCAACGCCTCATCTTCACCATGGATATCCAATCCCTCTACACCTCCATCCGCCATGACCAGGGCCTCCAAGCCCTCCATTTTTTCCTCTCCAGACGTCCCCAACACCGATACTCTCATTCGTTTGGCCGAACTGGTCCTCACCCTTAACAATTTCTCCTTCGAATCCTCCCACTTCCTCCAGACCAAAGGGGTAGCCATGGGCACACGTATGGGCCCCAGCTATGCCTGTCTCTTTGTTGGCTACGTAGAACAGTCGATCTTCCGTAATTACACCGGCACCACTCCCCATCTCTTCCTCCGCTACATTGATGACTGCATTGGCGCCACCTCGTGCTTCCGCGAGGAGGTTGAGCAATTCATCAACTTCACCAACACATTCCAGCCTGACCTTAAATTTACCTGGACCATCTCTGACACCTCCCTCCCCTTCCTGGACCTCTCCATCTCCATTAATGACGACCGACTTGACACCGACATTTTTTACAAACCCACCGACTCCCACAGCTACCTGGATTACACCTCTTCCCACCCTACCTCTTGCAAAAATGCCATCCCGTATTCCCAATTCCTCCGCCTCCGCCATATCTGCTCCCAGGAGGACCAGTTCCACCACAGAACATACCAGATGGCCTCCTTCTTTAGAGACCGCAATTTCCCTTCCCACGTGGTTAAAGATGCCCTCCAACGCATCTCGTCCACATCCCGCACCTCCGCCCTCAGACCCCACCCCTCCAACCGTAACAAGGACAGAACGCCCCTGGTATTTACCTTCCATCCTACCAACGTTCGCATAAACCAAATCATCCGCTGACATTTCCGCCACCTCCAAACAGACCCCACCACCAGGAATATATTTCCCTCCCCACCCCTTTCCACCTTCCGCAAATACCGTTCCCTCTGTGATGACCTGGTCAGGTCCACGCCCCCCCACAAGCCACCCTCCCATCCTGGCACTTTCCCTTGCCACCGCAGGAACTGTAAAACCTGCGCCCACACCTCTATCCAAGGCCCTAAAGGAGCCTTCCACATCCATCAAAGTTTTACTTGCACATCCACTAATATCATGTATTGTATCCGTTGCTCCCGATGCGGTCTCCTTTACATTGGGGGGACTGGGCGCCTCCTAACAGAGCGCTTTAGGGAACATCTCCGGCACACCCGCACCAATCAACCACACCGCCCTGTGGCCCAACATTTCAACTCCCCCTCCCACTCTGCCAAGGACATGGAGGTCCTGGGCCTCCTTCACCGCTGCTCCCTCACCACCAGATGCCTGGAGGAAGAACACCTCATCTTCCGCCTCGGAACATTTCAACCCCCGGGCATCAATGTGGACTTCAACAGTTTTGTCATTTTCCCTTCCCCCACCTCACCCCAGTTCCAACCTTCCAGCTCAGCACTATCCCAATAACTTGTCCTACCTGTCTATCTTCTTTTCCACCTATCCACTCCACCCTCCCCCCGCCCCCGACCTATCACCTTCATTCCCTCCCCTACTCACCTATTGTACTCTATGCTACTTTCTCCCCACCGGGTAAAAACAATGACTGCGGATGCTGGAAACCAGATTCTGGATTAGTGGTGCTGGAAGAGGATGGGAGAGTGGCTTATAGGGGGGCGTGGACCTGACCAGGTAGTCATGGAGGGAACGGTATTTGCGGAAGGTGGAAAGGGGTGGGGGGGGGAAATATATCCCTGGTGGTGGGGTCTGTTTGGAGGTGGCGGAAATGTCGGCGGATGATTTGGTTTATGCGAACGTTGGTAGGGTGGAAGGTGATCACCAGGGGCATTCTGTCCTTGTTACGGTTAGAGGAGTGGGGTCTGAGGGTGGAGGTGCGGGATGTGGACGAGATGCATTGGAAGGGAAATTGCAGTCTCTAAAGAAGAAGGCCATCTCGTGTTTTCTGTGGTGGAACAGGTTCTCGTGGGAGCAGATATGGCTGAGGCGGAGGAATTGGGAATACGGGATGACATTTTTGCTGGAGGTCAGCTGGGAAGAGGTGTAATCCGGGTAGCTGTGGGAGTCAGTGGGTTTGTAAAAAATGTCGGTGTCAAGTCGGTCATCATTAATGGAGATGGAGAGGTCCAGAAAGGGGAGGGAGGTGTCAGAGATGGTCCAGGTAAATTTAAGGTCAGGCTGGAATGTGTTGATGAAGTTGATGAATTGCTCAACCTCCTCGCGGAAGCACAAGGTGGCGCCAATGCAGTCATCAATGTAGCGGAGGAAGAGATGGGGAGTGGTGCCGGTGTAATTACAGAAGATCGACTGTTCTACGTAGCCAACAAAGAGACAGGCATAGCTGGGGCCCATACGTCTGCCCATGGCTACCCCTTTGGTCTGAGGAAGTGGGAGGATTCGAAGGAGAAATTGTTAAGGGTGAGGACCAGTTCGGCCAAACGAATGAGAGTGTCGGTGGAAGGGTACTGTTGTGGACGTCTAAAGAGGAAGAAACGGAGGGCTTGGAGGCCCTGGTCATGGCGGATGGAGGTGTAGAGGGATTGGATATCCATGGTGAAGATGAGACGTTGGGCACCGGGGAAACGGAAGTCTTGGAGGAAGTGGAGGGCGTGGGTGGTGTCTCAAACATTTGTGGGAAGTTCCTGGACTGGGGGGATAGGACAGTGTCGAGGTAGTTAGAAATGAGTTCAGTGGGACAGGAGCATGCTGAGACAATGTGTCGGCCCGGGTGGTCAGGCTTATGGATCTAGAGAAGGAGGTAGAACCGGGCTGTGCGGGGATCCTGGACTATGAGGTTGGAATCTGTGCGTGGGAAATCTCCTCAGGTGGTGAGGTTCTGTATGGTCTGGGAGATGATGGTTTGGTGATGGGGGGTGGGGTCATGGTCGAGGGAGTGATAGGAAGCGGTGTCCTCGAGTTGGCGTTTGGCTTCAGCAGTGTAGAGGTCAGTGTGCCAGACTACCACTGCGTCCCCTTTATCTGCTGGCTTGATGGTGAGGTCGGGATTGGAGCAGAGTGATTGGAGGGTTGTGCGTTGTGAGGGTGAGAGGTTGGAGTGGGGGAGGGGTGTAGACAGGTTGAGGCGGTTAATGTCCCGGCGGCAGTTGGAAATGAAGAGATCGAGGGCGGGTAATAGGCCAGCGCGGGGTGTCCAGGTGGATGCAGTGTGTTAGAGGTGGGCGAAGGGGTCCTCGGAAGGTGGGCGGGAGTCCTGATTGTGAAATAAGCTCAGCGGCGTCTATTACTGTAACAGCACTTTCTGTCACTTTAAGTATGGTTACTGAAGTTGAGTATGTCACATACATCATTGTATACACCATACCAATAACAATTATTTAATGAGCAAATGTAAATGCAAGTTTTTTTTATTTGGAATAGTATCAGCTCAAAGTAGCTCAGCATAGCACTTACAACTTCTTGAGCTATATGATTAAAGTTAAGTCCAAATAATAATATTTGATTACGGTGTGCAAGTTCTTCCATGTGGCTACTTTCCAAATACAAACCTACAATTACAATGAACATGAGTTTTGTCTACAGTAGTTTCAACTTTGTTAGAGATGGGAGTATTTCGTTGTTGTGATCAAGTGTAGCAGTTAGGACATTATTGCTTTGCAACAAGCTTGACCAAGGTTTTATATTCAACCAAATTATCCAATTTTTTGTATTCCCTTTCTGTCATACTAATGCACAATTCCTTAAATGCAAGTGATCCACAGAACATCATCCAAATAGCCACACTTCATACACTTTTTTAATACACTTATGGGACATCGGCATCTCTGACTGGCCAGCATTTCTTACCTATTCCTAGTTACCCTTGAGAAGGCGATGGTGAACTGCGCTCATGACCCACTGCAGTCCATGTGCTGTCAGTAGACTACAATGCCCTTAGAGAGGGAATTCCAGGACTTTGACTCAGTGACGGTGAAGGAATGGAATATATTTTCAAGTCAGAATAGTGAGCAGCTTGGAGGGGAATTGCAGATGGTAGTGTTCCCATGTACATGCTGTCCTTTGTCCTTCCAGATCGAAGTGTTGTGGGTTTGGAATGTACTGTCTAAGGATCTTTGGTGAATTTCCCTTAATGATAGTTACTGAGCATACGTTTGGGTCTAATCCTGGTCTCACAGCCTGGATCTTCCAGTCTCTGGATAGTCAGAAACCATAATCACCCTGACAAATGCGTATTTGGACTTCTCAGAAGTTCCAACACACTAATTATAGGTCTTGCTCCGAAAGTTTAAACTTTGGATGGATAATTACACTGCATCCCCAAAACAGCCTCTTAAAAAGACTCCAACTCTGAGTTAGCACCAGAGACTTTGAAGAGTCCTAATTCACTTATGACAATTACCCAGAAAAAAGTAGAGCATTAAAATCTCTGAACACCTACATTCTCTCTAAGTGTTTCTGCCACTGCCACTTGTACACAAACAAAACAGGGGAAAGAGGGCAACCTGGCCTAATTTCACACTAACCAAGAAAACTTTCAGATTCTGATTCATTGATGCTTGTGTACAGCAGCTAACCTAATTGTAGAATCCCACCCCTAACCATTTTGGTGCGCACTCCTACCCAGTGTGCGACATTTCTTTAAAATTGATGGTCACCTGATAAGACCCATATCCAGATGCTGTATGTAGGTTGATCATATCCCTGAGTAATGCAGTTCTAATCAGGATGGAGCACCAACTCCAGATCAGAATTAAGCAATAATCTTGGACAGGAGTTTGTAATGCACGTGGATTACCAGTTTCTGATTTGCACTCTCTTTCCCTTCTGCTTGTAATAACATTGCACCTCAATATTGCACCTTGAACCTTGATGTGGCAAGGTGGAATGACACAATTATCTATTTTGTGAGCTATGTGAAAGTCAAAGGGCTTTCAAAAAAATCTCTTGAAATGAACCAATTATAATTTTGTACACAGTGACTGTGGTGACTGAAGATATATGAATATGTATTCCTTATGCAAATGTGGAATCTACAAACATATAAAATTAGGAGCAGATGTGGCCACTCAACTCCTTCAGACTGCTCTGCCATTACATAAGATCTGATCTGATTATTATTCTACAACCACACCTATCCTGAACAAATTTGCAGCCGCTTGATAAGTGAAAATTTGCCTTAGAATTATTCCAAGACTCTATTGTCACCACCTTTTGAGGATCAGAGATTCAATGACTCATAACCATCTGTGAGAAAAATGTTTTTCCTCCATTTTGACTTAAATAGATGACTCCTTATTTTTAAACATGATCCCTGGTTTTAGATTTCCAACAAAAGGAAACACCATTTCCAGTTCCACATTGCCCACCAAGTCCCCACTGGATCTTATAGTTTCAATTAGGTCACCTCCCATCTTCTAAACTTCAGCAGATACAATCTAGCCTATCCATCTTTTCCTCATTAGTGAATCTAATCTGAACTATTACTGACACATCTACATCTATTACTGTAAACAGTATTCCAGATGTGGTCTCACCAATGCCCTGAATAACCTTACTTCTGTATTCAATTCCCCTCACAATAAAACATGACATTCTATTAGCTTTACTAATTCCTTGCTGTACCTGAATACTAATCTGTGATTCGTGCACAAGAACACTTAGATCTCTCTGTAGCTCAAAGCTCTCCAATCTCTCATCATTGAGATCATAAACTTCTTTCACGTCTTCTCATATTGTATTGATCAGACTTTTTCCCACTCTCTCATTCTATTTTTATCCCTTCATAATTACTTAGGATAGCTTTCAAATTTACTGTCCTACCTATATTTATGTTGTCAGCAATTAAACAACCATACCTCTAATCCCTTCATCCAAGTTATTGATATGACTTGTATTAAATTGTAAGAAGTTAAGATCCCTGTGACACGCCACTAATGATGTCTTGCCAACCATAAAATGACTACTCTCCATTTTCTGTTAGCCAACTTCTATTGATGCCAAATGTTCACCCATACACTATTAGCTTCAATTTTCCATAATAACCTTTGATGTGGTACCATATCAAATGCCTTCAGGAAACCTTTATACAGTACATTCACAGGTTCCCCTTTGTCCACAGCACATACTAATTCTCCAAAGAAACCCAATAAGTTGTAAAGCATGATTTCCCTTTCAAAAAATAAAACCATGCGCTCTCTGCCTGATTACCTTGAATCTTTTTAAGTGTCCTATTGGAACATCTCCAATAATAGCCCCTACTATCTTCCTTGTAACGGATGTTAAGCCAACTATTTCCTTCTTTCTCTCATTCCCTTTTTGAATAAAGGAGTTATATTTGATCATTTCCATTTTGCAGAATTTTGGAAAATTAAAACTAATGCATCAAATATCTCACAAGGCATTTCTTTTAAGATCTGAGTATGAAGTCTCTCATGATATGAGGGCTGGTCCACAATCAAAAGTACCTCTTCCATGATGATTTAAAGAGTTTTAAAATTCTTCCTCCCTTCAATTTCCTGATTTCCAGGTATTTATGGGACGTTGCCTGTATCCTATGCAGTGAAGAGAGTGGTGCTGGAAAAGCACAGCAGGTCAGGCAACATCCGTGGAGCAGGAAAATCGATGTTATTTGCCGCTATAATTTAGAATCATATAATCAAACTAAAGGAGGGGATATTTGATCGCTGAAGTCTGCACTGATAAAAACCATTAAGTCTATACTGGTTCCATTTTCCTGCACTTGACCCATAGCCTTGAATGTTATGAGCACTCAAACACTGCTCAACAAAGCATATCTTAAAGGTAACCTCAGCTACCCGCCCAAGCAGGGCATTCCACCAACCTCTGGACAAAAATAATATTCCACAAATTCTCTCTAACCCTTCTGCCTTTCACATTTAATGTGTGACCTGTTGTTATTGACCCTTTAACTAGGAGGAACAATTGCCTCCCATCCACACTGTCCATGTCCCAAATAACCTGATCCACCTCAATCAGGCAACCTCTCAGCCTTCTCTGCTGTAAAGAAAACAACCCAAGCTTATCCAGCCTCTGATTATAGCTAAATTGATCATTCCCAGATAATGCATCACATCCTGGCTATAGTGTAGTGACTAGAATAGTACACAGTACTCCAGTTGTAATCTAACCAAAGTTCTGTACAGCTCCAACAGAACCACCCTGCTCTTATAATCAATTTCATAACTGTCTCATTTGCGTTCTTAACTACTTTATTAACCTGTCTTGCTGCTTTCAAGGATCTGTGGACAAGAAACCCAAGATCCCTATGTTCTCTGAGCTTCCTAGTATCCCGACGTTCATAGAGTATTCTTTGTCTTGTTACTTCCTCCAACATGCATCACCTTATACCTATCGAGGTTAACTTCCATCTGACCAATCCATCTACATCCTCCTGTAATCTAAGACCTTCTCACTCACGATCAACCATCTAGCCAGTCTTTGTATCATCTACAAAAACTTACTTACCACCCCACCACCCTCATATTTTCTTCAATATTGTTTATAACAACCAATAAGGGATCCAACACTGGTTCATGGTATGCTACTGGATATCGGCATCTATATTAGAGTGGTGCTGGAAAAGCACAGCCAGTCAGGCAGCATCTGAGGAGCAGGAAAATCGGCATTTCGGGCAAAAGCCCATCATCAGGCCTTCAGTCCTGATGAAGGGCTTTTGCCCAAAATGTTGATTTTCCTGGTCCTCAGATGCTGCCTGCCCTGCTGTGCTTTTCCAGCATCACTCTAATCCAGACTCTGATTTCCAGCATCTGCAGTCCTCACTTTTGCCTACTGGATATCAGCCTCCAGTTACACAAACAGCCTTCTACCACCACCCTCTGTCACCTCTTACTAAGCCAAATTTGGACCTAATTTGCCAAATTACCCTGGATTGATCTTCCACAAACATACTCACTAAAAGACCAATGTTCACTTTATTAAATACCTTTCCTTTTTAAATATGCATAGGAACTTTACCATCGCTTTATATATTTCTCATTGATTTCTCTCTCATATTCTACTTTTAGCCGTCTTCCAATCCTTTTCATCAATCTTTGGTGTTTTCTATATTTCATCCAAACTTCTGACCTGTTACCTATCATTGTGTTATCATATACCTTTTCTTTAAGTTTGGTACGATTTTCGACATTTCCAGTGAAAGCCCTTGGATCTTTTCTTCCCTCTTTGGAATGTATCTATTCTGTGAATTCTGAAATATCCTTTAAGTGTCTGCCACTACATTTGTATTTGTCTATCTCTTTTCCTAATTTGCCAGTTACTTTTAGCTTGCTCTGCTTTCATGCCATCATAAATACCTTTATTTAAAATTAAAATGCCATGTTTCAAAGTCTCCTCTCCCCAAACAGGATTTAATATTTAGTCATTTTGTGCTTGCTGCTAGCATGCAGTGCTTTCACTACAAGTTCATTAATGAGTTCTACTATAGTCCACTCACTGGTCAGCTTCAGAATGCATTGTCCCAAGAAACTAACATGAATATATTCTATGAACTTCTCATCTACATATCCTTTGCACATCTTATATTTCCAGTCCATATGTAGATTAAAATCTCCCTTGATTATCACTGTTTTCTGAAAAATTCCAAGTACTTATTCCATCATATTCCATCCCAATGTGTGGTTACTGATAAGGGCACTGTATACCACTTGTGCAAAGTCTTACCTTTATCATTTCTCATCTCTAGCCAAACTGTTTCTACATCCTGGTTTCCTAAACATGGGTCATCTTTCTTCATTGAGAGATAATAAAGCTAACATGATCATTAACACAGCCAACCCTCCAACTTTTTCTAGCCTCCCTTTTTCTTAAATGTCCTGTACTCTTCAAAATTCAGATCTCAATCTATGTCATCCCGTAGTCATGTCTCTGTAATGGCAATTAGATCTTCTTATATTTTTATTTGTGATCTTAGTTCATCTGTTTTATTGCAAATATTATGCCTGTTCAAATATAAAGCCTTTAGTTTTGTCATTTTATTATTTTTGTAATCTCTAATCTTATCTGTTGATTCACTTTTCGATATATGTTCTTTATTCCTTCCTGTCATGGTCTATTTATCATTTCCCACATTAATACCTTTCCCTCCTGCCTTGCTACTATTATTTGATTTACTATCTGATTTGATGCCTTGCCCTTGCTATTTAGTTAAAACCCTCTTGATTTTCCCAGTTATGAGATTTGCTATAATACCAGCCCAGCACTGTTCAGCTGTAAACTATCCCAATGGTATCGATCCCATTTTTCCCAGTACTGGTGCCGGCACACCTCAAATGGAATCTGACTCCCCCACACAGGTCTGTGATCTTGGCGTTTATTTTTTGAATTTTATTTCTTCCCTATCTATTTTCTCAAGGCTCCGTAATCCAGAGATAATTAACTCTGAGATTCAACAATTTAATTTTGTGCCTAACTCCTCAAACTGATCATGGATACCTCTTGCCTTGCCCTTCCTATGTTGATGGCATCCACATGGACTATGGCAATTAGATCCTACCCTTCCCACCGCAGGTTCCTTTCCAGCCCTGAGAAGATGTTAGAAACCATGGCATCAGGAAGGCAAAGTAGCCTTCTGGATTCTCACTCTTTGCTCCAGCAAACTGGGTTAATTTGCTTCACTGTACTGACCCCTATTTCCATTACATTCATTTCTGCCTCCCCAACTCCCATCATTTCAATGGCTCCCTGCACCATTGTGTCATGGTCAGTTAGCTCGTCCAAACAGCAGCCCTCACTCTCATTGAAGCTATTCGAAAGTACCTCAAATCCATTGAATAATTACAAAGGCCAAGGTTCCTCTGCCTCCTGAGTCCTCATTCCTGCCTCACCTACTGCCAAACCTTCCTGGCCTTAACATCTGAATAAATTAGAAAAACCATGTCCAAAGAGGTGTGCTTACTGCCGACAACGAAGTGTCCCGGTAAATTTTTCCTCTCCCTGGTAAGTTGCAGCTTCTGCAGTTCAGTTTCCAATTCATAATCCCTGAGCTGATGTACCTTAAACCACAGACACTTCAGATCTGTTTATCTTTATCCTTGACCACAGCAGCATCCAGGAGTAGTCACAACTGCAGTCACAACACTTCATCTGCCTTGCCATTTTTATTGAGTCTTGACTAATGTATTTTTATTCTTTAATTTAGAATTGATGATACCTATGACTCCAAATAAGATTTATTTAACAAACTCTCATGCACTCCTCAAAATAAAATGCACTGGGTAAGATAAGAATTGTTGATCTTTCACCAGCTGTTGGTATCAGAAACCTCCATGATGCTGTTATCTGTGTATTAGAACATTGTCTTTTCTTAACTTGAGTGAATGAGTCATCATTGCCCTGAAGGAGGTAATCACATTGGGATCTTCTATCCTCCAAATCGTTTGCTGCCATCAGTCTTCAGTGAGAATCCTCTGTGAGCCAGTTCATGGTAAAAAGATCACCAATTTTTTTGGGAGGGTGTTGAGGTGTGCATATATAGAAAATGTTGCTCTGCCTAATCCTACAAACTGCTTAGGAAATTTAGGATTTAATGAATTCTCAGTTTCTAAGGAAAGTACAAACTGAAGGCAAGTAGTTTTCTTATACGGAGCAATCTTTATGGTTTCTTCTTAAACGTTTCCACTATATCAACCAGACAGGAATATCATTGAAACATTTGACGTAAGTGAAGATGAATCGTATGCGCTGCTGATAGCATTTTGCTAAGTGACCTGAATGCAGTTAAACCTTTTCACAGAATCACCAGCCTGTCTGATACTCATTATTTTACCGCACCTCAAATGCTTGAGCAATTATGATCACCATAGAACTCTGGGGCATGTAACTCACTGTCATGGGCCCATGACTGGCAGAACTCTCCATCCCAAATACTATTTTGAGAGGTCCAGTCTATCTTCTCTCAACAGTATCCTTTACAATCAGTTTCCCTTTAGATTGTAAAATAATATACCGCACGTTCAGAAAATTCAACTCCGGCATTATATATTTCTGTCAGTTTTCTCCAAGATGTTGAACATTTTCTCCCATCACTTGTAGTAACCCTTAACATGTTATTGTCTCTCGGATCCACTCCTTTCTTTCCTGGAACTCTAAGTCTGAATCCCTCCAAAGAGTCTGTGGCCCTTCTATAGTACAGAAACACGCTTAAAGTCACAAAATGGCATTCTATGCAATTGCATCAAAGTTAAACTTTCCTTCCTGTCCTTCTGGTTTATATACTACTTTTGTCACATTTGGCTATGCCATCCTCCTACAAAATCTTATCATTTTCATCCTGTTGGGTGGAACAGACCAGTTCTAGTTCCACTGTTATCCTTCCAATCACAATCAGAGAGTCTTGCTGCTGCTGCCACCATTTCATCTTGTGGCCCTCAAGAATTCCACCTTTGGCTGCTTTTTAAATTTTTCATCTACATTTTGCCCTTTGATAGCACTGTGGTTCAGAGGTTAACACTGCTGCCTCCCAGCACCAAGGACCAAGGTTTAATTACACCCTGAAGTGACTGTGTGAAACTTGCATGTTTCCCCATGTCTGCGTAGGTTTTCCCCCACAGTCCAAAGGTGTGCAGGTGCGGTGGATTGGCCGTGCTAAATTTCCCATTATGTCCAGGGATATGTAGGCTAGGTGGATTAGACATGGGAAGCATGGGATTCCTGGGAAAAGGTGGGAAATGTGTACGATGCTCTTCAGAGGATCGGTGCAGAGACTCAATCGGCCGAATGGCTTCTTTCCACATGGTTAGAATTCCATGTATAACTACACCTAAAGGTGTTCGTTTTCACTTGTACGTTGACAACATCTAGCTCTACCTCACCACTATCTCTCTTAACTCCTCCACTGTTGCCAAATTATCAGATGGCTTATCAGAAATCCTATGCTTGGTAACCAGAAATTCCTGATGAAGGGCTTTTGCCCAAAATGTCGATTTTCACCAACCAAAAATTACCTCCAATTAAATATTGGAAAGACTGAAATAATTATTAACAGTTCCCATCTAAATTCCAGTCATTAGCTCCTCACACCATCCTTCTCCCTGGGAACAGATTGTGCACAATCTGGATGATTCCAAAAAGAACTTCTGATCATCCTTGTGCCAGTATGTAACATTGTCCAAATTTACCCCATCTCACCTCACCTACTATAATACCCTCACCTACATTTTTTTTTAGCTCCACACTTGATTATTCCATTGCATTCCTGGCTGTCTCAAATTCTTCTTTCCATAAACTTGATGTCATCCAAAACTCGACCATCAATGTTCTAACAGCAAGCCTCATTCCCCCATCATTCCTGTGCTCATAGATATACATTGAATCCTGGTCAAACAACATCTTGATTTTAAAAATTCTTGTCTTTATTTCAAAACATATACATAGCCTCCTTTACCCCTTCAGTCCTACAACTGTCTGAAATATCTGTACACCTCTAATTCTAGAATATAGTTTTGCCTTCAGACGTCTGGACTTTGATATTAGAGTTTATTCCATACACCTCTGTTATCTTACTTTTCTCTTTTGAGGCATGTTTCCAAATTTGGTTCTTTTACCAATGTTTTTGGACTTTTCATACTACATATGTACAACACATATAGATGCATTGAGAAAAAGTTTCATTAACACTTTCCCTCATCTGGTTGAACTTGAAATATTGAGCATTAATAAGTTGTTTTGGGCTCCCATGTTCATTGACCATGTGAACTAACCTTTCACAAGTTTTGTCTGTGCTGGGCAGAAGCAATCAGATTCTTAATGAAGATTTACTTTGCAGGTTCACAGATACGTAGCAATTCAGTGACAAGCTAGACCACTATTTACATAAGGAAGGGTGTATGTGTTCAATCTTTCTGATGATGCATTGTCCTTTATTCTTGTTGCCATTGCCACGTCCAATGAACATTCAAATTGTTCTGGTAATAAATGGCTGCTTTCATAGTTAGACTCTCAATTATTATTAAAATGTGTTCACTCTCATCACAAGGTCATTTTTGTTCAGCTGACAATATATAAGTACCATAAAAAAACACACAGGTTAAGGAACTCTCACTAACCTATCCATCTTCTGCTAGGTAATTACTTTCAATTTACCTCTTAAGCTTTTATACTGATGTGTAATTGCTTTTCAAGGCAACAATTTATACCCTGCAAGCTCTGTAATTTTGGGATCCTTGTTAGACAATAAGCAACTGACTGACCTGCGTGGCATCACATTCACCATCAATGAAGAGTGAAGGAGAGCATGCCAGAAGAAGCACCAAGCATACCTAAAAATAAACTCAAATTCTGATGACACTACAACACAAGGCAACTTGCATACCTAACAGTAAAAGCAGCATGCAATAAATAGAGCTAAATCATCACACAACCAACATACCAGATTGGAAATCTGCAATCCTGCCATAACCAGTTGTGAATGGTAAGTAATTCGCTGGAAGAGGAAGGTCTACAATTACCCTCAACCTCAAAGATGGGGAGCCCAGCACATCACTGCAAAAGACAAGACTGAACTATTTGCAACCATCTTCAGCCAGAAGCTCCAAGTGGGTGATACATCTCTGCCTCATCCAGAGGTTCCCAGTATCACAGATTCCAGTCTTCAGCCAATTTGATTCAATCTGGGTAACATCAAGAAGCAGATAAACACACTGGACACTGCAAAGGCTATGGGTCTTAACAACAATGAAGACTTGTGCTCCAAAACTGACCATGTAATGAGCTAAACATTTCCAGTACAACCACAAGACTGATACCTAATCAATAATATGGAAAATGTCTAGTAAAGGCAGGACAAAATTCAACCCATCCAATACTGTCCATCAATCTACCCTTGATTATTGACAAAGTGCTTGAATGTTTTGTTGTCAGTATCATCAAGCAGCACTTGCTCAATGACAACCTGTTCACTGTTCAAGTTGAGTTCCACCAGGCGCTCTCTGCCCCTGACTTCATTGCAGATTTGGTCAAAACATGGAGAAAAGAGCTAAACTCAAAAGGTCAGGTGCGAGGGGCTGCCCTTGACATCAAGGCAGCATTTGTTTGTGTGTGGCAATCCGTAGCCCCAGCAAGGGAATCAATAGAAATCAGGAAGAAGTGCTTCACTGATTGGAATCATATCTGGGATCAATGAAGATAGTTGGGGTTCTTAGCTTCAAGATATCTCAGCAGAGTTCATTAGGGACAGTCCTAGGCCTACTCACTTTTAACTGCTTCATTAATGATCTTTACTCCACCATAAGGTCAGAAATGGGAATGATCACTGATGATTGCACGATGTTCAGCACCATCACATTACTATTTTGAGACAAAATTATTGGATATTTATTTGACTAATCTAGCAATATTACTGCCAAAGCAACATACAAAAATGTCTCCTGAGGGGTTGAAGAAAGAATCTATTTAGTTAGAGCTACGAAACTCTATTCAATATATGCCATAGACCGCCAGTTAGTGGGAAAGGTATAGAAGAGCAAATCTGCAGGAACATTGCAGAGAAGTGGAAGAACTGTGGAGTATTAATGATGGAGTCTTTAGTTATCCTTATATAGGGTAGGATAATAATAGTTTAATGGTTTCAGCAGGAGAAGAGTTTCTAAATTGTGCTCAGGTGAATTTTCTTGAACAGCACATATCCTATCCAATGAAGAATGGAATTGTTGAATTTAGTACCAGAAAATGAGATGAGTCAAATTGATTAAGTGGCAGAAGAGGAACATTCAGGGAATAGTTATCATAGCACATGAGACATAGATTAGCTATAGAAAAGTACTAGGCATACAACCTAGAGTAACAATGTTTAATTGAGGACAGCAAAATTCAATAGATTAAGAACAGACTCTCATGGGTAAATTGAGATGAAAAATTGGTAGACAATATTTGGGAACAATGGACTGTCTTTCAAGAGAAGCTGATTCAGAGACATCTGTGCAAAGGGGAATTGTAAAATGACCATAGCCAGAATGCCCTGGATGTAAGAAATTGAGAGAATAATGAAGAAGAAAATTAATATATATGTCAGGAGATATTATAAGTGAAAGTCAGGTTGCACATAAAACATTTAGAGAGTAAGTGAGAAATTAAATCAGACAGGCAAAGAGAGTATGACAAGGGATTGGCAGCAAACATAACAGGGAATCCAAAAGTCTTCTATAGACTTAGAAATATTGCAAAGGTTGCAAGAGGAGAGACAAGCTGATTGGAGACAAAAAGAGGATCTACACATGGAGGTGGTAGGTATTTGGCAAGGTGGCAGATAATAGGCTTGCCAGTAAAGATCAAGACCATGGATTATAAAGAGCAGTGAAAGTATTGGAAATATTGTGATCAGAGAGAATGATGGTAAAAGGTTTTAAAAGTATATGGGCAGCCTAATAGAATGGATACACATGTAATGGATGAAATTTAATGTAGAGAAGTGCCATGTGATACATTTTAGTAACAGGGAGTGTGATATTAAAGAGTTAATTTGCCCTGCTGACCTGCAAGAAATAAATGCCCAGAGGGCAGGGTGGAATGTCTCTGTTCTACAGGTAGACTGTAAGTAAATGTACATGGCCATTCCCTTGCCAGTCAGAGCCATTTGCATCATCACCTATTCAGAATCATTTAGAACATTGCAATTTAAAGTCTGACTGCACCCTATAGTTACAAAAAAATACAATTCACACCAGATCTGGCCTTTAAGAATGATTTGCATTACATTGTTTCTGGAGTTGAGGTGGTCACTGCATTGTGTCTTGAGTAGCATTTGACTGTGAGGAAGTGGCTGGGGGTTGTCTTGAATGGCATGTGACTGTGAGGGGGATGGTTGGGGGTTGTCTTGTGGGCATTGTTAACTATGATATAAATATTTTGTATAAAGGAAGGACTGTTCCTTTGTTCAGAGAGCTTCCCTCAACACGCCTCGCAAGCACGGTGAAGTGTGTTCAGGATTTATCCAAAGCTTGTATTGTACCGTGCTTAATAAATTTTGCTTGTTCATAGAAGTTGGCATGTTGCAGTTGCATCAAGTATGTAAGGGTCGAGAGTGTGGTGCTGGAAAACCACAGCAGATCAGGCAGCATCTGAGAAGCAGGAAAATCGATGCTTTGGGCAAAAGCCCTTCATCTAGTTCCTAATAGGGACCTCAGGGAAAAGAACTGAACAGAATGACAAGAGGCAATATAAACCAGAGTTCAAAGTGCTATTGAATGTGGGATAACAGAGATATTCAGGGTTAAATGTACAAAAGAATTGAACCTGACAGGGCAAGTTGAGAAAGTAGTCAATAAAGCTTATACAATTTTGAAGTTTATAAAAATAATGTTTAGAGGACAAAAGCAAGGATATTGTGATGAGTCTTAGTAAGATATTGGTCTGGTCTGGACTTTGTGAAGAATGCAAAGGCTTTAGAAAGAATGAAGAGAAAGTTATGAAAATAGTTCCAGGGATGAAGGTTACGTGGAAAGACTGGAGAATGTGAAGCTGTTATTGTGAGAGATGGAAGGCTGAAAAAAGATTTGAGAGAGGTGTTCAAAACTGTAGTGGGTTTAAACTGTACAAAGAGAAGTATTAGGTCAGGCAGCATCCAAGGAACAGGAGAATCGACGTTTCGGGCATAAGCCCTTCTTCAGGCTTATGCCCGAAACGTCGATTCTCCTATTCCTTGGATGCTGCCTGACCTGCTGTGCTTTTCCAGCAACACATTTTCAGCTCTGATCTCCAGCATCTGTAGCCCTCACTTTCTCTCAAAGAGAAGTATGACCTTTGGCTGAAGTACTGCTATGACTTGGAGGCAGACAACAAACTAAGTCAGTCTTTCTACTCCTATATTTGCAAAATAGTAAAATTGAAACCCTCAAAGACCCTCAAAGTTGACCCCAATAGTTCCTGAATGGATTTTTGAATAAGGTTCATATAAAAGTTTGACGGTGGTTGCTTTATTTGTGGGTATGTTCACCAAGCCAGGAAGTTGATTTACAGACATTTTGTCCCCTGTCTCAGTGACATCTTCAGTGCTTTGGAGCCTCCTGTGAGGCACTGTGTCACAGTACAGCAGCACTTCACAGGGAGGCCCCAAAGCACTGAAGATGTCACCTAGTCAGGGGCCGAAACATCTGCAAATCAAATTCTCAGCTCAGCAAACATACCTGCAACTATGGACTTGTGAACAACCAATTGCAGAAATCGAATACTCAATTCTGGACAGTGCTTGTATCTTAAACAAAAGATTTAGAAATTTACAAACATCATAACTTCAGCAGAATAAAATCAAACGCAAAAATATTTAAATTGCTCTATGCTTTAAACCCAAAAACCTTGTTTCGGCTTCAATCACACAAAAAAGCAACACAATTATAGGATAAATAAAAAGAAAGTAACAAAACTGGCTAGATTACTTAAGTGGTTTTCACTCATTAATGACCAACTTCTGATAACTGTTTAAACATAACGCTCTTCCCTGGTGAAGAAATGTCCGCAGAGCCTGTTGATCAGGAATCAAACTGCAACTAACTTCCAGGCCTGGCCTCATGAATAAACAAAAGCTTGTTTGGTTTGTTTTCCTCTTAACATCAGCTGGTGCCCACAGTCAAAAAGTCATTTTTAGCTCACATTCCCTGTTCACATCACCAAACCAAAAGAATGAAAAATCAGTGAAGGTTCTAACAGTATCTAGAAACAGGCGACATTGATTTACTTCCTCCCTGTTCATCAACCAAGCCCTCAAGTGCCTCTTTCAATTGAAATGCTGATTGAATTTCAACTCTTTCAATTTATTAACTGTGTTCGTCACTCATAATGTGAATTCCTCAACACTGGGAAGAACAAATGCAGATCATGTGACTGCTTTGGCCATGCCTCCATTCAATCTGCAAATGTGAGTCTAAGTTTCTAGTCAACTCTCATTTAAAGTCTCCATCTTGATCCCTGCTAAATTTCTCAGTCCTCAGCTTCTACTGTTCCATTGAATCTTAGTGTAAATGTAAGGAACAACACATGTGCTTTAAGTTAGACATTTCATATCCTTTTTGACTCAATAGTTTCAGTTAATATACACACTTTTTTTCAATTTTGTTTTGTGCTGGATGCTAACTGTTAATGAAGGCTGCATAGTCCATCATTTCTTTTGTCTTCTAATCTCTTTTCTTTCTTTTCAATCATAGACCTTTCTGCCTCTTCTTCCCCTCCATGCCCACCCCTCCATGCCCACCCCACCTTTTTCTTTGCCTCTGGACCTATTTAAAACCTGTTACAGCACTAACATCAAAGATCATTGACCTGAAACTGTTAATTTACTTCCTTCTCCAAAGATGCTACCTGACTTACTAACTAATTGCAGTAATTCCTGTTATTACTTCAGATTTCAAAAACCATGGCATTTTGTCACTGTACTCAGGCAATGACAAATGCCAGAGATTACAAAAGCTAGACATTGTGAGGATCAGGTAGTTCAGTTGGCTAGAAGAATAGCAGGTCACGCACATAACTAAAATAGCTTGGGTTCAATCTTTGTTACCCACTATGGTAATTCATAAAAACCTGCTTTCTTGTCTTGCCCCAGGCTTGTTTGGAGTAATGCTTCCTCAAGCAATATACCCATTTCTAGAGAGAACGTCTATGGTCCACATGGACTGTGTTGAACAACCTCATGGAATAAGCACCTAAAGGAAGAAAGAGTTGCAGGAGGACTCGGCGGAAAGCTGGAGGGACTACCCAAAAGCACAAATGCAGTCAGCTGGCAAGCCACGCAAGACGAATGACTCCTTTCTGTACTGTAAATATTTTATTAGCCAAGAACTTTCAAGCTAAAATAAAGATTCAAATAAGAATATTTCCTAAGCAGTGAAATTCAATCACAAATGCGTGGAGCTTCCCAAGTAAACTATCATTAAATATGTTTGAACCAAATTTGGATTGAAATATCCCAGATTAGTTTTTAAAAATTCAAGGTAACTACATCTAGCACTTGTAACGGGTGTTTCGGGGAATCAAACAACATATGTAAAACAGATGCTCTTTTACATGTGTTAACAAATGAATTCTAACAGTGCATATAAAAATTACATATGAATGTGACAACACGTTGTTAAAAGTATCACAGAACAATTTCAGCAATGAGAGATTTAATGTTACAATGAATATTTGGATCTCTTAAAATAAGTTTCATTTTTAATTAAGGACTTCTATTTGTAGATCTACTTAAAATAAATGTCACAAAATAATGTTTTAAAAATGATACTAGACAGCCAATGTAAACAGTTTATTTTTTATCAGAACATGCAGTTGGATTGAAGTTGGTTTTCCAGTTTTATCAATAATACCTTAACTTTGGGACATTAGTTAAAAGCAATTAAATGAATTACCTGAACTTGTAGCTTGTCAGTTTTTGTGTAATCCTGTTGAGAATAATTTCCAACAGTTTCCACGCTAACAATGGCTATGAATATCATGTGAGATGGCATGGCAATATGACAACTGGACTCTTAAATTTTGCAGCTTAACAGTGAATATCTACAATAATTCATGCTGGTACCACATGCTGGGAAACTTGTCTACTCTCCCTAGCAGGCTTGATCATAGCCTCAGCAATGATTAACCCAAACGTGGAATACAGGGTTAATGGTAGGGTTCTTAGTAAGGTGGAGGAGCAGAGGGATCTTGGGGTCTATGTTCATAGATCTTTGAAAGTTGCCATTCAGGTGGATAGAGCTTGTAAGAAGGCCTATGGTGTATTAGCGTTCATTAGCAGAGGGATTGAATTCAAGAGTTGTGAGGTGATGTTGCAGCTGTACAGGACCGTAGTAAGGCCACATTTGGAGTACTGTGTGCAGTTCTGGTCGCCTCATTTTAGGAAAGACGTGGAAGCTTTGGAGAGGGTGCAGAGGAGATTTACCAGGATGTTGCCTGGAATGGAGAATAGGTCGTACGAGGATAGGTTGAGAGTGCTAGGCCTTTTCTCAATGGAACGGCGAAGGATGAGGGGTGACTTGATAGAGGTTTGTAAGATGATCAGGGGAATAGATAGAATAGACAGTCAGAGACTTTTTCCCTGGGTACAACAGAGTGTTACAAGGGGACATAAATTTAAGGTGAAGGGTGGAAGGTATAAGGGGGATGTCAGGGGTAGGTTCTTTACCCAGAGAGTGGTGGGGGCATGGAATGCGCTGCCTGTGGGAGTGGCAGAGTCAGAATCATTGGTGACCTTTAAGCGGCAATTGGATAGGTACATGGATAGGTGCTTAAGCTAGGACAAATGTTCGGCACAACATCGTGGGCCGAGGGGCCTGTTCTGTGCTGTAGTGTTTGGTGTTCTATGTTCTATATGTTCTATGGTGATCACCACGTCCTCAATAGATTTGGAATACAAGTTCTGTGTTAAAGGTACTACATAAATGAAAGTTCTTGGTACAGTAATCTGTATTATACAGCTTCCTTTGAGGCATGAATACCTGCATGCATGACGTTGTGAAAAAATACATGTTGAAACTGAATCTTCACGAAACTGTGATGGCTCATTTAATCAATGCACTGCCAGTGTGACACTGAGGCATGCAGATCAGAATGTTCACAGATTTATTGAACCAAATGTGGCTGAGGAAGGTGATGAACTCAGTGAGAGTGGCTGTATCAGCAATAAAGTCAAACTGAGGGCTCGGGACCAGGCACTATCAAAAATCACAGCCAGACTATCTGTTCCTGAGTAGTGCACAATGTCTCTTTAAGGTATACACAGACAAACGTCAATCAAACAAAATATCAAGCTTGGCTATAATTCTTAATAAATTGTTGTCAACACTTGCTGTCTAGGCTTAAACATGCCATTTAAAACAAGCAGCAAAGGTCAGCAGGTGTAAGGATAAACTGAGGGCTGATATGAATTTTAGCAATCTGTACTATTTTTAAAAAAAGAGAAAATCAATCTTCTTGCTTAAACTGGACTCTAAATGATTTATGGAATAGACAGCAGGGCGTGTTTGAAATTATTTTAAATAGAGGTGCATTTTTCATTCTTATTCAGTCTAGTATGCATTTGCCTGAGGACAGATTTTCAAACAGCAGCAATTCGATAAGACCTTATTTTGTAGGTGGTCATGGTAGCCTCTGATACGAGCACGGGCCACATTGAAGTATAACACTGTGCCCACATCTAGTCTTATTCCAAAAATGTGGATTTTAACAATTAGACGTTGTGTCGCATCCTTTGAGTTTTTTAAAACACTACTGTAAGAAAGTGACAGAAGGAGTGCAGCAACATCACAGCTGCTGCAGGCCCACACTCACATACTTCCCAACCAGTTGTCTGGATCTTCTCCTCCTCCTGATTGCCCCTCACTCTCCCATGTTTACCTGTGGCCCTCTGCAGGCATTGGAGTTATCTAAAATTGGTCAGACTGTCAATGACAAGCTGTGTTGGACATCCCAATTGTTGTCTGCAGCTCACTGTAATTGTGATAAAGAGGCCGGAAGGTCAATTTGATATGGTGAAATATTGCCATACCTGAGCATGTGGAGTCAAGTGAGCTAAGACTTTATTCAAGCATAAGCAAGGATATAGGTCTTGTCACCTGAAAGTCTCATTCAATAATTACAGCACATATTTATAGTATTAATGTTCCTGTTCCTCCATCTGACCATTTTTTGGCTAAGTGTCAAATTTTATCAAGGTTTACTGAAGGGTTCTCTCTAAGAGGCCTGCTGAGATTTGTCATAATATCATCCCAAACCCACCTCAGTAACAATTTACCACACTGTCATGGTAACCCTTTCATCCCATGCTAGCCCGATTCTGCATCTCACTGTACCAGGGAGAAATCACCACTGCCCAGATCCAAGGGAACACCAAGTGAGTCAAGTGAGCTAAGACTTTATTCAAGCATAAGCAAGGATATAGGTCTTGTCACCTGAAAGTCTCATTCAATAAATACAGCACATATTTATAGTATTAATGTTCCTGTTCCTCCATCTGACCATTTTTTTGGCTAAGTGTCAAATTTTATCAAGGTTTACTGAAGGGTTCTCTCTAAGAGGCCTGCTGAGATTTGTCATAATATCATCCCAAACCCACCTCATTAACAATTTACCACACTGTCATGGTAACCCTTTCATCCCATGCTAGCCCGATTCTGCATCTCACTGTACCAGGGAGAAATCACCACTGCCCAGATCCAAGGGAACACCACCATCTGCAAATTCATAACACAGAACATAGAAAATTACAGCGCAGTACAGGCCCTTCAGCCTTCAATTTTGTGCCGACCTGTGAAACCAATCTAAAGCCCATCTACACTATTCCATTATCATCCATATGTTTATCCAATGATCATTTAAATGCCCTTACTATTGGCGAATCCACTACTGTTGCAGACAGGGCATTCCAGGACCTTGCTACTCTCTGAAGAAAGAACTGACCTCTGACATCTGTCCAAAATCTATCACCCCCTCATTTTAAAGTTATGACCAGTCATGCTAGCCATCACCGTTCGGGGACAAAGGTTTTCACTGCTCACCCTATATCCTCTAATCATCTTGGATGCCTCTATTAAGTCATCTCTCAAACTTCTTCTCTCTAATGAAAACGGCCTCAAGTCCCTCAGCCTTTTCTCATACCAGGCAACATTCTGGTAAATCTCCTCTGCACTCTTTCCAATGCTTCCACATCCTTCCTATTATGCGGTGACCAGAACGGTATGCAATACTCCAAGTGCGGCCGCACCCAGAGTTTTTTATAGCTGCAACATGACCTCATGGCTCTGAAACTCAATCCCTCTACCAATAAAAGCTAACACACTGTACTCCTTCTTAACAACCCCTCTTAATCTGGATGGCAACTTTCAAGGATCTGTGCACATGGACATCAAGATCTCTCTGCTCATCCACACCACCAAGAATCTTACCATTAGCCCAATACTCTGTATTCCCGTTACTCCTTCCAAAGTGAATCACCTCACACTTTTGCACATTAAATCCCACTTGCCACCTCTCAGTCCTGCTCTCCACCTTACCTACGTCCCTCTGTAACCTGCAACATTCTTCCGCTCTGTCTTCAACTCCATCGACTTTGGTATTTTCGCAAATTTACTAACCCTCCCTCTTGGCGTTGTGGGTCAACCCACAGCACATCGACTGCAGTGGTTCAAGAAGGCAACTCATCACCACTTTCCCAAGGGAAACCAGGGATGGGTAATACATGCTGGTCAGCCAGCAACACCCACGTCCTAGAATGAACCAAAATCCCACACTATCTTTAAAAGGCCATTGTGTGCCAGAAAAGCACTGTCAATCTAGAGTTGCTCTGCACAATTCCTGACATTTGCTCCAGATGTGGCAGATAAGAGGAAATTACCCTGCTTTATGAACAGTGACCTGAAAGTGCTGATGGATGGGGTGGTGCTGAGAAATGATATTATCTCTTATTAGAATATGAAACTGGAGATTAATGCTGTGAAATGTGTAGTTAATGCAGTTATTAACAAGTAAAAATTGCCACTCAATGGCATTAAGTAGCATTTTCTGCTCCTTAGCGAGAATTATGCCTTGGCATCCGAAATCTGTTTAAAGTACACCAAGTTACGTTCAACATCAAGAGAGGCCTTGTCCGACGTTGCCCAAAGTTGCCACCCAGATCAGTATGGTCTCAGGCCTCTGGAGAATTGGCCAGCAGTATAGGAAGAAGGTCAATGACCTCCTCCTCTCGGCCAGGGGAATTGCCCCCATCTTCTCACTGCTACCTCACTCACACTCATCCATCTGTCACAAAGACTCAAGCTCTCTTCCTCTCACTATTACCTACCACATCTTCCCTTACTCACTATCACACAGTCCAACCTCCCTCCCTCCTAACTCTCTGTGCAGACCTCTCACTCACTCAAGACTGCTCATCACCTTTCCTTCACCAGAATAAGTACTAACTGCTTTACTGCCCACTTCTACTCACACCATCCCTCCCATACCCTTAGCCCAGGAGAGAACAGCCCTGGGGTGCAGCCTAGTCCAGTGAGTGAGCTGGCTGCCTGTCCCAGCATACCAAGTGTGCTTACAGTAGCATTGCAACACTAGTTGCCACTGCAATCTAAAGTGCCACTTTAAAATACAGAAGTATCCTTTAAATGGATCTAAGAGGTGCTATGAGGATTCTGAGAGGCTTCAGGTATCAGATGCCAGCATCCATGAGCAAGGGGTGCAGGTGACTGAACCCCTGGAGTGTGCGTGAAGTGTTATTGCTGAGTGTCCAAGATGGCAGCCCTGAAGAACAAGTGGTAATCTGAAGTAGTCAGGGACACTCTCTGACTTTCATGTCGGGAATTGTTGATATATAGTTTCCTTGCAGCAGGTGGTAGAATAGGAAATTGAATATTAAGATGTTGTGAAACTTGAAAGGATTCAGAAAAGATTTACAAGGATGTTGCCAGAGTTGGAGAATTTGAGCTATAAGGAGAGGCTGAACAGGCTGGGGCTGTTTTCCCTGGAGCATCAGAGGCTGAGGGGTGACCTTATAGAGGTTTACAAAATTATGAGGGGCATGGATAGGATAAATAGACAAAGTCTTTTCCCTGGGGTTGGGGAGTCCAGAACTAGAGGGCATAGGTTTAGGGTGAGAGGGGAAAGATATAAAAGAGACCTAAGGGGCAACTTTTTCACGCAGAGGGTGGTACGTTTATGGAATAAGCTGCCAGAGGATGTGGTGGAGGCTGGTACAATTGCAACATTTAAGAGGCATTTGGATGGGTATATGAAAAGGAAGGATTTGGAGGGATATGGGTCAGGTGCTGGCAGGTGGGACTAGATTGGGTTGGGATATCTGGTCAGCATGGACAGGTTGGACCGAAGGGTCTGTTTCCATGCTGTACATCTCTATGACTCTCTGATTCTATTGAGATTAAAATTGCATTTAATGCAGCCATTCATAGGTGTGAAACTTATAGGCATCTTTCCCCTCCGTTGCGAAAACCTCATCTTGGTGTCCAGAACTCTAAAAATGCAACAAGTTGATCTTGACATCTAGAAAGGCCTCACCCAAGCTTTTATGAGATTCTCCCAGATTTCTCACCATTTGCCCATATTATTCAGGGATGCTAATCGTAGTTTCACAATTT
The DNA here is from genome assembly GCF_037043375.1 of Chiloscyllium plagiosum. Taxonomy (NCBI): domain Eukaryota; kingdom Metazoa; phylum Chordata; class Chondrichthyes; order Orectolobiformes; family Hemiscylliidae; genus Chiloscyllium; species Chiloscyllium plagiosum. The sequence goes on along the minus strand of NW_028270152.1, from coordinate 51,701,185 downwards.
CACGAATTGTCAGCCATCTGATATCATTTGGTTGTTTTGGTATAATGTTCTGGGACATTCTGTCCTGTTTCCTTCAAAAATCATTGACACTGTGATCTGCACACCTTTGGAAAACATTCTGTTGTGCACATTAAAAAACCCTTCTGGCGTATTTGTGGTGCACATGTTTCCCCATTTAAGTTCAAGCAGCAATGATCTTAGTCCAAGTTGAGATTTAAATCTGATCTGGTGCAATAACCTATTTGCCTCCAACTTAGGTAAAGCACAACTGAGACGGAATTGCAATGCGAGTGAATGGATACACTTATGTTTTTTTTCAAAAGGAGATGATTTATTAAATCAGACTTCACTCTAGCATCACTGTGAGAAAGTACATACTAGGTGAGCACTGGAGGATTGCTGCTGCAAATCACACACATTCTGTTAAAAAGTGAAATGCACCCAGAATGTTGCTCTTACTAAACAGCATTTTCAAAACCAATCCCATTATTGATATGTCATTGTTGTGTTTGACAGTAGGAATAATTCTGCATTTTATACAATTTGTAATTCACAAATTGCATCTTTTATTTCAATGCCTGAACAAACATATTCACACAACTGTGCCTAATGAGGAATTACCTTAAAATTCATAGGCATGACAATGACAGAGTCTCAAGCTGCCAAATCCTGTTCATTAAGGTGGCATAAATACATTCTAAGCATTAATAAAAATTCTAACTTTTTGATAAATTAGCATTTCAAGAAGCATGTGACACCTTGGTTAACATATTCAACCTCAATTATATTTCCCTTCAGCACCGTGTTATCTTGAACCTTTGCTGGCAATCAGAGGTGGTGTTTTCAGCAGCCAATTTCCTAGATAATGTGGCTTATCAACACTGTATGTAAACTTGCCAATGGAAATCAGACTGCAATGAACCACAGAGTAGCTAATTGCATCCAGTTTTATGCATATTTACAGACTGTCACTTCAAAGAAATCACCAGCCCATAGAGGCTCCCAGTTAGCAGAAGAATTGCTTTTGCTAATGAAAATAGGCAAACAAGCTACTGATAAATATAAATGAACAAAGCGTTTGAATGTAGCTTTGTTCATGGATTTAATTTAGCCCCCATTTATTTTCTAAAGTAAACTGTAAATTTATGCTTGCACATCAGCAGGGGTCTATGAGTACACCACACGCTTCTGGGAAAATAAAACAATATGCCCCATATTCTTCACAACGATACGTGTTCATACAGTAAGCTGTCTTTATGAATATTTTCCTGAAGAAGTGAATGTAAAATGGGTGATGAAAATTTAATTTTGTTTTTACATTCTGGGCGCAGATTATTTTAAATTTCTCTACAAATAGCAAGAACCATTTAATATGGTTTGCATAATTCAACAGTACACCAATGTTACAAGCTACAATTCACAACAAAATGTTTAAAATTTTCAAGTTAAATTTAACATGAGGTATCTTCCAAGATATTCCTTTTATTTAAATCAGAAAAGATTATGCACGCTTATCTCTCAGGTTTAAACACTTAAGCTTTTTGTATCTGATACAATAGACTATTTGAATCCTGATAAATGCAAAACTAGTTTTCAAAGAAATGTTATGCCTCGATCAGGATCATGCTTGGATCAAGATTCATATAAGCTGTACATAAAAATGAAAAATTTGCAATAATTTTCCTCAGCCCATGTCTGCATTAATTCAACCACTAAACTAGAAATCTTTGCAATATTAATCCCCCTCACCATGAAAGATGCTGATGAAAATAGTTGTGAAAATCATTTAAACCTGTCATCATGACACATTCAGCACAAAATGAAATCTAATGTCACTGAAAACTCAATGCCCCATGTGTATTTTTCTGCTTCTTGCACACCATTTTTAACAATGTATTGTGTATCCATTGTTAACTGCTTTACTACTTTTATTCGACTGCAGAATACACCTTTTTCCAAAACTAAAAGATATTTGGTTTGAACAAAAAGATGAAATGAAGGATTGGAATACTGTCACAGTTTGCTAGACTGTAGCTCAAATTTATCATGTTTATTCTAAATCTGTAGAATAGTCCATTATCTCTAAGAGCAAATTATTGAATCAAGTGCTCCAAATCACTTTAATGCCTTTATATAATTTATTCCTACTTACTTTAAAGTTTCTTTCCCTTCCTTTAGGATGTTTGTTGCGATACTATAGGATGCATACTATCACTGAATGATATATTTTCCAGATTCCTCCAGCACTACAAATTGAATATGGGGTACAAGTCCTGCATTGTATTCTCAGGTTCCAGTTTACACTCTTAACATACGCAACTTACATTGTATACAAGAGTCTCATTAGGCTGCGTGGTCTCTTATTGACTAGATCTAGAGAAAAGGTAAAAACAATGACTGCAGATGGTGGAAATCAAATTCTGGATTAGTGGTGCTGGAAGAGCACAGCAATTCAGGCAGCATCCGAGGAACAGTAAAATCGACGTTTCGGGCAAAAGCCCTTCATCAGGAATAAAGGTAGAGAGCCTGAAGTGTAGAGAGATAAGCTAGAGGACGGTGGGGGTGGGGAAAAAGTAGCATAGAGTATAATAGGTGAGTGGGGGAGGGGATGAAGGTGATAGGTCAAGGAGGAGGGTGGAGTGAATAGGTGGAAAAGAAGATAGGCAGGTAGGACAAGTCATGGGGACAGTGCTGAGCTTGAAGTTTGGAACTAGGGTGAGGTGGGGGAAGGGGAAATGAGGAAACTGTTGAAGTCCACATTAATGCCCTGGGGTTGAAGTGTTCCGAGGCAGAAGATGAGGCGTTCTTCCTCCAGGCATCTGGTGGTGAGGGAGCGGCAGTGAAGGAGGCCCAGGACATCCATGTCCTCAGCAGAATTGGAGGGGGAGTTGAAATGTTGGGCCACAGGACAGTATGGTTGATTGGTGTGGGTGTCCCGAGTCCGTTAGCATTCAACTGCACATCTAAACTTTGCAATTCCACAGTGTGTTTATTAGCATGTAAACAGTTACTGAACTCATCTGAAAAGAAAAGCATTTTCCTTTAACAGACATATTGATTGACCTGTTTTTGTAATTTGATAAAAATCTTCTTAAAAATGTGATGACATATGAAGAAAATTCATCAGAAAATCTTCAACGTTTTTCTGCTGCCAATTTGCAAAGAACAATTTCAAGAACGAATTCTGTAACATACAACTTACAAATAAGAATATCAGCACGTTAGCTTTATAGAAAATGATATTCGATAATTATTTAATTAATGAAAATATTATAATGAGTGAATGATGTGATGTTTACCATAGGATTGTATTTTGCGATATCAATTTTCAGGATGAGAACTGCTCAATATAGAAAATTAGAGGTACATAATGGTGACAGAACCCACCTGGGGTCTGTCAAAATCAGAATTCTACTGAGCAGAATTAATCCAGGTGGGTTCCAAATTAAGATTTTTATTTCAGTTTCATTATTTAGTTCAATAAAATTGTGAGGTTACAGCAAGCTAACCACGCTGCATCTTTTTATTTTGTTAAAGTTGCTTTAAAACATCTTTAAAGGCAATATTAATTACAAACCATGACAGTCACACGACCAGAGTAACTTACCATTTTAACATAACATTTTTAATGCCTATTCATTTCATATTATAAAGCACTGGGTGCGTATGCTTAATTAGAGTAGTTAGATTGTGACGTTACCACTTCAATTGCGCATTTTTAAAATCGTTGCTATACAGTAAGCAGACAGTTTGGAAACAGGACCTACTTTCAACATCGAGGCCAGATGAAAGTAAAATAATTTAAGATGTCTGTTGTCAAGTTTATTATTAGAATAAATTTGTTACGATCAAACAGATTTTAAACATCAAAATTAAAATTAGAGAGAGATATACAATGGAGGAGCAAAGAGTGCGAGGAAGAAACAGTTGAAGAAAGATTCCTCATCTTTATTTGTTTCAAAACCGAGATTGATTTATTACATTGTTTAATGTTAATGGACAGAATTTTACAAGCACCTGCTGTGGGTATGCAGGTTAGAAATTATAGAATACCTACAGAATAGATGCCAGCTATTTGGCCCATCAAGACCACACTGACCCTCTGAAGAGCATCCCACCTCGACTCAACCCCCTTGCTGCAACCTTGCACCTACCATGGCTAATCCACCTATCCTGGATACTATGGGCAATTTAGCATAGTCAATCCACCTAATCTGCACATCTTTAGTCTGTGGGAAGAAACTAGAGCACCAGGAGGAAACTGGAGCACCCGGACAAAACCCACATAGACATGGGAAGAATGTGCAACTTCCACACAGACAATTGCCCAGGGCTGGAATTGAACCCGAGTCCCTTGCGCTGTGAGGCAGCAGTGCTAGCCACTGACCCGCCATGCCACCCATATTTAAGCTCTCATTTCCTGACCAGGAATTGAATGTGGACCATAGTGGTGGAAATGCCAAAGCCTAACCACTACATGACCAAGGAATGCCCATGAAATTCCTTGGGTGACGTCTCCACACTGGTCCTACCACCAACTTGAGAGTTGGTTGAGGCCCTGATCAGCTGTTGCACTCTCACCCCAATTCAGTTCCATTAATCACCAATTAATGTCCATGTGAAGTTATCAGGGACATGGGAATGTAGACGTAGTGGGGGTAGGGCCTATCAGGTCAGCTGCTCAATCCTCAAGGGGAGTGGTACAGTGGAAACATTTAAAACTGGCCTGTTTCTGAGGATTTATCTCTCCGTCACCAACAGGGTGCTTTCTGCACCTACTGTCTCTCCATCTCTTTCCCTTCTGCTTCCACCACACCATTGCTTGCACTTATCTATAACTTGATTCTGGCATTTAGACTCTTGGGACTTCTTGTAGTTGCAGGAATGGCCATTTCTCCCCATGGTGTTGCAGGAGCTACAAAGATCCCAGCCAGTCAGATTATCCAGCTGATTATCCAGCTGAGTCATGACTTCCTCCTGGGTGAGAGATTATTGTTCCATCTCCAGCCTCTGAATGTTCCTCAAAGCATTAAGCAGTTTTGAGGTTGGTGACATCAGTGGAGATGCATTCTTTGCCAATCCTTCCTGTAGCGAGGTGGAAAATTACACCACTCATTAAGTTCTGCCCAACCTATTTCAACGTTCTACAGTATAATCATGACTACACTTCAAAACAAAACTTTATTGGCAGTAAAACAATTGCAATTTAAAACAAATGTCATCTCATGGAAACAGATACATCCTCAGAGTTAATGAGGAAAATTCATAATGGTGTCTTCACATAATTACTTGTGCTAACTTCCTAACATGATTACCATTAGTCTGTTAGCCTCCAATTCTCTCTGTTTAGCCCAAGGCCATAATTCAGATGACCTGTACAATAGAATCATAGAATCATGGAATTCCTACAGTGTGAAAATAGAACATTTAGCCCAACAAGTCCACACCAATCCTCTATAGCATAACCCTCCCAGACCTATTCCCCTACTCTATTATTCTACATTTACCCCTGACCACCGGACCTAACAACAGGTCAACTTGGCACAGTTAACACAAACTCAAGTTCCAAATATATAAACCAGACTAATTCCTCCATGCAATTTTGACTAAGTAGAAAGGGAACTTAGTAATTTATTTTAAAGGCTCTTGGAATCTCCAATTACTTTTAACAAATGCTTGAAAAGGACTTTTAAGAGTTTACATCATTTACAATGGGATCAATTGTAATTCTCATGCAGAATGAGAAAGATTGCTCCAGATGATCTGGCAATCTTTTTCCTGGAAGCAGTGCCACCAGGTAGGAAGTTAAGAAAGAAACAATGTGGTAGGCAGACACAGCAAAGAGTAACCGATATAATTAAAATCTATAAGCAAAGGAGCTGGGCACAATGCACAAATGTAGACACAAAGAGAATGCAAGCAGAGACAGAAAGAGGACCGCATCAAATTGTGGTGAGGAAACATCCTTTTTCACCTTTGGCAGAAAAGCAGACAGAATATCCCCAAAGTAACATGAGAACGTGCCAAAATAACCTAACAACTGCAAAATCCATTTAAATGGCTTGGAAACACTAAACATGAAATTAGGTGATATTGGTTGCACAACTAAAAATGAAGAACAAAAAGCTACAGCATCATGCCATGGCCAAAATGACCCCAGAGAGTTCATAGGACTGTACTTTACTGAATATGATCATATCTATGAATGTCAAAGGTGAAAGCTGTTGTCAGACAGAACTCCTGACCCACCCTGTGTGAATAAATAGCAGCATCTTGTGGAATTGTGTCGCAATACAGTGCCACATTTGTCCAGAGAGTAATGTAGGTGCTTGTTGATATACAACATGTGTAGTTGTCTTGATTACTGAAAGCAAAATTTACCTTTTTATCTAAAGGATTTGCCAATTAATTTAGACATTGTTTATATCAAATCTCGTTCGTATTAAATTAAGAGCTGCAAAAATTAAAATATTGTTCCTCTTCATGTTGGAGTCATTCAGTAAATTTAGTTATTTTGGCTTATAGTTATGCAGATCACAAAAAGGTGAAGGTATGATGATCAATATTGGACGATGTCACTCATGTGACATTCATACACAAATTGGAGATCGACAGCAGACATTTGAAATGGTAATTGGCTTATTTATTTCATTCATATCTAAAATTAGTGTCATAAAATATTCCTATTTTTGCTGGAAAGGCCTAAGTTTGAGAATGGCTATTTCAAATGCAACACTTGGAATAGGACACATTGAATAATGGTATATGTAATCATTTTGAAATTTAAAGATATTTTGTTGCCAAGGTTACAAACTCAGACTGCACATTGAGCTAATAACTTTCGGGATGTTTTATACAGAAGTCTGAATGGAATGAAACAGAGAAATAGAAGGAATATAATGTATGAAGTTTACATAGAACGTGTCTTTCATTGGCATGTCACTCACTGAGTAGCAAGTAGAATAATATGCTGCAGTAGCAATGCTTCTTTTTTTTTCATCTCCTCTCATTATTTTCACAAGCTTTTCATGAGAATGGGAAAACTCCTCATTCTCAAGTTTTTTTTTAGGACGACAACATCTCACGCTGTGAAAATATGGTATTGATGCATACATAGCTGAACTGTGTATGATAAGGTGAAATTGGAAAGGACTCTTTACATTTCATCTTTGGCCTCTAGGGACAGCAGAACTAGTTTGCAAAATGAACCCTTGCAGCTTGAGGGTGAGTTAAATTAGAGATAGAGGAGCAGAGGGAGTTGAGAATTTATAGCATTGAGGACCAATAGATCTCAAGCTGAATTATTTAAAAACTCACAGGACAATTGCTGCCAACATAACATCTCCTTATTAGAAGTTTGCAATTTAAAGTACCCTCCTTCCCATTTAATGAATCTCATTAAGTATAAATTAAAGTGAAGAAAATTAATGTTCTTTCTTTCATCCACCATGTTCCATCACAGATTAAAAGAGGAAGAAACCAAATTCAATGTTAACCGCTATAATTTATCTTTATTCAATTTACATGATGTTATGATTGACATGCTTACCATGAATTAAAAGTTCCACAATCCATACTCCAGGTGAACATGAATGTAGTTTAAAAAAATCATGTGATCAATTCCAAAGTATTGCTGGTTAGTAAGAAAGAGAATCCGCAGAATAATTCATACAGGGAATACTTTAAATTGACCAATGGAATGATATTGGGTCATCTCAATGCCTCAATTTACAATTCACTAAGGAATTCTTCTCTTCCTTAAGGGATACTACCAGCTTGTGTGACTGGGACAGATAACTCTTGACATTATGCTATCAACCATTCAGTTTATTCAGTTCTTTGAAAAACAAAATGAGTGCTAGTCCACGGTATCAAAAGTGGCAAAAGAACAAATTTCTACAAATAATGTGACACAAGCATGTATAATTCTAAAAGCAGTGGATCACCCAAGATGGGCACAGTAAATTGATGCTTCAAATGCTCTCGGTGATATGTTAGTGAAACCTACAGAGTAGATGGTAAGTGTTCATTTTAAAAACATCACAATAATGCTGAAACAAACTTCCTTTCTAAGTACGACGCTACACGTATTGACCACATAAGTAAACATTGATATGTGATAAGAAATTCCTGTAATGCAGATTTGTAAAGGAAAGGTAAGTTGAGTTCAAATTTCTATCAACAAAGTCAAAGTAAAATTTCAGACCAGATGGAAATATAAAAGGCAAAGCAAGTGTACACTTAACATAAAATTTAAAATAGCACTTCTTGATCACTATAAATAATGAGGAATAAAATACAAAGACACAAGTGAACACAAATTAACTAGCCTCTCAAAGGACAATAAAATGCTGTAATATTTAACAGATGGGTATGGAATCACTATTGTACAGTTTGCAATAGATATCATTTTATAGCTTCAAAACATTTTACTTAACTATCTCTAAAATTAATGTCTTCCAACTAAATAAGGCATCATTTGATTTTTCAACCTGTATTATAGTAACAGATGTCTTGGCTGGTACATGAGGTCCTCAAGGAGTATGTTTTATGTAGGTAATTGATCAATTTTTACACTGGCCTTTCTATGAGGTTTACCAGCATGCGACTAGTTTCCAGATTATCTCAGCAGTTGGGAATCCAGCCCATATGTCACAATTGTCCATCTGCCACTTAAAAGCATTGCTGAAGACTAAGTTCACTGTTAAAGCAGAGACACCTGTTGGTCATGTTCTGAACTATAATTGAATGAAAATTCCACAGGTAAACTGGGTTATACCAAAGGCCGCTGATTTTTAAAAATAAATATGAGGCAACATAGATATGTGACTAAAATAAGGCATGATTCCTAACCCTAATCCTAATCCTAACCCAATCGTTAATTCTTTAAAACTTTAAAATTTCCTTAATAGTTGATATATTGTGGCTGGCACAGCATTTGCAATTATAGTGAATATAGATTCCCAAATTTCTCAATTCCCTATATCTGTTCAACCAACAGTCACATTCACATGTCCTATGTAAACTGGAAGCATGGGCATTTTGGAGCTTAAGCTTCCTCATTGGAAATCAAAGTTGTTTCATCAGCATTCTGTTTGAATTTAATCAGGTGGCAACTACTCTCAGGATTTGGGTGGAAAGCTAATTATTGTTTCAATGGCCGTATTATTTTCTGAGGCCAGTGTAACCCATGTTGAGAGTGTGTTGCTGCAAAAGCACAGCAGGTCAGGCAGCATCTGAGGAGCAGGAAAATCGGTGTTTCGGGCCGAAGCCCTTCATCATCATTCCTGATGGAGGGCTCTGGCCCAAAACATTGATTTCCCTGCTCTTCGGAAGCTGCCTGACCTGCTGTGCTTTTTCAGCAACATACTCTCAACTCTGATCTCCAGCATCTGCAGACTTCACATTCTCCCACAATAATCCATGTATCACCCTAAGCATTGGGTTTATTTGTGCCTCTCCCTTGGTCATATTCCCAGATCACTGTACTTGTCTCTAATGTTTGCTTGCATCATTGTTAATTAGGAGTTTTCTTTCCCCTCATTGACTCCCGTAGAAACAAATAATCGAGCAAAAAACATGCCGTGATTCACCACTGTCCATTTAACACAGCCACTCAGATGAATTTCACCTCTTTATGTCTTTTCCTGGCATCCACCACAATCTCAATGTTCAAGTTTCATGACTATGAATCCAGCTGCTGAAAAGGCCTGTCTACTCACTGTGAATATATATTCTACCTAGTATTAGGCATGTATTGGCAGGAAACTGGGTAGCCCATCTCATGAACATGGCACCAAGAAACTCCTTCAATTTTTCTGACTGACTGCTCAAGAAAGTGTGAGCAGTCTCCTGTTCCCTGGATGCTGCCTGACCTGCTGTGCTGTTCCAGCAATAAAGTTTCAACTTTGATCTCCAGCATCTGCAGACCTCACTTTCTGCTCAAGAAAGTGTACCTATCTGAAAGCTCACAGATAGGATGACAATCAACAATTTAATTCAAAGATGTTCTTGTTTTGGTGCTGAAATTCACCAGAAGTGCACAAGATACTTCAATAAAGTATAAGCTGTTTAAGAGGAATTGATGGAAAAAATCACATTGCAACAAAAGCACTACAAAAATATAATACTTATGGTGTAAGTACAACCAATGAAACAGTGACAAGATTTTATAACTAAATATATGTTGACAGGATAGTTCTGAAAGCTTGTACTTTCAAATAAATCGGTTGGACTATAACCTGGCGTTGTGTGATTTTTAACTTTATCCACCCCAGTCCAACATCGGCACCTCCACATCATTATTGCATCTAATACAACTTGAACAGGCTTTGTCAATTCATCCAATTGAAATTTTACAATGGAGGTCATTTACATAGTTTGAAGTTTGTAGAAACATCAGGAAATTATCAACACCTCAAATACTGTGGGTGTATATTTGCTTCTACCAGCTGTCTTAATAGTGACCTAAGAATGCACCTACATGTAATTTTCATTTTGATGTAAATGTTACTACACAACTATCTATCTACTGTATATAAATGTTAAGAGTCCATGTAGTACTTAAATTACTGATGCAATTGGATCCAGAAAATGCTGAAATAATGCAAGTTTCTACTAGATATCTAGGACTTATTTAAGTCTATGAAAACTTAAACACTAAATATTATGTATTGGTTTACTGATTGAGTGAAAGCTATAATTTTTTCCAGATTATTCCATTCAGCTGTCCATCTGAATGTGTATTTGTGAATGTGTGGCAGGGAACAAACCTGAAAGATGGGAGGTATGCACAGTTTGGTGTCACTTTAAGTATTGTACATATTAGCAATAAGCATGATTAAGTATTTGGCATATCTCAGCAAGAATTATATTTTAAGTTTCAATGTTAATCTCTCTGACTCTAGAAATCTCAGTTAGAAAAACATCAGGGACATTGGGTCTATGCTGCATTGAAATTTTTGTTTGTAAAATTATGCTTGAATATCATTTGCATAGATCAAGGAAACTTGCATGAGTTTTCTTTATTTTGGAAGCAGAACAACGTAAATGCTTGGTACAGGAATTTCACCAACTCATGCTAATTTTGAGATAATTTGCTCATTGCGATATTTCAGTGCAGCTACAATGTACATCAATAAAAACAAAGTAATACCACTACAGTTACAATGAAACCTGCACATAAATTATAGAAATTGCTTAAAAAATAAGGAATAGTCGATACTGTCAGAGAAAGGCTCCTTCTCTGCTTATTTTCCTTTGTGATAATAGTTTTGTACCATTTCCAAATAAGTAATAGGTTGACAAAAACATAATCGTTTTGATTCAAGATGCTGATTACATTACAGACATACAAACCAAGCAGCAACATACGACACAATCACTCCTAAAAATCTAATACATGAGCACAGGTATTGCTGTCTTCCATTGGTAGTTTTGTTCAGATTAGACTGCTCTCAAATCATAGTTTTCCTGACAATCTGCCCCGAGATAGAAATTGACAATTGAATTTTTCCATTTGCTGCACTGCTCAAAGTGGACAAGAGAGAATGGATAATAGCTGCATTGTTATCATTGTTCTGTTGAAGTTGCTTAGGGTAGTAACAGTATCCAAATAGACTCTCCTTAAATAACTTCAAAACCTTGATTGTGAGCTAGATCAAACAGCTTAGATTTTTATCTGGCCAAGAAAGACCGGTCACACAGACTTTTGCGACTGTTTACTTGATCGGCATAGAAACAAATAGAAATTAGATCAAGGGGTTTTTTATGTGAGTCAACAATATCAGCTGCGGTCTACTGTTACACTGTATAATGGCCGGTATTCTCTGAATGTAGACAATATCCTGTTTATCATGGCACTAACTATCTGCTCAGACTGACATTTTGATGTAAAATAAGATGGCAGGCCTAAGTGTAGTTTGAAAGGAATATTTGGGATACAAATTAAAATACTTTTCCTTAAAGATAATTGCCCATACGATTGTGTGGCTATTACCCTATTGCAGAGTTAAAGTCCAATCTGACTGAATAAATTAAAAGAACTTTAATTTTATTTTTCATGTTCAGCTAAGCATAAAAGCAGAAGGTCATTTATGCACAAAAGTGTGTAGATTATCATATCAGCAGATATCTTCTCTCTATTAAATGCAATCACAAAGTCTTGGACAAATGCAGTACATCAGCATATTATGAATTTTCCTTTGGAACCCAGATTTAAATGCAGGGTAAATGACGGAATTAAAACCCTCACTTTCTCTGGGAGTTCTTCCAAGTTTAGGGCTATAGGCTCCAAACTCCAGAATGCAAAATGGACATAAGTGACAAGAATCAGCTTAAATAATTAATGATCAAGACAGAACCAACATAATTCTCTTTTAACTATGAAAATTTAAACTTACTTTATTTAACTATCATTCATGCACATCAGGAATTGTATGTTTAGAACTTGCAATTTAATAGTTTAAATTTAAATGTGACTCATACCATAATAATACAAACATACAAAAAAAGGCATGAGTCTCATTGAGAATTTTTTTTAAAACCTAGAAAGTGTATTAAGATTCCAGAAAATTGACTTTATATTTTCTGCTGTTTTCAATGGGACTGAAAAGCAGGAAGTTTCAGTCACACAATAGAACTTCAAGCATTACCTCTGTAATTAACATGTCGATATATGAACAATTGCTCTCAGTTTCACAAAGTTGATTAAACTTGAAATTAAACAGAAAATTGTTAAAGATAGACTTTTCTGACTTGTAAAGCATCTCAATAAGAATGTTATAATCCAAGTTATTGTTCAATTTTAATCGATTCATTAAATAGTCACCACCCATTTAATGCAATAATAAAGCTTATTATTATGTAAAATAACCATAGCACGACTCTCTATATTGCATATGGTTGGTTTTAATTAGTGATAGGGAGACTCTTTGGTTGTAAGATTGGGCTCAGTAGTGTCTGTAATATCATTGCTATATGTGTCATTTTGGTGCAAGAATGGTGTTTGTGCTATATGCACACACTGTTCCAGTATAGTTTACACTGAATACAATCTTGGTGTCAGCGTTAACATTGGTGGGAGGTATTTACAGTAGAACTATACAGTGAATGCAGATCATCATTTCAGTCATAGTCATACAGTCATGCAGCATGGAAATGGACCCTTGATGCAACTCGACCGCACCAACCAGACATCCCAATTGACCAAGTCCCATTTGCCAGCATTTGGCCTATATCCCTCTAAACTCTTCCAGGTGCCTTTTAAATACTGTGAGTGTACCAGCCTCCACCACTTCCTCTGGCAGCTCATTTCATACTTGCACTACTTCTGCATTAAAAAGTTATCCCTCAGGACCTTTTTTAAATCTTTCCCCTCTCTGTCTAGTTTGGGACTCCCCTACCCAAGGGAATAGACATGTGCAATGCTAATTTGCCACCACCTCTGTCATTTTTAAACTTGTTGTTCTCTCAACACAATAAGTAGCAGGACAAACATTTCCTAACTCCATCCCCCCACCACCTCCCCACCCCACCCCCACATCAGTATCTTTTAAAGATATCACTAATTGGAAGTCTAATTGCTGTTTACCATCTAGTATTTCTTTTTCAGTTTGTAGGTGTACTTGGTGAATTAAGGAGTTGGATATAATTGGTGATGTTGACACAGACCGCTGCTGCAGGTAGAGAAGACCCTGTAATTTCTCAGGTTCTGTACCCAGTCTTGGGTGCTTGAAATGAAATCTTCCATGGCTAAATCATGTGTGTGTGAGAGAGAGAGAGGTAGAACACATGAACAGAATGGATTAGCTGCTCATAGAGGGAGGAGGAGTGGAAAAAGATTTCTCAATAGGAGGTTATCCAACTGGACCCTTTTAACACTTGCCTTATCTACACGTAAATAAAGTACAATTAGTCCCTGTCATCATCTGCCATTTATGAAGGAGGTGATCATTGAAATCTCCAACTTCCAACCAGAACTAGTGACAGGGCTATCAATTGCTATGATATCAATTGTGGTGCTGAATATCTTCATTTATTCTGAATCAACATCACCTATCCAGGAACTTGAGTGCAGGATACACCTGTATACACCACCGTCAGAGATATTGATGTCACTCAGACAAAGAGAGAAATTCGCCGATCAGATTTCTCGAGAAAGTGTCCAATCATTTAACTTGCACAATTTTGTTTCTATATAAGTGATATTAATTCTTCAGGGGTATCTGATTTGAACTATACGAGTTCAATACCTTTGGACTAAACTTTGGACAAATTATCTAGGATTTAAATGTGATGACATGAGATAATGTGACTATTATTGCATTGTTTGCACTAGTTACTTCAAGGTCCTTCCTGTCTCAAGCAGGTAAAATGAGTAACATCTTTCCGTTTGGCGTCTACAACAAATGTTCTTCAAGCCAAGAGAAGAAACGATATTGTGTTCTCTGAAACAAAGCGAGCAGAGGATACTCATGGCTTTACCAGAAGAGCAGACCTTCCCATTGTGAAGGGTGCCATCACTATGATACACATGTGGTACAGTGAATAATAAGATTAGAAAATTTACCCTACTTCAGGTGAAGGCCTGATTAACATTTACGTACTTTAGCTCACCTAAGTCAGTGAACTTCCACCTACACCAAAACCAAATCCAAAGTTGCTCATTTTATGAACAAACACCTAGACATCTTAAACAAACAAACCTTCTACCCCCACAGATCAAACCTATGAGGCATGCTTGGGATATTCCCAAACAAAAAAGCAAATTAATTGTTTTACCTCTCATACTACCTTCGATGCTAAAACCCATATTATGTATCTCTAACGGAGCATTATGACCCCCTTTCCTAAAGATATTTCCAGTTATTAGCTAATGATAGACATTCTGGGTATACCAACAGATGTAGAAATGGGTCATTCATTAGTCAGTGTTTACAATTTCTAATTCGGACTGTGCTTGAAGATAAATGTGGGTTAGTTTTTAATTGTAATTAACACTGAGCTTGGTTAAATTATATGTCCTTCATTGTTACTTAACATCTTTGAAATCAGATGCTGCCAGTAATCTGCAGTTAAGGCGATAATTCCTAAAATTAGTATCTCCCACTAACAGGCCTTTATGACAGCACAGTCTTTGTCTCAATGATTAGAGTGAGAGGCTCAAAAGTCAGATGACGATTCGGTAACACACCCCCACCCAGCCAGGCTGTCTGTAATCATCTCATTCAATGATTATCTCATTCACAAACAGAACTTCAAAATCCCATTGTATAATAGTAGCACACATTACCATTCCTCTGTTATGACCCATCACAGTGTTCCCTTGGGTCACAATGCAAAAATAAAGGCCACCACGAAACAACTATTCTGTAAATTGAATCATTCAAAGCACAAGGACAACACTCATCCTTGTGTATTCCCCTATTGGACTATTCTTGTAAGTACTTGACCACATGCTTCCCTGCAGTGTTAGCCTTGAGCCTGTCATTTGGCAGAAGGTTTCCATCTTTTAGTGGGGAAGACTGCAAGTGGCCTTGCAGGATACCCGCAAACAGCTCTGGGCCTAAAAGGCCTGGCTTCAGACTGCACCACTTCAGCACCAGTGGCAGCACTCTTGACTACTACTGAAGCATGGACCATGGTAAAAGGACAAATGTTATCACCCTGAGCAGTGAACAAGTTCATGCTCCAATGAGCCACTGTGACAGCAGACCCTCAGCGGTAAGCTGTTGGAGGACAGTTTGCCAGATTGCTGTGAGACTCCACAAGCCCCTTTGAGCACCGGTATCTGTAGCCACAACAGCAGCAAGGAAACTCTGCTTGACAGGAAGCTATTTCATAAAAAGGTGACTGCAATTTTCATGCTGGGAAGGGTGGACTCCAGATATAATGCACTGTGCCAAACTAGTGCCAAATCTTTCCTACTCCTTAATAGTGCCAATAGGATTTCTGTCAACACAGTAAGCATGCCAGAATACATAGTCATCAGTATATTTCTCTATATCACAGCATCAAAGTTCTCAAGCAGCAGATTTTGTGTATGAGCTATCCTCCCAGCAAGCTAGCCCATTCACTACCTGTAGTGATTGTAATGAGGTTAACCAGGTGGACCTCATAGAATATGAGTTCCCTGATTGGGGCTGTTAACCAGGTCCTATCTCGAAGCTCTGGCTGACAGATTAAACTGGGATGTCAGACATCTTGTTCACTCTGAGAGTCAGCTCTCGAAACCGACCAGGGTCAAGTACCATGCATATGTAAACAAAGGGTGACTTGGTGATGGGATACCGGCCTCTGTGGGGTTACTTCACTATCCTTTCACCCTGTCCTAGAATCCACCTCCTGTACCAAGGCCTTCAGTGTTGCAGCAGGAAACCTTAGCACACAGTTCCTGGCCTACTGCATCATTTACAATCTTTTCCCGGCTCATGAACTCCTCATTAATCAGTTGCATCATTGGTTCCAGTCGAAATGCATTTTGCTTTTAAGTCCAGACAGTCTTTAATTGGTGTGAGTTAGTTTTAACATTAATGCAAACCAAGATACTGCAGATTCCTAAACTCGGAGATAAAAGCATAAATTACTCGGATACTCAACAGAACTGGCGGGATCAGTGGAGAAAGGATAAAAAAGCCAATGATTCAGGGGTAACCCTGCATGAGAATTAGTATGTGAATACTATCCTTATCCAACTTTTACACCTTTGTAATTTTCTTGTACAGAATTAAGATGTTCTTTATATTGACAGTTAATGATTCTGAGCACATACACTGGTAAATATTGATCCTGAATGCAGAGTTATTGATTATAGCAATCATTATGGTTAGACTAATGCTTGTCCAGCTCTCTCATTGCGTAAACTGGCAAATTTCATTGCAATTTCAGAATTTCTTTCACATAAATCTTGTTCTATATGTTAGAGAGATTGGAATTATATTCTATTCTGCAGCAGTATTATAGATCACAAAGTAAAGACTAAATAATATGCTTAACTGAAAGTATTAATACTCTTATTGTATAATCTTCAACGAGGCACAAGTAATTTAAATATATGCAGATTTTTCTTGGCATAATAGAGATAATTCTAAGCTAATCAATCAACATGCAACCCACAACATGAAGAGGAATTTTCCATTTTTACACTTGTCCCAGTAGTGACTTAAATGGACTGGGTGAAAAATCAATGGTGCATCGTTCCATTCAGTTTCCTAACAGTAAGTTAAGTTAATATTGCCCACAAGCATCTGAACTGTTCAATGACAGGAAACTTGCCTGTATAGCACTCACCTATTACTGAGCTTCTTATAAAATGGATTTAGTTTGTTACAACAGGTGTGTATAGAACATATTCAAAAAAGGGCAGTTATTTTGACTGATGTCTTATGATATTGCAATAAACTATAATATCTATGCTTGATTTTGAAAAATTTGAATGCTCAGCAGTAATTAATATTAAGTCAAGAAGGTAAATTATGTAGAACAGTTTCTCATCACCCACCTATTAAACTTGCCAAAAATGCAGTGTTAATTATCTTTCCATATCCTTGCTTCAGCATAACACATCCCGCAGCCTCTGACAGAACTTTTGCAAAGACAAATTACTGCTTCGTGAACATACCAATATTGGCAGGATAACAAATTACAGTTCACCCTCTTCAGGTGGGTTATGCTCTTGTGTAAGGAAAGCACCCACTGTAATACAACATACCCTTCAGTCTTTCTGTCAAATGCAGACATAAGCATCATGTTGCTGGTTCTTAACAATTAATTTCTTCCAAGTAAAATAGTCAACAATGTTTGATCATTTTTCCTCCATTTCTGCATTTCCCCTTTATGCTGCTCTTCTGGAGCAACCAAATCACATGTCTATAACCAAAACTATCTACTTTTGTCAATGATTTCAGCAAAAACAAAACTAAGAACATTGGGCCCAATGCCAATTAATCCTTTGCTGAAATGCTGCCTTTTAACTAGATGGACGTAAGTCCAAGTCCCAATTAATTGTCACAATGAGGATAGTTTTGCTAGTTCCTCAGTATGTCACTTTTCATTGGAGTGTGGCATGATAGTCAGAAATCTGGAACTTTTTTTTTCACTTGACCCTTGAAATTAGCTTGTCTCTTCTAGAGATTGCTTGATAGAGGATGATGGCACACTATTGGCTATGGCTGGAATGTTGCTGCAGGCAAGTCCTTTCTGGTCTCGCTGTTAAACCAGAATACAAGGAAGCCATTTTTTTGGAATGAGGCAGGCAATAAAGCTGACAAGTGTTATAGCTCCATCAATGCAGCATTGATCTATTTATTTCATTAAGATTTAAATACAGAATGGCCCAGTAGCTATGCATAGTTTAATAATTGCTAAATACTGTTCAGCTGAATTACAGTTTCACAAAGATATATCCTTCTTTGTGTAGGGCAGGCTATGTCAATATTAAAAGCCAAATGTCCCAATTCTTCATATACGTAGAAATTTAGAGAATATAGAAAGAAGAAGCATTGTCATCTGCACAGACCTGATCAGCATTTGGTTACATCATCACTGTTATATATCTCAACTTCATTAATCCACCTTAATAATATAACTCTTAATATCCAATTTATACATATGTCTATTTATATGCAGTGTCTGTTTTAAAATCTTTATTTGCTGTAACTTCAACAGTTTTTGGAGGAGAGGTTTCCAATTTTCCACTATCCCTTGTGTGAAGAAGCATTTCCTGACATGATTGCTGGATGGCCAAATTCTAATTATAAAATTATGTCCCTTTGATCTGGATTTGCCCTCTAGAATGAAAAAATACTCTGTGCATACTATCAACTTCTTCAATCTTACTAAATATTTCCCATTGTCCACCCCTTTGCCTTAAAAACCGAAGGGAACAAAAACTCAGTCTACAACTAGTCTTCATAATCTAACTCTTTTAATCCTAATATCATTTGGTAAGTCTACCTTGCATCTTCTGTAAGACCAAAGTATCTATTCTGAGGTATGGTTTCCAAAACTGAATACATTGTTGGGATCTAAACAGAAATTCAGCTGTAACACATTATGTTTTGCATTCTGTCCCATTTGAGATAAAGACTAGCAGGCCATTAGCCTTTAATGTTTCTTTGTACCTTCCCACTAGATTTTAGTGATTAATTACTTGGACTGCAAAGTCTATCTGTTCCTCCATTGTTTCAGTTTCTTGCCATTTACTCAGATCAATATTTCTCAGATATTCTTGAACTTATATTTAAGTTTTAAATCTTGAGGTATCCTACTTGAAATATTTAGTGTTCAGTTGCAATGAGAAAAAGGATGGTAATGAAATTCAGCCTTGATGAGACAGAAAATTCACATCAGTGCATCCTTTGAATCTGTTGCCCATTGAACAACCTATACAATTTTATTACCCACTGCATTCATTAGAAAGGGAAATTGTACAATGTCTATAATGGGTTTCCACATGTGTTCTTGCCATTTTCCCCAATATTATTCATTCCCCAGTCATTCTTCAGTATGCTGAAGTGGTAGCTATTCTCTCAGGTAGAGAAAATAATGGTTATTAAAATCTGTCAGAAATTCCAATATGGATTGCACGTTGATTCTCATGAGTTATGGATAGAAGAGTACTCAGCTACAGAGACCTAATAAAATGTGGTTTGTTTGACTACACAGTTGGCAGCAAGAATCATCCTATTATAGAAAATAGCGATTAGATTGAAAAGCTACTGTAACCACAGCATTTCATATAAATAAAATGTTCCAATGCATTTCACAAATAGTTTTAATAAAAATTAATGCCAAGTCTGGAAAAAAAGAGGGGAAGGTGTCACAAAATGTTTGGTCAAACGAATGAGAACAGAAGTGATTTCTTAAAGGTGGACAGTGTAGTAAAATGACTTAGTGAGTGCTCCAGAAAGTAAATGCAAAGCCACTGAAGAGCTTTTCCACCAATGATATGCCAAAGAAGGGCTAATCAGATGTCTTAACTCAGATATATGCAGAATTGGAGGGTGTTAGGTGGAGCTGAAGGGCTGTGAAATGGTATATAGGTATATAGGCCTTGAGGAGAAATAGATCAAGACAACGGTTAGATTTATAAATTATGACAAGGCATTTGAATTTAGCTGGTTTGCATATGGGAACCTCTCGCAGGTCAATGGAGATAGGGATGATGAATGTGTAGGATTTAATGTAGATCAGGATGTGTGCAACAAAGCTCTTGGAAATGGTTGATTCATGCAGGGTATTTCCCGAGACTGGAGTTCAAGTACTAATTGAGGGAGAATACAAACAGTTTCAGTATGTGCCGTTCTTGATAAAAAAAATGGTACCCATTCTTGCAAATACTTGTCTTTACAACAATTCCACTTGGATTAGACCAAATATTTACTGTATAACTAATTGACAGGCTTAGCATAAGATAAATTTCAACAGCTGAACTTTCAAGTTCTAGTACACTGTGAGCATTCAGAAGAAAACATTGAATAATGTTCCATAGTAACCTACAGATCAGTTTAAATCTTACCATTTAAAATTCCTGAGTTTTTAAAATTGCTCATCTCATTTAACCTTTCTTGTAATAACTTGAATCGTAATTCAATTAAGTTTTAAACATAACAAAAATGAAGTTTATTAAACTCAGTTGTACTTATCCACAGGTGTGGTGCCTGGGGCAAAAAGAAAGGTCTCACCTTTGGCCCACACAAAAGGCTAATGCATTGTACACACCTGGCAGCCCATAATTACTCCTCATGGATTGACATCAAAAGTCTTGCCCCACTTTGCAGACAGCATCTCTTCTCTCACTGAGTTCATGTTTATTCCTGCATTGTTGCAAGCTGTGTGAAGCGTGCCCCATTTAACCACAGCCATATCAACCATCTTTCTCACGTCCTCAGGCTTGCCTACATCTGCTGCAACTGCCACACACTGTATACCTGCAATTAGGATTAAAATTAATTGCTCGTCTAATGGGGAATTTGGAAACGAAGGAGGCAGCATTTCAGAATATGCAAATATTTTCAGTTAACTGATCTGTATGGACCCAAGGGCTTTCTTCATTATAAATGGTTTATGTACGAGGACCTAATCAAGCAAGAACATTTTTCTCTTGAAAACTTTATTTCAAATTATTTCCATGATAAGAGCAGACCACACTTTCATGTTTTAACATATATACACATGTTTGCATATCAATCTAAATGGTTGAGCAACGAATGTGTTCATGATAAAAACAGAAATAATTGTATGGATGTTGTAAAAGTTGTTATGAATCTGACAATAGTTCTGGTCAACAATAAAAATCTCTACTTTTCCATCAGAGATAAATCATATTTACTCCTGCAATATCTAAAACTTAAGTCATTCAAAAGTAGTATTGACACCTCTTTAAGAATAAAGGAAAAGAAAACATCATCTTCACCTTGTCATAATAATAATAAAATGCTTCAGTAAGAAAAAAAATTGTAAGACTTCAATATCTTATAATTAACTTTTTTGGTTTAATTCTAATGAAGGATCCCAATCAAAGCATTTTGCTCTCAGATGCCAATCGACCTAACGTGCATTCTCAACAAAAGCACTTCTCATTTCAGATTTCAGGCAATTGTAGTATTTTTCTGCAGTTTTCTCTTCACTATATAGATGAAAGGCTTTGCATTGATGAGTCAATACTTAATCATCATCATATGGATCAGCATCCAAATATTGCTGGACCATAGTGCCATTGCAAGGTGACTTTTATCACTAATATACAAAATGTCATATTTTCAGCCTAGGAAAAAAATGTCATGCACATTATTTATCAAATTAATCTTTTCCCTAACCAGATTTGTGATATTTATTAACTTTCTCTCACAGCACCTACAATTTAAAAAAAAACATGTTAACATGTACACATCAGCAGACATTAATTTGGCTAATAAGATATTAGGATCTCATTCATTACTTAGCACAATGGTGCTTTTTTGTGTGCGTTATTTTGTACAAAACAACAAATAAAGCATGTAGTTATCTCAAGAAATTGCACAATGAAAAATATTTCTGTTCATTTTGACTATTGTTGCCAAGGTTAAAATACTGTGAATGTAGCACCACCTAGTGGTAAAATATAAATGTACTTTCCATTGTTGAAATTTGTATGTTCCTCCCCAAAATTTAAAATTCAATTCACTCAATTAAGATTGTTAACTAAAACATAAACTGGGAATTTCAGCAGTGCCCTTGTGTATCATGGCAATACGGAAGGCTATAAAAGTCATTCACTAATGTCAAATTACATTAAATGGTCACGGATGTGTTTTCAAATTTATAAACTAAAGGTGCCTCATTTTCTGATGACAGAAATATATTTCTGTGCAACATTGACCATGAAGCTATAGACATTGTGACTAAGTGAGGCAGGATAAAATGCCCAGCTGCTTTATCTTGTCCAATTCTTTCGTATGTTCATTTGTTTATCAGCAGAAATTTAGCTTCAAGAAAAGTGAGTAAAGCAAATAGGCACAGTGTCCACCATACATGTTTCAGGCGGTTGTTCTTGGCCTTCAATCCAAACCACTTCTGAAGGAGACTGCCAGAACTTGCAAAGAGTGAGGAAGTCTTTTAACCGTCCTATTTCTCTGGACGCTTGTATGTATTTTACTGTCAGCTCAGGCTTCTCACCAACCTTGTCTCCCTTTCACTTTCACTTCTAGAACATACCTATAAAGCCAGACAGATTAGGGAGAACCATCAGGCCACCTCGAATGTTTTCACAGCATACTGCCTGAATGAGGATGAGGCCCAAAGCCCAATTTAAAATAAAGCTAGGGTCATGGTCTTCACATCATGCTGCCCAGATGAATTTCATCTTCTCTGAGTCACAGCATGATAACTGTGGCAATGTCTGCTACAATCATTTTGAGGTGTACTCATAACCAAATACAATTAACTTACATGTTGAGCCCTGTAATTCCTACATTTGGCACTAGATCATAGGTCTATTATAAATCTGATAATGTAGAAGACACGCAGTTTCGACCATGATAATTTTCAATAGAATGCCACTAGAGAAAGTAATGACATTTTGATAATTATGGTGATATTTATAAGTTATACCGATTATACTTGATATTTCACAGACTCAAAACTACTGTTTTAACTAGATTTTTAACTAGATTTTAACTAGATTTAAAAAAATTAAAGTTATAAATTTTGCTGCATACTTATTGGTGGTAGAAATAATTTTCTCAGAAAACACAATGGCAATCAGGTTCTAATACAAAGTATTTTAATCCTTTGGTTGCTTACCATGTATTGCCTTTGTCTCATATATAAGGGCAGCAGAGATAGAGTCAGGCAACATGGTTGGATAGTCAAGGATTTTCCCTAGTGTCATGCTTTCTACTTGTTTCATCAAGTCAGAACAATGTTGCACTTTCCTAAATTAAAACAAATCTTAATTACATCAAAAGCAATCTACAATGAGTGCGTCAGCTTGATTTAATTGGTTGTGATTTTACCTCTGAATTAGAAGCTTGGCATTCATATTTTTGATTATGCCAGTAAAGCAGCTTCAAACTTTTTTCAATGGTAAAGGTGCTATATAAATGCAAGGACTTTTTGCTGGTTGTGGTATATGCCCCATAGTAGGATATAAGCTCATAATTAAAATAGTAACAAAGCACTCCATTGCTAAAGGTTCCAGGTTTTGGATAAGATGTTAAACTGATGCCCTTTTCCACTTCCCAGTTTAACATAGAAAAAAAACCCTGTGAATTATTTAAAGAAGAGCAGAGAACTCCCCTGGTTTCTTCCCCAACAATTCTTGTTCAACGGTACTAAAATCAGATTATGCACTCATTCATTCGCTGTTTGCAAAGCCTTGTTTCATAAAATTCACTGCTGCATTCCAACAATTAAAATGCAATCAATTTTGTTGTAAAGTGTTTTGTGACATCCGAGGATGAGTTAAGATGCTATATAAATCCAAGCACTTCCTTTTTTTCATTGTTGATGATTAGGAAATCATTATAGAGGGTATGCCTTCTTTAAAGGCTCATTTCTCAATCGTTCATTTATTCTTGGACTGACATTAAGTGACTTCAGAAAAAAAACTATTCTCCATGATTCATTATGCCATGCAATGTCTCAGAACATAATTCTGTCCATTTGATTCGTCTGCTACTTTGTGCTGTCAAATAAACATTAATGATGCTGTTTAAAGGCCCTCATTTCAGATGGAATTTTCAACAGAGATCAAGAAGAAAGTTGTCTTATATGCCATTTTACAAATTTTGGAGCCATTCTGTTCCAAAGGTGAAAGGGCAAGAGAACATTTTAAAACTAAAACGCATAATAGCAATGCTAAAGAAATATTTGTTTCTACAGTGGCTTTTGTCATGGGAAAATCATTCCTCCAATGAATATGTACAAGCCTCTGGTCTAAGACAGGCTTGCATTATTTCCCATTATGTCTCATTCTCTTCTAGTCAGTAATAACTGAATTCTGACACAGCATAACTGTATATGAGATACAACCTGCAAAGTGAGGCTGTATATACTTGCTGCGGGTTTTCATTGTGTTGATGTACTCTATAATTATGGACAAGTAAACTATGTATGGCTTCTTAAAATTGGTGACAAAATCACAATCAGTTGTGATCCTCTCATCAGTTTAATTGGCTTGTAATTCTCACCTTTTGGATTGCTATATAAAAATGGCTGCCTGTTAATGAGAAGGAAACTTCATCTTATGTACTGTGAACTATTAAGAGCTGAATTCCAGGCAAGAAGAGGATAAGAAATGTGCAGAACATTGGCATAATAATGATTCAATTCTGGATCCTGAAATAATATGTTGCTACACGTTGTAAAACTTTGAGTATAATGGCATTTTCGTTGATCCAGCGCATTACGATTCAATTGACGTCTATAGGCCTAAAGCAGAAAACCTGCAAGTAAACTCTTCCAAAAATGATGAACATGACCTTCAATCTTTTGAGTTCAAAATTCAATCTGTGAATTCTGATTCCTTTTTTCTCACTTCGGATCCACTGGCTTTTTGCTAACCACATTCGCTTGGACATCGCTTGTTACAGGCCTCAATAGGTATTTGATGTAGCCAAAAGAGTTACAATTAGAATACTAAAAGGTTTTATGGTTCACTACCAGGACAGTTCACAATGTCAAATTCCTAATAGTCTCAGCTCAGTTTAAAGAGAAGCCAGTCATTTATCAGACCATCCAAAAGCTGTAATCAGTAAACATCTAGAGAGCATTTCTTTTCATGTAACTCACCCATCTTACAAGTCCTCAGTGATTGTAATAAGGTATGACAGCAATAACATGAAGGGATATTGTACTAATTAGCCAACATTTTTGTCTGGTTTGAAAAATATTTTTTAGTCATATAATTGACTATTCAATGAAATCGCGCATGTAATGAGACCTCAGTACTTTAAAGGGGAATATGAGTACTATTATACTTTAGGCAACCTTCCTCAGAAAATATTTAATTATTTATACAGGAAGTGAACTTTGTGCTAAAAAGGTTTAGGATAAGTCTGCTATAGAATTGTTGAGCAGTAAAGCATTAAAATGTCTCTTTTTTTCACATTTTGCCATGACAGTTAAAACCAAAACTTCACTTTATTCAAAAGAGTAACATAGAGTCATAGAGATGTACAGCATGGAAACAGACCCTTCGGTCCAACCCGTCCATGCCGACCAGATATCCCAACCCAATCTAGTCCCACCTGCCAGCACCCGGTCCATATCCCTCCAAACCCTTCCTATTCATATACCCATCCAAATGCCTCTTAAATGTTGCAATTGTACCAGCCTCCACTACATCCTTTGGCAGCTCATTCTATACACGTACCACCCTCTGCATGAAAAAGTTGCCCCTTAGGTCTCTTTTATATCTTTCCCCTCTCACTTTAAACCTAAACCCTCTAGTTCTGGACTCCCCGACCCCAGGGAAAAGACTTTTTCTATTTATCCTATCCATACTCCCTATAATTTTGTAAATCTCTATAAGGTCACCCCTCAGACTCCGACCCCCCAGGGAAAACAGCCCCAGTCTGTTCAGCCTCTCCTGATAGCTCAGATCCTCTAACCTTGGCAACATCCTTGTAAATCTTTTCTGAACCCTTTCAAGTTTCACAACATCTTTCCAATAGGAAGGAAAGCAGAATTGCACACAATATTCCAATGTCCTGTACAGCCGCAACATGACCTCCCAACTCCTGTACTCAATCCTCTGACCAATAAAGCAAAGCATACCAAACGCCTTCTTCACTATCCTATCTACCTGCAACTCCACTTTCAAGGAGCTATGAACCTGCACTCCAAGGTCTCTTCGTTCAGCAACACTTCCTAGGACCTTACCATTAAGTGTATAAGTCCTGCTAAGATTTGCTTTCCCAAAATGCAGCACCTCACATTTATCTGAATCTAACTCCATCTGCCACTTCTCAGCCCATTGGCCCATCTGGTCCAGATCCTGTTGTAATCTGAGGTAACCCTCTTCGCTGTAGTCTAGCAGCCTGTTCGCACATAAGAATGGGTGCATGATGGGGTGGTTCATGCCTAATATATGGCTGTTCATAAGGGTGTACTAACCAAGCAAAATTTGTGCTATAGCCATACTGCCAGCCCAAAATCCCCTCCTTATTGTCTCTTGGCCTGTGTAGGTCTGAGAAAGCTATGTAATGATAATCAGCTGCTTCTTAAAGAGTACTGCATTCTGCTGTAGAGAGCAGGAAAATGCCAGATGGGAAAGAGATCCAGAAAGGACAGAATGGATTGGTGCAGACAGTGGGAAGTGTTCAGGTTTGGTGCAATGGTATGATAAGAGTTGGGGCAGAAAAGGCTTCAAGCAATCTCTCCTCAACCAGCAGAAGGAAATCACTGAACAGGTCAATGCCAGGTGCTTTGCTGCAAGGGTGCAATGAGAAAAGAAATCTAACAATTGCAGCATGTTAGTCAGGTAGGAACTCAGTTCCCACCCCATTTACTCTCTCCTAGCATCTGCTGCCACAGTACTGACAATACGGCCCACTGTGACCTCCTTTACTCTCCTATGTTGACTGTATCACGTATCATTTCAACATCTCCTCTCCTTATTATGCACAGTTTCCACCTCCAATTTCATCAGTAAATCAATTCTCACTTCACCACGCCTCGCATTTTGTAGTTATGCCCTCTGCACTCATAACTTCCTTCTTTTTTTTTGTCAGTCCTTCAGGGTCAATGGGGACTTGCTCCTTTTCTGGTGTTTAGGGGGAGGGAAAGGGCGTTGGAATAGTCCAACCCTGGAGCTGCAGACTCTGCTGTTGTTGGGCAGGTAGGGTTTAAGATAGATGAATGGGTGTGACGCTCTGGATTCTAGTCCGCTCTTTCCCCTGCTTACACTTGGCCTTCACATGCTCCATTAGTGGTGCTCAAAGTGATTGGTATCTTCGCAGATGTTTCTCCTCCAGTTCGCGTATGTTCTGGTGTAAGTAATCCGCACACGTGGGTGGTGATGTTGCATTTGTTTAGAGAGACTTTCAGGGTGATCTTGTAACATTTCCTCTGCCCTTTTAGTAACCTATTCACCCATAGAACACACACACATCCCCACTCTTTACTTTCTTGTAGGGGAAAGTTGCACACAACGTCATTCAGACATTTGGTGGCAACTGGAGAAGAGCCATCCGCTCTGCGTACCTTGAGGTTGGGGGATGATGGCAATTGGCTATGACAACTGGCAGGATGAGTTAATGTGTTGCGTCAAATCTCTTCACATCCCTAACTCTATTTCCCTTTTCACTTCTATCCTACGAGGTACAGTCTGCATGACTAACTGTAGAAACTTCCTGCTGCCATATGTCTCTTTCAGGCCTTCATTGTAGCTAAAGTTGCACATCTCCCTCACATTTCAGGTGCCAAATGTATTGAGATCCTTGTCCCATGTCAGGAAGACTGAGTGAGCCATCCTGAAATTGCAGCATTATTTGACTGACCATAACTGTATCAACCTGAGCTGAGCTCACATTTGCCTTCCATTGTCTGACTTCCTGAAAAAGGACACAAATCATGGTGAGGTTAGTTATCTGCTGTGATGGAGAACTAAGCTGTAGTTTAATGGAAGGCTATCCCTTTCTACTGAGGAACAATATGCTAAGCCAGTGAAGGGGACAACACAAAGTAGTCAGTAACACCCAAAGAAATTCTGCAATGCAATTTGAATTCTGATGCTCACTCAGACTGCTTGCCTCTGTCCATTGTCACTTTGATAGGTACACGTCTGGTGTGGAACATAGTGACCTACCTGGTCCATGAATATAGAGTAAACTAGGAAACGTCACTGTAAACATCACAGCATTACTGAATTTCTAACCCCATGTTCTGAATTTGTATCTCCAATGTAATTGTTAGATGATTGCCATTTTTGTTACCATTGGATACTGGTTTTGCTATATCCTGTACTCAAAGTTTGTGCGAAGATTTGTAGCTCGGGTGCTCGTTGTTGTGGTTCTGTTCGCCGAGCTGGAAGTTTTTGTTGCAAACGTTTCGTCCCCTGGCTAGGCGACATCATCAGTGCTTGGGAGCCTCCTGCGAAGCGCTTCTTTGATGTTTCCTCCGGTGTTTATAGTGGTCTGTCCCTGCCGCTTCCGGTTGTCAGTTTCAGCTGTCCGCTGTAGTGGTTGGTATATTGGGTCCAGGTCGATGTGTTTGTTGATGGCATTCATCCACAAACTCCATGCCTCTAGGAATTCCCTGGCTGTTCTCTGTCTGGCTTGCCCTATGATAGTAGTGTTGTCCCAGTCGAATTCATGTTGCTTGTTGTCTGCGTGTGTGGCTACTAAGGATAGCTGGTCGTGTCGCTTCGTGGCTAGTTGATGTTCATGTATGCAGATTGTTAGCTAACAATCCGCATACATGAACATCAACTAGCCACGAAACGACACGACCAGCTATCCTTAGTAGCCACACACGCAGACAACAAGCAACATGAATTCGACTGGGACAACACTACTATCATAGGGCAAGCCAGACAGAGAACAGCCAGGGAATTCCTAGAGGCATGGAGTTTGTGGATGAATGCCATCAACAAACACATCGACCTGGACCCAATATACCAACCACTACAGCGGACAGCTGAAACTGACAACCGGAAGCGGCAGGGACAGACCACTATAAACACCGGAGGAAACATCAAAGAAGCGCTTCGCAGGAGGCTCCCAAGCACTGATGATGTCGCCTAGCCAGGGGACGAAACGTTTGCAACAAAAACTTCCAGCTTGGCGAACAGAACCACAACATATCCTGTACTGCATTTCTGTTAGTTGCCAAACTGACCAATGTTGAGCAGTAAATAACAAAAACATTTACATATTCTACTAACTAGTGTAGATTCAAAATAGGATAGGAGCAATGTCGCTTTGTTTATCAACAAACTGGAATACACACAACCAAGTACAATCATAGTTACTGAGATTGTGAAATTGTTGTATAATATTTCAGGTTTATTTGAGACTATACATACTGATAAATATCTATATTTTGTATTAACCTCAAGGACGTATCTATATTGTGGGTGCATGATTCTATGAAGTATTGTAATGAAATGGCACTGAGTCAGTCCATTGATCTGATCACAGATATGCTAAAGCATAATGGTGCATTGTACTCACTTCACTCCAGAGTTATGGTAAATCTGAAAATACACAGAATCACAAAATTACAGAAATGTAAAAGCATCATAACTCTATTAAAAAAAAACTGACAAATTCCACTCCAATACACACACCACCTTGACTTAGACGTACATTGCCATTCTTTCATCATTGTTGCTGTGATGTATATGTACCTTTAAGGGCGCCTCTCTTAAATCACTGTTGATCGCAGAAAGTGATGTAGAACACCATGATTCTGGAGGTGGAACACAGCAGCAATTCTCCGTCCCCAAATAAGATCATTCTCAAACTTTCTCCTTCAGTGACACCTTTCTTGAATAAAACTGTCCCATAAAGAACATTTATCCATATAACATTCTATGTGCAAATTTCTCTCAGACTGCTCCTTATAAAAGGTTTCCTTCAGATTATTAGACAAGTACAGCCCAATTTCTCTTGCTTCTACTAGTGGGCATGTCCCTGCTGCTAAGTTGCTTTTTAATTTTTCAGCTTCTTGGACTGATGGATAACATTTTCCATTCTTTCTCACCAAAAATATGATAAATCCTGCCACATTAGAATATCCAGGTGGAAGATTGGCATGTGAAACATGGCTAAAAATGATTAACTTCATAGTGTAAGGATTATATTTTAATTTTTTGCATTTTGGATTGTGGACTGAAATAGCAAATTACTGCTTTAAAAATGAAAGATCGTAATAGGGATTT
Source organism: Chiloscyllium plagiosum (assembly GCF_037043375.1). NCBI lineage: Eukaryota > Metazoa > Chordata > Chondrichthyes > Orectolobiformes > Hemiscylliidae > Chiloscyllium > Chiloscyllium plagiosum. The sequence continues at coordinate 51,670,818 of NW_028270152.1, read as the reverse complement.
CTGCACTTTTAAGAGCAGGTTACTTGAACTTATTCTAACAGCGAGGTGCACTGCAATTTGTTAAAGTTAATTAATTGCAGACGAACTGGTGCCAGACAGTGTGTACATAATGGAATTCTATTGGCAACAGGTAGCTGTTTGGTCTGTAGAATAGGTGACTAGTTGTTGGTGACAAAGGCCTTCTGTCTGCCAAGAGCTATTTGTTTTAGTCCCAGGTAGTTGAACAATTTGGTGGTTATGAATAAGATAGCAGAAGTTATTGGACCACCACAAAGGAAGGTACTATCCTTTTTTGTATAGTTGAAAACACCTCAAGCCTGAAGAAAGCCAATTTAGTGACTTTTAAACTAATAAGTCAGAGATTTTTTTAAACATGAGCTAGTCACCCTATGCTTTCTGCAAGCAAGTCAAAGTATCTGGAGAAGGAATCTCAATGGGCAGCATGACCTAACAAGCCAAAAGGATCATCTCAGTGAATCCTATGGTCCAGGACCATTGAACTGTCATCCCAGTCTTTCTTTTGACAAGACATATGGGCCAGGTGCTGGAAAATGGGATTTGAATGGTGAGGTTGTTGTTTTTGACCGACACAGACTTGAAAGGCCAAAAGGCCTTTTTATGTACTGTAGACTACATGACTCTGTAACTCCCTCTGTTCATAACACCCGTGTTTTTTGGTGGCTGTATGTGTGCATGTGTAGGGGGAGATTTATAAAAGGGTTAGAGTTTTAACTAGTAAAACTGTATGTCGACAGTTCATAATATTTCCATGTAGCTAATAATATTCAGAGTCACATCTAAAAACAGCTGTCGATCATTCTTGGTCTGTTCTTCGATTTTGTAGTCCCTGTACCTGTTGCCTGTCATAACTACCCAAGGTTCCTTATCAACACAGCTTCTGGTTATGATCCTGCTTTTACATTGATGCTTGAGTCTTATACCTGAACAGTCTTAAAATGTTGAAAATAACTAAATCCTCAATATTTAATGTGACTGCTGAATGTCCCATTTGTACATTAAAAGCTGGTGGAAAGTAATGTTTTCGAAGTTTTTTTAAAAGTTTGTGACATCTGTCCAGAAATTTAATATCATGTTCAACATCTCAGCACAATCCAATGATTTGATGGCAAGCACTGAGTTAAGAATCTCCAAGCAGAACATATATAGCCTTGCACATGATCTGTTAAATTCCATGTTATATTCTTGCATATAAATATCCATACAGCTTGTCAAAATTTATCTAAGTCTGATCATAAATTTTAATAGAATCTCCAAATGTTTAACAGTGCCCAATTGTTGAGGCCCTATCTCTGACAACATTTTACATCTGGTCTTGCTTCTAGTCAGAAGCAAAATGCCAAGGCCATATTTGACATTTTTTCTTGATGAAGATATCCACATATCCACTGGATTGATCAGCAGGTTCAGTTTAAAAAAAAAATTAAAAATACAAAAGACAGGACTAGACAGCCCCAGCACTGGATCCTGCCCTCACCCAATATTGAGCACAACATACACCTTCCATAACTTGCTTCACCAGCAGACCCTCCACCCAGTACCAAAAACCATCTTCCCTTACCACCAGACACAACACCCTGCCACCAAATCTGACACCATCCAATCCATGATACCCAACAGCCTTACCTCCCTGACCACCGCTAACAATCCGAACCACTCCATCACTTACCTGGCTGCATTTACACCTGACAATCTATCCACCAAGCACTCACTCCACCTCTCACTCACTCCACCAAACACTTGCTCCACCTGGCACCTTACCCATCTGGCAGCCTGGCACCCTACCCTCCATTCACTTGGCAACCTGTTCAGCTTGAACCCTAACCACACATGGCCTTATATACCTCCTCCTTTCATAAGGGTTGACTAGGTGTCTGTCTGTATTGCTGGACATTTAAATCACAGAATTCAGCAACTCTTGGTATGAAAAAGGGGCCATGTTTTCACTTTCCCCAACAATCCTGTACCGTGAGGAACCTGTCAGATTTAAAATATGCCCATGTTTCTGAGGAAACCCTAACCAGAATCTTTCGTCAGAAATGTCAAGCTGTTTTGTAGTGTATAAAAAACAGCAGCACAATGTCAATTGATGCCACTCCTTAGAAAACCTGGCCTAATACTTAATAAAAGCAGTATTTGTTTTGGTAATTCAATTCAGGCAGTCAGTTCGTGATACTGGTTGATTGAGCACAGATTTCTTGTTCTGGTTTCTGGACTCAAATTCTTCTCACATTTTCAGTTTTGTTTTTTCTGCACAAAACCATTAATGATCAATGTTTATTAGCCCTTGTGAACCATTACCTCCTGTCCATGATCTCAGGCATCCTGAACTCGAATCTTATTATTAAAACTTGCACAGTTCATGCATCATCTTGCATTGATAGGTGGTGTCTGCTCAGTTCCTAACAACAAGGCCACATCTTTTCATTTCCTTCCTTTCTAGACTGAACTAAATAAATGCTTTAAACCAAGGAGACTGTGCAAAAAGATCACTGTAGTTTTAAAAAGTCATGCTTACTGTAACAAATCATTCATATACAGAATTAAATTTGGATTGCAGCATGCAGGAAGTCATAGTTTTGACCAGTGTACAAGAGAAATGCAGGTAAATTCTGTGCAGTGAAATGAACATAATATCATAGAACACAAGATAGTATCATTGTCCAGTGAAGGAAAGGCTGAGCGTTTGTCAATAGCCCTTATAATAGAACCCAAGATAGTTATTGAGCCTTCTGCTATAAAATCACAAGTCATGCGGATGATATCATTGACACTGGAATGCTACTGTATTTACTTGAATCAGAATCACAGGAAGACTCTGATCTGAGAGTATTGACATGGAATTCCAAGTAACTCAATGTAATTTTAGATACTGATATGGTGAAATTCATTCCGGAACCAAGTGAACTTGCTCTTTTATTCTGTTTCACCTGAAGATCTGGATACAGGATTTTTTTATTCTGAATTAACATTATTTTTATTTAGAGTAAACGACTGTCTGCAGTAAGCCAGCAGAACTTCTTGATTATAAAAAATACTTTAATTGAAAGTTTTAAATCTCAAAATGTAAGATTGTTCAGATGGTGACTATTGAATCATTCATCCAATGTACAACCCTGTTTACATTTTGGGTAAAGATAATGTGATTGTGGATGCCTTGTCCTGAGTGTAGGCTAATGGAATAAGTTAAGGATTTAAGAGATATTAAAATATTCCAGGAGACCTGAATAAGGAGAGGATGAGGATAAATGGATGAAAGCCTTTCTTTTGTTGGCTGTGTGAAACATACTCTGTGATAAAATTAATTTTGAAGTGACATTTCATTTTTTCCCCAAGTTTGAAGCATGTAAAGACCACATATTTTTATTTCCTTCACTTTTTTGGACAGTGAAAAGGAGAATACTGCTTTAAACCAAGGAGACAAAGAGGTGGTTGCAATTTTAAAACGTCATGCTTACTGGAGCACATTGTCAATTGTATACAATGTTGTATTTCCCCTGAAACAGTGAAAGGAATAGCTGACACCAAGGAACTGATGGATGCTGAGCTAAGGCACTCTGATTGTCTCATGATTAGATGACCATGACTTGTGTGGAGCCAGTGTAGCAGAGAATCAGCCAGCTTGTGAATACAAAGCATCAAAAAACCTCTCTCTGTCTTCCGTGTTGAGGAATTAGAAAATCTCCAGAATAAATAGCTGCCTCCCACTCACCTTCCTGTGAATATCTCCTGTTGAAGAAGGAATTAAATATCTTTAAGGACAGTGAAAAAAACATTTCTCAATCATCAAATAAAAGACAGAATTGGTATGCAGACAACCTTATCTCAGTTATCTCATTGGATAGTTTCATTACATCTTTTCACATTTGCAGCAATAATGAGGCTTGATTTCATCTCAAGACCCCCGCAAATCATGAGACTATTGGCTTCTTCAAAATGAATGCTTATCTGACTGATATCACTTTGTACTTACATCATTTGACATGGCAAACACTTTGTAAGATCATCCTTTTCGTATCAGGTTGTCTCTCTTACGTTACCAAATCTATATACCATTACCAAGATAAAATGGCACCAATGAGATATTTAAGTGTCTGCTTAGAGAATGTATTGTCATACCCTAGTGATTAATTATCAACCTAAATGTCCCAATTAATACATCTAAAATGATCCAACAGCTACAAGAGCATCAAACTCATTACTGAACTTAATTCCAAAGTTTTATATATCCAGGAAAATTCTTTTTTTAATTATTATTCATTCTTAGGATGTAGATGTCACTAGCTAGTTTTAACAATGTGATTAATCAGACATTAACAGACATAATCTTTCCAACCCTTGAAATATGATTGGTACATTTGTGTTAAAGAGAAGACTTTAACAGCCATTGGATCAAAAACCCAGAATGCACTTCCTAACAGCATTGTGGATGTACCTGCATGATTAGTATTTTATAAAACAGCCATCTAATTCAAGGACATCAGGCCAACATACAGCTTCAGAGGAATACCAGCCCAGTTTAGTTCAGACCCAGTCCAGTTCCTATGCTCTAAGGGAGAAAATAGAGTAAGAATTGAAAGAACTAGAAATGTTATCGTAAAGGTTAAACAGTTTATGCCAGTAATACCAAGGGCAAATGATAATGTAAGATTATGTGAAGATCATAAATTGACTGTAAATCAGGGACTCGAAAAACGATGCAGGCAGAAAGAGAGTCATGATAGGATTCAAGTGAGAAAAAGTAGTCTGAAATGGAACTAGAATGTTAACATGAATGAATACCACATTCATGAAGAATAATCCTTATACATGCTTAGGCCGGATGTTTGGTATTGAAGGTTAGGTTGGTAGATGTAAATTATACTTTTGACTTCCAAGGTTCATGAAGAAGGAGGAAGTTGGACAAAAAAAATCAATGTAATCTTATAGCTGGACAACAAGCAGAATGCCAATAGTTACTCTGATAAAAGTTGTGCATGAAACCTGTTCAGATCCAAGTCTGAGAGACATATCTGATGAAAGAGAAAATGCAATTTAATTAAAGTCAAGGGAAAATCAATTCTTGTTACAGAAAACTTCTCAGTCTCAGGCTAAGATAATCAAGGTCCTTCACTGGATGTTTGAGTCAAGAAAGGAAATATTGCCTTGAGAACAGGAAACCAGGAGTTAAGATAGATTTGCAATTGAGTGGAAAACAAGAGTCTTATTAATGTTCTATAACATTTTGAATATTGTACAATATCCTCATTAAGGAGAGAAGACTGTAATATCACTCCCTTATGACCAATTTTTTTAATGCAAGAATAAACTGGTTTTAGTCTGGTGTTAATTTTTCATGTGCTCCACTTTGTTTTAGTCTGCAAAGATATCAAAGAATCTTGTCACCACAATATTTATGTTAACTGATCAGTTGAGTTTAGAAACAGTGACTAGTCAATATTGATCGTGGGGAGCAAGTCAGCAGCAGAAATGCCATTAAATGTCATAGGGAGATGAATAGATTCTTGCTTGATGGAAATGGCCACTACTTGGCACTGAGGTGGCACTTATGTTGTGTTCCACTTACTAGCCCAAATATAAATGTTGTCCAGATCTTATTGCATATGAGATGCAGACTATTTCATGATCTGAGGAGTTGCAAATGGAACTGAACATATGGCCTTATTATATATTGAAAGTCATTGATGAAGCAGTTGCAAATGGGTGGCTTAAGTCTGCAACCCTAAGAAACTTGTACAGTGATATTCTGAAGCTAAGATGATTGGCCTCCAACAACTATTTTCCTTTGTGCTAGATATGAGTTCAGCCGGTGAGGTGTTTTCTCCGGGTTCCCACTGACTTCAATTTTATTTGGACTGCTCACTATCCTGCTCATCAAACACAGCCTTGATGTCAAGGGCTTTTCTGTCGATGTTTACTCCAAAAGCTGTGACATAGTCTGGAGCCAATGAACTGTGAACAGCTCATTCAGAGCTTCTATTTTCAGTCTGACTAGTGAAGCTCCAAGGCACTCTTTTGAAGATTATTCATTGAAGTAATCTTGCTGATCAGCTTCTTCCGCTGTGGAGTTCGGGCGACTCAGTGTCTCATGCTGTGATCAATTTCTTAATAGATTGCTTATTGATGTGTAAATCAATGGGTATAACATTGCTAGGATTATATATCACATTCTTGCTCTATTTCTTTATTCTGCTTTTTAAAAATATACAAGATAAAATATTTTCCCACTATTCTTGACATTTTACTATTTATGGCATGATGTTTCTTGCTTAAAACCAAAGCTTTATAAAACTTTTTTCTAAATATCAATGAGAATGAAGATCTGAATGGTTCAGAATTTGCAAGTTAATAAGATGGAATGATTAACAATTCTACAACACAAGGGTAACATTCTCTCAGGTGGTATGGTAATAATGATCAGAGCATAATAATTGCTTTGGGAGGCAATCATCATGTAAGTGAGGTATATGTGAATTAGTTCATTTCAATTAGCCCTGCAGATACAAAAATCTTTTTTTTTTAAAACTAGCACCTAAATTAAATGTATTAGTTATATGTTTACTTTGACAAGCCAAGCATACAAGAGATAAATCTCTTTTGACTGAAGCCCTGTATGTCAACATTACATTTTCAAATGTCAAATCTATGGTAGTAACTCAAGTTTTAGTTTCTCTAAGTTCATGCAAAAGCTCTTCCGAAGCCCTGACCTCTTCATGTTGTTTTGAATGTTTCTCCCACAGGTCTAAGATGAGCATGTAGAGCACAGAATATGTCAACTCTTGCCATCCCTTTCCTTTGTTAGAGAGTAAAGATCAAATTTCTGAATCACTGTTCACTGAAGCAACAAGAACTGCAAAGAAATTACTTAATTAATGAAGACTTCAGTATAGCCTTAACGTTTAATTTTAGTTTTCTGATGAGTGTTAGAAACTAACCAATAATAAATCATGTTGAGTTTATGAAAAAGCATAAACATTTATAGTAAATATTGACAAAGTCATAAATCTCCTGCCTGTGAGTTCAGAGTTTGGTCAATTTGAGCTCCAATGCAAAGACTTTCATACACAATCCAGACTGTCATTACAAATAGTACTGAGGAAGTCCTACACCATCAAATGTACAACCTGATCAATTCTATAAAACCAAAGTTCACCTGTCTGTCTCAGGCTGGATGTAAACATTCTCATTGCAACATTTCACAAACAGAAGGGAGATCCTCCTGATGTCTTGAATGGTTTTATCCTTCAACCAACATTTAAACAATTACTCTGTCAGTTGTCTTATTCCAGGTTGTGGGATCATCCTTATATAAATAATTTACAAGCATGGTTTAAAGGTACTATATATTCTATATCTCTGTTCATTGTTCATTCTTCATCATAAAGCTGGATAACAAAGACTGCTTTCTTGCCCAGTCTGGAATCCCTCCTGTCTGACAACTAGACTCTCTTCTTTAGGAAGAATGTGTTCCAAAACTATTTTTCATACCTAATATAATTTACTAGAATGCGTTCTGCCAAATCTGCCTTGATTTTATGGTCATCATGGTATTTATAGAGTGAACAGCAGAGGACTTAAAGGAATTCCAATCACAGGAACTTCTAAGGAGTGAAGGTATCATATTCAACCTCTATCATTTTCATTTGAATATCTGAAGACAACTTTGCTTCTTGACAAGGTTTCCTGCACCTCCTGAATCCTGTTGAGGAGTTGGCCGTCAGCATCTTGGTGCCAACTACAATCCAGCTTATAGCCCTTAATGACACTGAGAACATTGTATATGGTGGCTTTTTCCTGCCTCATGCACCTTCTCAATTCCCAACTCACCCTTATAATACTTGCTGGAACAATGAAAATGAAAATACTAGCATGATTTCTTGTTTCCCACATCACCTCTCTTCCTTTACTCCAAACTCTTTGGATTTCCTGCTTTCAGAAACTCAAAACGTGCTGCCTGTCTAGCTACAGCAGTCCCAGGAGCTCAAGTGAAAGACCACCAGCACAGACCTCTTCAAAACGACATGTTGAACACTGATTCATTAATGGCTGCAGCAAAGCCAAGGTTAAACACTGATTTGTGTGCCAACTCACCAGAGGGCAAGGCCACAGATGAGTTGTGACATAGAGGACACAAATGAGAAACTGATGGCCATGAGCACCAAATGCTGGGCACATTGGCTGGTGAAGTCTCATGGTTCTCCTGCCCACTGCCATCACTAATGCCTTTTGTGCATATTCATCACCCTGAAAGTCTCTCTCTTTGGTGCACTATTCACTCTACAAACATCTCAATTGTAGCAATATCTACCAATACAAATTCCCCTTATCTCAATTTGAACATACATAGGCAGGTCACAAACTGTGATACTCATCCAAAGAAAAAGGCCAACCTGAGTTTCTGTTCAATGGGTTTGACCTGGTTCATTCAATTGACAGTGATCACATTGGTGTTTTAACCACATCTTTATTCAGGGAAGAAAATATACTTCTATTTAGAGTGGAGATATATGTTCACATATTAACAGTGATTCAAAGAGCCCTCTCCCTGCAAGTTTTATTATATATGCCAGAATTCTCTTTTGAAGCCAAGTGCAAGACCAGAAGTCATATGTTTAGGCTTCTGATACATAATTAAATCCTAATGACACTCATGTCATTTTGAACTAGGACAATATTCTTCATGTATACCTTGGCATGTTCAAAATGGCATAGATTAAGCGATCATCTTAGTATTTTGAAACAATGAATAACTATTAATACCAGACATTGCTGAACCATCATGACTCATCCAGCTTCATCATGAAATTCATTTTTAATTTCTTTGATATATCAATTTCTTTTCCAATAGCTTATCATTTTCATACAAACTTAGAAATTGGTAGATTTCAGCCTCAAAATAAACACCTAGTGTTGGTACAGCAAAAACAGAGAAGATATTTTTTGTGATGATGCTGCTCCTTTAACAAGGTTGTGTTGCCCTTGTTATTTTTTCAAAAGTGTTTTACAACACAGGTTCTGAAATGTCTGCCGTGATCTATTTGGAGAAGCTTTTAAGTTTAAACAAAAACACTTGTGCAATGAAAGGGGAGTGGCCAGTTCTGTTGAACTGGATTCCTGAAGAAGGGCATGTGCCCGAAACGTCGAATCTTCTGTTCCCTAGATGCTGCCTGACCTGCTGTGCTGTTCCAGCAATAAAGTTTCAGCGAGTGGCCAGTTCTCCCAGCTCAGCTTATGCCCGGTTCTGTTTGGTTTGGGGTCTTAGCAGTCTGGCTGTTTAGTGCAAGCAGTCAGTCAGTTTTGAGGCTGCTGGTCAAAGAAACAGCAACATGGAAGAAGGTGTTCCATGTGGAATATCCATCCCATCTCTCTCTCTCTCTCTCTCTCTCTCTCTCTCTCATGTAAGATCCTGTGTTTGATTTAACCTTTATTGCCAAGGGGTGTTTATGGGGATTGTTAAAAGTAGTTGGAACAGCATCATTATGTTGGGATAATCTGTTGGATTTTCAGATAGGTTAAATTACTCTGTATTCTGTTCTCTTTTATTTGTGTTTCATTCAGTGATCTTGCAAATAAAGTCTGTTTTGTTTAAAACTAGGTGGTTGGGCCAGCTGCATCTCTCATAGAATATCCACTGTACACCTGCGTAAAAAAACAAGCAAAGTTAGGGTTCGGGCTACTTTCTTGAAATGTTTTGAGGCAGTCTGGCCTGGTCCATAACATTTTAGAGGTCATTCATGTCAGCATTAAGTAAAATTTGAGTATCATTTAATATTATTGCGAAGGTACAAAGTGATGTTCTGTCTTTACGCAATTATAGAATTGTTACAATGTAGAAGGAGGCTATTTGGCTTATCCTGTCTGCACCAGTTCTATTCATGAATGTTAATCTCTGCCTTTTCCCTATATTCTTGCACACCATTTCCATCTAAAAAAATCACCCCATGTTCTCTCAATCGCCTCAATTGACCTGTCTGCACCATGTTTCAAGTGCAGTGCATTATACACCCTAGCTTCTCGCCATGTAATATTGAGTCATAGAAGTCTGCAACACAGAAAAAAGACCTTCAGCCCATCTAGTTTTTTCTCAAATCACCCTTGCTTCTTTTTCACATCACTCTAAATCTATGTTCCCCATTCTTTTTTCCTTTTATGATCAGGTACAATTTCTCCCGTCTATCTGTTCCCACCTTCTCATGATTTTGTAAACCACTACATTGAGTACTTCTCAGCATGCGCTTGACTTGCTGAAACATGAAAAAAGGGAAAAAGAGGAGACCCTCGAAGGTAAGTGAAAAATAGCAAGTGTTTGCCAGGCCCCATGAAGGTAATGTAAAAGAAAGGGAATTGTTACTCACATTTCACAACCAGCAAACTGTCTTGGAATGTCTCCCCCATCCCAGTGGCTTGCCTTGATGCTGTGGGCAACCTCAAGGGCCTTTCATGTCAGCCTGCCTCAGGTCACTCTGTGTCTCTGCAGCTATTTCATGCATCTGGTTAGGGGGATCAAAATATGGCTTTGTCAAGTTGGAAGTTTCTGGTGGGAAGGCTGTCCTTATGATTCTTAAATTGTTAAAATTCACACTATGGGTAAAATGCTTAATGCATTTCAATAGAAAAAATTCCCCTCCCTGCTATATTAGTTAAGCTAATTAATACTAAATGGATAAACACCTCTGAAATAATGTAGGAGGGATTTGCAAACTAGCACTTTAAGTATTGGCACACTCAAACTGCATGGTGTGATTTCTTTTGCTGTTTCTCTTCATCTATTTTTGGTGCAGTCATAAGCATAGTAAAGCAAATTGTTTGTAATTATCCCGCTTTGAATTTTCTATGCACTGCCTCATTTTTCCCATTAGGACAGCGTTTTGCAGCTAGGATTCAGAATGACACTGCCCTAATGGTGCAAATTAATCTGTTCATTCAATTACACAGTTCAATTGTTCAAGAATGGCATTTGTTCAAAACTTGATTACATGATGTTTTCTGAATTTAAGTCTGTGCATAAAGTAGAAATCAGTTATATTATACTAATGTCTGAATTGGAAAACACAGGAAATGTCATATCACCTCATTATTTTAACTTACCTGTTATATATGTGAGTCATGCAGAACCAAATCATCACATATTCTCAGCGCTTGGCCATTTTATTTAATGTGTTCTTGCACATACAGAAAAAAGCCTAAAAATTCAGGAGATTGCTGTCAAAGACGAACTTGCTATAGTCAAGGAAGCTACCTTCTCAGCACCAATGACATTCTCTGCAAACTGTGCCCCGAAAATGCACAGCCCCTTTGGAGGTAAATTAAATGAAGCAAAATCATTCTGCAAAACATTAGTACACACATAAGCTGCATAAATATTAATTGTTCACTGAGAATATTAAACATCTTGTAGGAACGTTCTTCAGAATATAAACATAAACAATTAGACAATAAAGTGCAAGTGTACTTTTATTGTCCTCTCTGTTTAATAACTATGCATCAACAATAGCAGCTTTAAATTTAGCATCTATTTGCTATTACTTCTAAACTTGGTTCAAAGGTGCAAGTACAATTTTCACGTATTTTAACCCAAGTTAGCCATGGTTATGCCTGGTCCAGATCTGAACTTGTATGAAGCTTATTCAAAAGTATTACAGACACAATAGACAAAGGTAGTTAGATTTCCCAAATCATGGATGAGTAAAGCAACAAAGGTCCAGTATTAAAACACACAATATAAATGACTACCTGGAAAGTTGATCAGAATAACTTTAAGGAACAGTTTGAGAATTCAATTTTGTAAAATATTTCAATATCGCATTATTTGGATGGATTTGAAAGGAACAGTGTTTGAAATGAGAAAGGGACTACAATTATTTTACAATATAACGGAAGTGATTGTTTTTATATCAGAGTTTTGGTAAGTGGTGTTGAGAGTGTGGCGCTGGAAAAGCACAGCAAATCAGGCAGCATCCAAGGAGCAGGAGAATCGACTTTTCGGGAAGTATTGGCCCAGCTAAATTCCCATTCCTCACTATGACAAAGTTTTAAACTAAGAAAAGAAACAAATCAAATAGATGCAAATGCATAAAATTAGAACTATAAAAATTATTCATATTTCATCCACTTAAAGCTATACGAATGATTTCTCATTTGTTCATGGCACTAGGGTATCGCTGCTGGGCCAGCATTTATTACCCACCCTGGAGAAAATGGTGGTGAGCTGCCTTCTTGAAGCACAACAGTCCATAAAGACAACTGTCACCATTGACAGTCTGAACAAAAAAACTATTCTAAGACTTTATCTCTATAGCACAATTCAGGACTTTATAACCAGTGGAATACATTTGACATGCAGTTACTTTTGTAACATGGGAAGTATGCAAACAAAATTGTGCATTTGAAATTCCCAGAAATGTAATGATTTAAATGACCAGACAATCTGTTTTAGTGAGGGTTAAATATTGACTCGGATACCAAAGTAAATTCCCCCATTCTTCTTCAGAAAAGAAGTATGGAATCTTTTAAGTACCTTATATTTAGGCAGGACCTCAATTTAACATTTCTGTACAACTATTGTAGAACCAACTATGACAAAGTTTTAAACTAAGAAAAGAAACAAATCAAATAGATGTAGTCAACTGATGCAAATGTATAAAATTAGAACTATAAAAATTATTCATATTTCATCCACTTTGCTGTTGGTATGGCATGCAAGTGCCAACCTAGATGTTTGTGCTCAAATGTCAGGAGGGGGACATGAACCCAGGCCTTCTGACCCAAAGGTAAGAGTGCTACTGAGGAATTAATGAATATTTTTAATGGTCTTTTTTTCAAACAGTTTGATAAAGTTCTGTGTCTCAATAGCATTGACTTTTATTGCCTTTTATTTTCTTTCCCTTGCTACAAAGTATGATCTGAAAATTTGGACATTTTAATTTTGATATTTCACATCCCTGCGTATAAATATTATAGCGATGACAGAGCTAATCTCTGCAGAAGTTCACAGAATGTCAAAGTGAATCACTACCATTAATCACTATTGTTTGTTCCCTTTCAAGGGAATAACAGGACTTTGGGGTATGTTCATGAGAGGCAAAGTAGCAGATGATGGTGGAAGAAAAGAACCCATGATGAAAATGTTATGGTAAAGTTTATTCCATTTTACAATGTACTAGTATTGGTGTGCTCTTCCGATTTGTTAAATAGGTAAAGATGTACCAGAGACTATTGACAAAACAGATATTAGTAACGAAACAATGGCTAATTAACAAGATTGCTTGAATATTCATAAGGAGGAAGCAACAGAGGAAACCATGGCTAACTTTTTTTTGTTTCTCATTAAATACAACTGTGTCACCAGAGGATTAGAAAATAGCTGATGTCTGTTTTTTTATATAAGGTCAGAAGCATGAACCTGCAAATTTATGGGGCTGCATTTGACATCTATTGTAGGAATAACATAGTGCCTGTTATAATGGTAATATGCTTCATAAGAATGAAAGCAAGAGTTCTAAACCAAAATGGGAACTGAAAAGGCAAGTCTTGCCTCAAAAAGTGTATTGAATGTGTTTAAGAATATGTATTTAATGGGATCCTACTTAGGACCTTGATGGCAAAAGTCCGAAATATTCGCATAAAGTAAAATACTGCAAAATGAATAATAATCTGCCAAAACAAAGCCCTAGTGCTGTCTCTTCAAAGTAGAGAAGGAGAGGTATCCCCAGTTTCCTTGCGAATGTTCATTCAGCAGTTAAAATTATCATTACACATGAGCAGAACTTTATCTCAATACTGTTTGTGGGAGCTTTCTGTGTGCAAATGGATACTGCATTTCCCATATTGCATCAGTCAAATTACTTCAAAAGTGCTACATTACCTATATAGTATTTTGTGACATGATGAAATCGTGAAGGGGACTATATAAGAGTAAGAGTGCAAGGTTTTTTACCCTTTCAATAATAGGAAACAAATAATAGTGGGGAATTGCTGTATTTTAGATTGACTGGTTATGTCCAGCGATTAGACATAAGACCTGTAAGTACTAGCGTGAAAATATTTTAATTTCAGAATGGAGCTGGTGTACTTCACACTTCTATCATTTTTTGAGCATTCATTTTTATCTGAAAGATGGGGTGGCTATTACTGATAAAGCGTATGAGAATGTCAGTTCATGAGGTAATGGACAGCCGAAAAGCAATAATAGCTTCAACTTTCCCATTGAAAAAATACAAGGCTCTGAATTGGGAGGGGGAAATGACAGCCACTATCTCTCCACCTAACAGCTGTGAAAAAAGTCTACTTCATCACATTTTTGGGGACAATTTTTGTCTTGACTAAAAGCAAATAAAGAACAAATTATATTGCACTAACACATGCATAGGTCAAAAGAATAGCAGCATGCCATAGGCTAATGCAATCTAGTGCAATTAAGATCAGCAATGAGTTTTAATTACATTTGAGATCTAAACAAGTAATTACAACATTGTAGCTTTTAATTAAATAATGACAACTCTTCAAATAGATCTTTAACGATTCATTGTCCTCTGCAGGTTGTAAAGGAGCTGGATCCACAGAATAATAAACAGCTTCGTAGAAGAGAAAAGAATCGTTTTCAGCAGGAAATGTAAGACATCAGCCTAGAAATTGCTGTTGACAGTAGTAATGCGCTTATATTTAATACTCTCCTGTGACAGTTGTTTCTCTCCTATTTTAACACAGGTTTATTGTGCTATTTATTTTAAATTATTTAAGATCCTACAATAAAATAACAGACAAAGAAATTCTTTACATGGACAGGTTTAACATTTGTCAGCAAATAATACCAACAGCAATTTTTAATGACACCATACATCCACTCAGATTATCACATTGGTTTATAATTCTCAGCAGAACAGCTGCCCCCTTAATTAACCATTAACAAATAAATGCTGTATACAATGCACTGATTCCAATAAAACCTTTCCTTTTACTCACACTGGGGTTGAAATTTGTTGTGAGCTCATTTACATGCTCATCTCATTGGTTTTTACTTGTTAATTTTAACCAAGTTTTTAAGTTATGTCAAATTGTTAGTGGTCTCAATCCACTCCAGTTGGAGTGAGACTTTCCTTGAAAATAATTATGCAATATTGAAAAATTGGCTAAAATAGTTTGTGAATCACAGCTTTCTACAGCTTTCAGTTTACAAACAGACTGCTATGCCTGTGAAAAATAAGAATTTCAGTTGAAATTTTCATTTTGCAATGGAACAAAAACATATGTCATTGTAATCTCCTAAGGTTCATGATTTCTTGAGGGCTTTACCAGGGATCTCACTGAATAATTTGCATACAAATATAAGAAAACACAGGGAACTTAAAAAAACACCCTTTAGCTCAGTTACGATTATCCTTCTAATATCCCAACCAAGTTTTACACAGACAGAGTCAATCATGCCTGAAGCATCTTATTTGTAACCATCAATAGGGAAGTTCAGTCCATCAATAGATCCCAAAGAATAAGGAACAATGTTCCAGATTATGTACCACTGTATCATAATTTAATAAACATTACCAACATTACAAAGGTAGTATGAAAATATTAGGGTACTGGACTTGAAATATTAACTCTCCTTTCTCTCCACAGATGCTGCAAAACCTGCTGAGTTTATTGAGCAATTTCTATTTTTGTTTCTGAAAATATATTAGAGCTCTATTTTTCAGTTACCTGTCCACTGGAAACTTGTTCGACTTTATGTTCTGCAGTATAATTACAAGAATTCAAAACACGGGGACACAAATAAAATCAGTACTCCTAGAGATTATTAATAAGTGGTGACATAAAAATACCGAATGAGAAACAGATAATATTCGACTGACAGTACAACATTACACACAAATTGGTATTTGCAGCAAACAAAATCAGAAAACATGTAATTTCAACACATTTAATTCAGTGCAGGCTTTATTTGAAATATTATTGCTACAAATCATAGATACTCACTTCAATATTTCAGATCTGCAAAATTAAAAAGAAGCAAGGACGTCTTTACATTAGTGGGAGCTTTCATTGAGCCCCAACAGTGCAAGGTAAATAGATGAACAGATTTGTCAACATACTTCAAAGGCATGTACAAAAATAAAATCAGAAGATTAGTGGATAAACGGAGAAAAGCATAATGTTAAGGATTGGGAAGGTGAAGAGCTTCTGATAATTGTGCATGAAAAACTTTCTTGATCAATATATTCTCAACTCAATAAGGAATTGAAGCTGAGTTGAATCTAGTTCTGAGAAATGAAGAAGCAATGAAGAACTGGAATGTGTTACAGTGGGAGCTCGTCCCGATATCTGGCATCATCTACAACACAATTTGATTTAAAATGACTTGAAAAGACAGTCAGAAATGTCTAAGGTCAAAATGTTCAAATGGGGAGAAGCTAATTTTAATCATCTTAGAACGGAGTCAACACAGAGAGATCGAAAAACAGATTTTTTTTTAACTTGAGCCAAGTTGATTCAATCCAAGAACTGTACCATAAATGCTTTCTATTTAACAATACGCATGCATCAAACCTAATCAATACTTTTTCCTTCTGTCACCATCCTTCTTGCATAGTTGTTAAACAGAAATATTTGAACTGAATCCTGCCTTTCATGTATCTGTTAATGCAGCCTCTTTCTTCATAATCCCATGGAGCTATTTGTCCACTAGGTCTTGAACTTTACTACTTACATGAAGGACATCGACAAATTTACAACTGAGTACTTCTTTGAGTCTTCATTATTTTCCTCAACTTGCGCTCTGCAATGTTTTGCAATAGTTCTAAGCAATGATCAAGCACTGGAAGGCATTCACAGAAGAGATGCTTCTAATACAAACTTGGTACATTCTTTTGAAGGGGAAATGTAGAGCATCCAAAGCAACTGCTTAAACTTAACATGAATCCCTACTCTTGATGGTAATGAACTAAAAGTTAAAAAGTATAGATAAAGAGACTTTCTGCTCAAATGTCAGAACAAGATTCAATTAATAATCAGGAACATCAAGAAAACTACAAAAGGGAATTGAAATTTGACAATGACTAACAAGGAATATTAAGTTAAATGCTCAAATATTTTATAAATATAGAATGAGTAAAGAGTCTGATATGATAATGATTGGCACTAATAAGGACGCAAAGGTAAAGGGGAAGGACATAGATGATGTACTAAACTTTATACCTGTCTTCAGATAGGAAGCATATTGTGTAAAGTTTACACTAAAGACAGAATATTGATGGAGTGGATACTAATCAAAAGAATTTAGGAGTAGGAGTAAACCATTTTTACATCAGCCATTCAATAAGATCACAGCTGATTTGATTCTATTTTCAGCTCCATTTTCTTTCCACCCCAAAAGAAAAGTCTCAACTCCATTGTCTATCAAAAATCCACCCACTCAGCCTTGACTAAATTCAATGCCTCAGCCTTCACTGTTTCCTAGAGAAAAGAAGTCCACATACTAATGACCCCCTCCCTCATCTCCATCTTGAAGGGAAGACCTTCTGACTTAAATTGTATCTCCGGATCTGGCTTTCTCTCACTTGAGGAATCTTCCTCCTTTTACCAAACGAGGGACTCGGAGGACAGAGCATAGAGATACCATTAGTAAAAATTTAATTAAAGAATTAGCTCGTTATTGGTCGGTTTATTCTCAGGTTTTCTCATGCTAGGGTTACATTGGTTGGGATCCAGATGGTAGATGGGAAGATAGTACCCCTCTAAAATAAAGAGCAGTCCAAGGAAACTGAGTAGTCTGAAGAAAGCTCACAGACTTCTCCAGAGATGCTAAAAGCCACAGAAGGTTTAAATGTGAGGGTTAAGGAAGTCAAAGAAAAACTCTTGGAATTAAAGAAGATAAAACCAGCTAGCTGTATTGGAAAAGGGTCAGAATGGAACCCAATGAAGGTAAAAGAAGGTCAAATCTTGGCCAGCAGAGTTAAAAGAAGTCAAAGATGGACTCATGGACTTTAAAATGCCTGCAAGGACTGAACCAGAGGTCAAGTGAGCAACATTATCTTTCCAGATGTAAATAAAATCCAGAGAAGTTCCCAAGTAGGCAAACAGAAAGTGAGGGAAACACTGCAGTTTGTTGAAGAGCCACAAGGGAGTACAGCGGGAGTTGGATAGCCAACTAGAAGCAATAGTATCCCAAAAGATATGGGGCTGTTAGGGGAAGGTTCATAAATAAAGGGGAAAGGGAAGATAACATACCCTAAAATAAACAACACTCGTACAAGCTACAGGTAGCATGCAAGTGAAATCCTTGTAAAATTATTCACTGGTGTATCAACTCTGCAAGTTGAAATCTAAACCCAGCAGAGATGTAAATGTGGAATTCATTGAAGATGAAGCAAGCCTAAACACATTGACAGTACTTAAAATCAAGTTACATGTCACTCACACCTGAGCAGTAGTTGCCCAGTGTACCAGAAGCAAACTTATTCAATTCATGGACTGTGGAGATAACCAGTGAAAGCAATGACAGGTTAAAACTTGTAACCACACCTAAATGCATGAAGAACATTTGCATAATACAGGAAAATCTCCATAGAAGCTTATTGGCCACAATTCTACCTGCAGCAATAGCAATATGGTTACATTTTAGCTCTAAGTGCTAGAGAACATACAAATCCACAAATGATTCATTATTAAATTTAAAGAGAAAAGTTACTTAGCACCAATACCTGACCCCAAAAGTAATCAATGAGGTTGAGAACCTGAATTAAATACTAAAAAGCCTTTTTACAACTGCGACCAAACAAAGGGAAAAAAAATGTTTATCCAATTAATTCAACGTACACTTACTTAGTTAACCAATCAAATCTACCATACAGCACAGCCATAATAGTAAAGTTAAAAATGTGTATGTAAGTGTTCATTTGTGTGTTGTTGTTTTTGTCACATTGTAAGGAAACATACCTACATGTCGTGCTTCAGTCCTCATGGTGTCATGAAGATGTGCTACATCATAGATTAATTTTTAATTTCATGGACTGGTTTCACAGATTAAACTTTTCTAAAAGCTACTTCACCAAATCTAAATGACTTTGAATTAAAATGGCTACTTTGTTTCTATATAACCACATTCCATTTCATACAGACACAAAGTAACCTCAACAGAGATATCGATTGCCCATCAGATGTGAAGAGTTTAGTTCCTACTTCATGCAGATTGAACAATGAACCATTCAGGGATAAGTGCTGGAGAACATTAAACATTAATTATCTAAGCTTCCCAATAGCTAAGAGAAGCTATACCAGACATTAACCAATTAACTTCACTTTAGAAGTTACAACTTATGTTTGGGCTGCTGTTGACCAAGTTGGAGAGGGGTCATATCACCCAGCTCTTTGTATGTGGATGCTGGAACTGGAAAGGACAGAGATATATTATCTGCTGCAGTGAGCAAGTTGCCTCTCATTCTTTCTCTCTCAACAACTTTTCGTTTAGGTTTAGAATCCTCTTTATTGAGTTTGAGTCGTGCCTACATTCTAGAAAACAAAGAAACTCTGCAGAAGAAAGACATTGGATTTCTACAAGGAGAAAAATGGAAATACCAGCCACAACGTAGGAATACAACTGCCTCAGTTTACCCCCTCCAGTTCCCAAGATCAGGCAATTAGAGATTAATTCCCTTCCTTTCCTTTGCAGTCATATGAACTTTGTGTCAATTTAAGAACCCTTTTACATTGCACAACCATTTAATTAATTGTCCATTCTATGTTGAACCTCCTTTTGAGTTCAGACTACTTGCCTGTCCTGCTTAGGTTTGCTTGGTTGAACCAGTGTGGCTGTCTCGATTGGGTAGTCTAGTTGACCGCATTAAGCCTTCACCCTAAAACTGTAATCTGATAAATTGTGGGAGTCTGAGTTCCTCTGACTGAGCTGTTCAATGTACTCAGTCTTCATCAATACAAAGTCTGTGTAAAAAGAAAGCATGTCTTTGAAGGAACCAAATACAGCCAACTACTCACTAGGGCTTGGAGAAAACAGTCCATGTCACCAAGTATATCGAATACATACAGCTTGGTTTGCGGATTTCTAGGTTTGCTGCCTATGGCGAACATAAATACATTTGCAAATGTAATTCCATTCAATTGGGGTTTTAATGTGTTGCCATGACAGGCTATTGAATGGGAAAAGGGCATGCTAATCTGCCTGAAAGCTCCTAAATTGAACTATCAAAATTGTTACCTGCCATCAGGAAATTGATATTTTTTTCCCCCTTAAATATGTTCTTCCACCATAAAGCTATGGACAGGCTTGAAGAACTACACCTAAGCCACTGTCAAACTGTTGGTTGTATTTATCAAGACCAGTCTAAAAATCCAAGTACACATCAGGCCTAATGTCAAAGAAGAACAGTTATCTGTGCCCACTTTGGAAGATGAAAAGCATTCCCCATCAAGTTATTTGTGATCATTTTCATAACTTCTGTTTTTTTCAAAAAAATGTAAACAATTTTTCTAATCAACCTGTTCAGAGATATTATGACACACTTCTGGAGCAAGTGGGACTTGATTCCAGGCCTAAGCAAAAGTGAGGACTGTAGATGCTGGAAACCAGAGTTTAGATCAGAGTGGTGCTGGAAAAGCACAGCAGGTCAGGCAGCATCCGAAGAGCAGGAAAATCGACGTTTCGGGCAAAAGCCCTTCATCATGAATCCAGGCCTCCTGATCCAGGTGTGGGACACTAACATTGTACCACAACAGTACCTCATAATTTTGGTTTAAGTTGTATTGGAATAGGGGACACCAGTGTGGGCAAGTGGAATGATAAAATGATAATGCCAGTGAAAGTGTTCAGGAAAGGGTTTGTAGAAAGGGTTACCATAGTTACTCAGTTACTTTGCCTACGTATTATGTTCTGGAAACACTCTTAGAAAATAGGCATGATCAACAGTGGTGTTCTTTCACAAGATTGCCAAACTTCAAATTGAAGTTCAAACAGAACTCCAAACTTCTCTTCTTGCTACCCACGGAGAGATCTCAAAGCAGCTACCAGCTACAAAATTAAATGAGCTAAATTACGATGTATAATGACAAGATTCAAGAAATTCAATGCCATATTTCATCTGCACAGCGAATAAACTCTAATGACTGTTAAATATTGAATCCTGATCACATAAAGACCCTAATGTAATGACTAATATGTTAATTTGCTCTGCTCTGTCTATTTTACTTTTGCATTTTAATATCTTACTTGAAAAAATGATTGTAAAATGTACCTCCATTTGACCCTTGGCCATAATGGCAAATGATTTTAAAAAATAAACCTTTGATGCATGAATGAATAAATAAGTAAATAGCTTCTAACTTGGAAAATAATATTAAGAGTTCTTGAGTTAATAAATTGAGGAATAGAATATTAAAAAAGATTACACTAGAACTTTAACAGGCCAAATGGCCTCCTCCTGTGCTATCAGATAATTTGGGCCGAAACTTACCAGGAAGTGTTATTGTTGTCAAGTTTCAGAGTTTCCTTCCATGAAGATTTCTCACACTATTATCTCAAATTTACTGCATTAATTAGGTAGCACACCCTATGGTGCCCCAATCATCTATGCTGGGCCAATTCTCCTCCTCACAGGCAGAAGTAATCACTATTGCCAGAATATCTGATCCCTGGTTTCAGTGCCATGTTCGAAGTCTGGCCATAAGCCCAGTCAAGTGCTGGCAGTCCAGAATTAGCCTTCATCGTGCACTAGATGAGGATGTAATCACAATGCTTTTCAGTGTATATAGGTAGCTAAGCTGATGCATTCCTACATGCATTGTTGTTCAAGCATCAGGGCACACAGCCTTCCTGTGCTTAGGTACATTGTATCATAAAACCCTGTCTAGGTTTCTGCTACTCTTTTCTCAAGGCTTTGAGGTGTGGATGATGAGGCTGTAAGCATCAAAGCAGGCAGAACTGAGTACTGAGAGAATGGCAAGCAGGCCCAAGATGGTCCTGTCCCATACTATGTGCTGGGTGCTTGTTCCTGAGCACCAAGTACCCTTGCCTCAACATTGCAATGGAAGGTGCAGGTGTGCTGCAAAGTGCAACATTGAAGTGCAGCAGATTGGAGATGTGCCATTGTGATGCTGTGAGAATCATACATGTTGGATGCCAAGTTTGGTGAATGTGGCTGCATGTGATTGCTGCCCATAGAGTGTGCCCTGAGGTATTGGTGCCAGGTACCCAAGATGGAAGCCAGGAAAAGCAAGCATTGAGCTGGAGTGTTCAGGTAAACACTAACTTCCATGTCAGAATGTTTGGCTTCACGGTTCCAACCTGTGAATGGAGAGAATGGAAAACTATTAATGATGCAGGATTTGGTAGTAATAATGGTGATAATGAGTGATAATTCATGTGAGCAGACTTCTTGTCATTCACTAGTGAGAATCGCTGTCCAACATGGTTGAAAAATTGGACTTTATGATCTCAGCATCAGGAAGGTCCTCACTGAACATCTCACCCCATTTCCCCAATGTTCACACTATGTCACCCATCATTCAGGTGGTCAGAAGATTTCATTTTAATATTCTATGATATAAAAGCCTTAAGATTATTGGCCATTTATGGTAATTTGTCTTTATTAACAGCATTTCATGGCATTTTTAAGTTTCTCTTTTATTTTCAGTTTTTCAACACTATTTTCAGAAAGTTATTAATTGGAAGTATTCTCTTCAAATGTTGCTCTGGCAACATAGTTAGACAAAATGGATTTAAGGACCTCTTTCATATTTTCTCTAACTTTTCTGTGATCAACCCCACTAAATTACTATGATGAATTCTGGAACCAGTCACAGTGTGATTATTGAGTGGAAACTCTTCATCATCGACCAGGCTTTGTTTATACAAGGAAGGGTTAGGTTCCACGTAGTTCCAGTATTATTAATTTGGGAGTAGATTATGACGGACTGCAATATTACATCCAGTTCAGTCTATTTCCAGTCCATTTGGTGGGGGGTGCTTGAAAATACAGAAAATATGTTGTAATTATATTATTGTTGAATTTGCAACCTTAGCAACACTGGTCGCATGGAAATTTTGCATGTTCTTGGAATACAAAGATAGGACAGCAGATTCATTTTAAATTGTAAGTTTTAAATTGTAAAAGACAATATTTGCCTACTGCCAAATATTGCAGAGCAATGGATTGCTGTAAGGAAAGTAACCTCTCAAAAAATTGTCAACACTTCGAAACTTTTCAGATGGCAATTACTTATGTTGCAGTTAGACACTGTGGAAGTTGTCTGTGATCTGTCCAGTTAAAGTTGCAAACATCTGCCTGATGAAAGTAAATCCCCTTGATGCTTGATGCCAGAAAATAAAGATGGGATTAAGACGATATCTATTGGAAAGGTAAATGTATGTTCCCATCCTGACCCATGTTAGCTCCAATAGGCCACTCACAAGACCTTAACGGAAGTTTCTCATTCAAAGATTATAATAGGCTTCCACAAAATAAACTGCACATCTTGTAATCTGGGTCCCAGGTTGTATAGTCCAGGGTAAGTAATTGCTAAGTTTATGAGAGTCTGCATTATTGTGAGTAGAGCAGTATTGTTGCTTTTTGATTTAATTAAATCAGCATAGCATGCAATTCCATCTTCCAAAAAAATTGTATTCGTAAATCACAGTTTTTATTTTGAAGTTTCTTCATTCTGTAATCCTCTGATTGACAAAGAACACTACTGGCTCAGTTCTGCTTTTCAATGAAGGTAGAATGGTTCAGCAAACTGAATTAAATTGTTGTACTGCCTGGTGCCCAATCATACAAACTTTCATAATAGCTTCCTGAGAGTTAAATATTGCAGATAGTTGAAGGAACTCTTCAAAGTTCAATTGTGCAACTTTTAAAGTTTGGCTGAGCTGATCACCTGAATAAACGTAAGATGGGATAATTTGTTTGCAGCTGCAGGTTTTTATTCATGATCAGTTTGAACAAGCATTCCAAATTTATGCCTTTCTTCAGGGACCTCGATCTCATGAAACTGGGGAAATCACTGTCTTACTTCTTTTAAATGTAGTTCTTCAGATTTACACAATCACTCTCAGGGCAATGAAACCTCATAACTAATGTAAATAGCTTACTTAATTTTAATATTGTCTATTAGGTTAGCGAGTTTTGAGAAGATTTGAAGCTGAGGTTAAGGTTCTGACTGCAGGTTTGCTCACTGAGCTGGAAGGTTCATTTTCAGACATTTCATCACCATACTAGGTATTATCTTCAGTGAGCTTCTAGATGAAGCACTGTTGATGTTTTCTGCTTTCTATTTATATGTTTGAGTTTCTTTGGGTTGGTGATGTCATCTCCTGTTCTTTTTCTCAGGGCGTGGTAAGTAGGGTCCAAGTCAATGTGTTTGCTAATAGAGCTCCGGTTGGAATGAACATCAACTAGCCACAAAACGACATGACCCTCTTTCACTAGTATCCTTACATACAGATGAGGAAGGACACCACTTCGACTGGGACAATACATCCATCCCAGGACAAGCCAAACAGAGACATGCACGAGAATTCCTAGAAGCATGGCATTCCAACCAGAACTCCATCAACAAACACACTGACCTGGACCCCATTTACCACCCCCTGAGAGAAAGAACAGGAATTGACATCACCATAGGAAATGACATCACCAACCCAAAGAAACCCAAACAGATAAATAGAAAGCAGGAAACATCAGCAGTGCTTCGTCTGGAGGCTCACTGAAGATGTTATTGTATGGTGACAAAAACGTCTGAAAACGAACCTTCCTGCTCAGCAAGCAAACCTACATCTTGTCTATTAGGTATCCACCATTTACCATTAATCCTTTCACTTCCTTTCTGTTCTCAGTGCCAGGGACACTTTTGTTGATACCGACAACATTGCTTTATCCTGACAAACCCTTCTTCCCTGCTGCATCTCTTTCTACCAGCTTTCCTTCTGATCTTCTCTTCTCACGGGTGGTGCACCGTTGCTGCGAACAACGATATTCTTAGCTTAGGGGAGTAGTTTTGAAAGGTAGGATTAGATTTGGGAACAGTGTTACACTTGGGGTTTTAGGCTCAGGATACGGTGAATTTGTTATTCCAATCACACTGTAGTCATTTCTTATGGCATTCATTGATGAAAGTGAGCATCTATGACTTTCATGGCTGTGGGCCAAATCTAGCAGCATAATGGTTGGATGATAGTTGGCTTACATCTAGGACTTTTAATTTTGCAAGGCCTTGTTCAGCTTTCCAAGGGTCTGGAGTGGTAATTAATCAGATATATTAAAACAGCAGGATTAAAACCAACTTTAGTTGAAACAATATGGCAGGTCGGTTTTTTTTACTAGCTTCATTAGACAACTGAAATAGAGAGTAATCCAAGTTCCTTTTCAGACGAAAGTGAGGACTGCAGGTGCTGGTGATTAGAGTTGAGAGTGTGCTGCTGGAAAAGAACTGCAGGTCAGGCAGCATCCGAGGAGCAGGAAAAGGAGCCCTTTCCTGATGAAGGGCTTTTGCCCAAAAAGTCAATTTTCCTGTTTCTCAGATGCTGCCTGGCCTGCTGCACTTTTCCAGCACCACACTCTTGACACAATTTTCTTTTCAACCTAATTTATGATTTCCTTTTGCAAAACATTCAAAAGGTAGAGTATTTATTTCCACAAAGATGGAATGGTATCGAGACATATAATGGAAACATGCCCTGATACAATCAGTATCTGCACTAATATTTGAAGATGATAGCTCCATAGCACATCACACTACTCTGGTATTAAAGGGTCATTCAGATCACATAACAAAATAATGAAGTGTGTTTATTTTTGTTTATTTTATATGTTGATTGGGTAAGAAAGTGTGGAATCATACAGAAAGAAATCTTACCTACATAACTGAAATGGAAAAGAGAGTTGTTTGAAGATGAAACATGTTCTGTCGAAGCTTATTAACCACTAAATGTATACTCTCTCAATCATAGTCCAATTTACAAGTTAAACCTATATTGCCAAAATTAAAATCATTGTTTAATCAAAGATGATGTTACTTGTTTTATAAAATACCTTTGATTAGATCAATGTAAAATGTTACAGAGGGTGCAGCTTTAAAAAAGACTGAAATATGAAACATGGCTATTGACATGTACATTTAAGAAGTTATACTAGTAAAACTATTTGACAAATTAAGACAATTTAAGAACGTATCGTTCCCCTGAGAGAAAAAATTGCTCTTTGATTGTTTCCGAATGATTCCAGATATTTGCACAGTATGACAAGTATATGCACAGGATGGTCACTAGAACATTTTGTTCCACACTCCAAGCACTTTCTAGGAGCTTGTGGACAGAAACTCTTCATACTTACAAACACCATTCTATTGAATACAGTTTATATGCATCGCTTGAATTGAATCCCAGGAGAGACTTGAAAGGAAATGCAATTTCTGGTAATAACGGCTCATAGCAGAGAATACTACCTACTTATCCCAGCAATTTCCAGCAATTTCTGACTCCTTTCAGAATTAACCTTTCATATCAAAGGAGCAATTCTGCACACAAGAGACAGCAGCGCAATTTCATGCATAATTTATTCGCACTGTTCAACACACAACACAAAGTCCTTGACTTTGTCAAGGTGGATTTTACTGGCAGTCCTTCCAGCCAAGAGAATATAAGTCTGGGCTGTGTAATGTAACCTCTTAACCCACGCTGATTTGACCATAAAACGGTATTTACCCAAGAAAGCCAGGCTAATATATATTTTAACAAAAATGACAATGGGGCTTTTATTATTAATCATACCTTGTAATACATTATCGTAGATTGTTTTAATTTGTAATGTTCTCTTTTTTTTATAAGAGACCCTATTTAACATCTGATGCTGATTTCACTTGCGTCTTGTTCTTCCATGATCTACTCCATTATTTTAATGTACACACAGCATATCCTAAATCTATGCAAGCGGCAGACTAAAGACATTCAAAACTATATCTGGGATGATCACACTTTAAATGTATATATGTGAAAAAAAATCACAAAATCTCCCTTGCTTGATATTTGAACAGTAACTACCCTTCTGATATAGGATTCCAAGAATATGCTTTCTCTGGAACTAGATTTAGAGTGAAATTTTCTCTAATTTACATCAAATGTCTTTTATAAAATGAGTCTGTATATAGCATATGCCCAAGTTCTATTTATGCTTTTATTTTAGCAAGTTTAAATGTTCGCATATGCATTCACAATAGCAAAACATTGGGCACCAAGTGATATCTTTATGCATGTATAAAAGATAACGAGGAGTTCATGAAAAAAGAATATGATTGAAAAGTCAAAACAAGCTCAGTATTGTTAAACTGTCACAATGATAGAAGGCTCAGTTATCAAATGTGAATCAATCTCCCCAGAGAACCAGCAAACAATCATGTTTATCTCATTCACACTAAGC